>NW_004955529.1:2174604-2179240 GCF_000276665.1 Chinchilla lanigera | reverse complement strand
AAGAAAGAGCTGAGAAGCAAAAAACAGAGAAAACCCAGATCAGAAAAATAAGCAAGGAAACAGCTAAAAAATCCCCCAGGCAATTGCTATACCATATAACAACTGGGTTCACACTGTTCTTTTTATGATGTGGTCATAGTCTGATTCCTGAAAGTGAAGTTGCTTTTCCTCTAGTTGAATGCTTAAATCTCTGCCTGGAAGCAGTGATTAAATCTCTCCTTAAATCTCTATCTGCCTGTCATTTTTTTTCTGAACCTGCCTCCTAGCTATAAGTCAAGCTTTTGTCATGACTTACTGTAGAATTTTTTCCCTGTCCCTAGACTTGACCTCTTCAATTAATTTAGAGAAAGAGGGCATGTAGTAATTTGCCCAGCACTCAGTTGTTCTTTATCAGTTTCCACCAAGGACCTCCCACTCCCATTCCCTTCACTGCAGGGCAAATCCTAAATCATCTCTGTGCTTTCCTTCCAGGAGACTTCCGACCAAAATCGAACTAACCCACGCACCACTTTCCATTTTCTACCATCAGGTATTGCTCTATTCTTTTTCCATTTCTCAGGGGATCCACAGTTCAAAACATAAAATCTGGTGCAGTCCTCAGGTGCCTGCCTCTGCAGTGCTGGCTCCTTCTCCCAATCTGCAAGAGCCACTCCAAAGATAGCAGCATATCTGAGTAAAGTATGTGGGGTAAACTTTGGACCACCAGTTACCCTGCTGCCTTTCTTCAAGAACCTAGATGATTCACTTAATCTTCGGAATTCATATTTCAGCTTAATTTTTTAGTGTATTTGCCTTCCCTGTTTCAGAATACTTGACTTATCCAGTGTCACTCCTGTGACCTTCTCCAGTTTACCTCTTCTAATCAGCTACGTGGGAAACAGAAGGAAAAACAAAAGCTACGTGTGCTTCATATTCTTGGAGTAATCATTTTTTAACATTGTTTTAAATTATAAAATATTAGTATTAAGGATATAACTCTGGGAATCTGTACTGCTGAGTCACACCTTCAGGCTTTTTTTATTTCTGAGACAAGGTATTACTTAATTGTCCAGGCATGTCTAGAACTTGTAGTCATTTTGTCTTTGACTCCCTCAGTGATGAATTTACAGGTATGTGTCACCAAGCACAGCCTTGTCGTTGTTTCATATGCTATTTTCTCTCTACTGGATACACTTGTTCTGAATTTTGCTGTATCTCAGATTAATATAACCACTCCCTTTTTTATTAGGCAAGTGTGGTACATATTTCATCATTCTTTCTGTTTTTATCTATATGTGATTTTAAGGTAAAAATTTTGTAAAAAACAAATATTTATGTCACGTTTAAATCATGCTAAATCATGTTGTGTTTAGACTATTGACATTTAAAACAATTATCAATAGCTACTATATCAATGTATTCATATATAATATTTTCTTACAATTTTATATTTAATGATTTTGACTTTATTTTGCCTCTTCTAGTCCACTTATGCACTGGTTAAAATTGAACATACCTTGTTTTCATTTTCTTTCCTTAATTAGTATGTCAGGTATACTATTTTTAATAATTATTTTTAGCAATTGCACTAGAATATGGGACATATATTTACATCTAATTGATTTTTTTTGCTACCAGAAATCGAACCCAGGACCTTGAGCTTGCCAAGCAGGCGATTATGCCAATGAGCTATATCCCCAGCCCATTACCTCTATCTCCACATATAAGTGCTGATAATTTCCACTTCATAGGAATGGTACCATATTCATTTTACTCCTAATTATACCATAAACTGTCTTATAATATTGCTTAAATTTTTTTCACACATACTTAAGATTCTATCAGTGACTACATTGTTACTATCAATATTTTAAACAATTGCTTGATAGATCAGTAAAGGTGGACAAAAATAATTAATAAATTATATGTTTTATCCATTAATACTGTTTAATTTTTATGTACATTCATTATCCTGATCTGTATATTTTTTTTCTCCATATTTTACTGGCAAATTCTCGCATGTCAGGACAACTAATGATATATTTGCTAAAATTTATTTCTGTGATATGTTTTCATTCTTTCTTCACTTTGAAATATAGTTTTCTGATTGAACAATCTAGTTAGCATCTATTTTCTTTAACAAATATTAAATATTTTGTTTCATGATTTACTTGTTTGTGCAGTTCAAAGAAGAAAATCAAATGCAATCTTTATATTTGATTTCTATTTATGCTTTTAAATTCTATTTAAAGTTTCTATCTCTTCTATTAAATAGATATTTGAAACACTGTCCACATTTTTCCATTAGAAATATTTGTTTAATGAAGTTATGTTCAATTTATTATTTACTAAATTTAAAAGGTTATATCAAAGTCTGCTTTTATATATTTCTCTGTCCAAACATTTTGCCTTGAAAATATTTCTGCAATTTTTGCCCTTTACTACATCTTTTAATGTTGAAAAATTTGTACTAAGAAAATGGAATTTAATTAGATAGAATTTAGCCTGAGGTTTCACGTTTATCTGCCTAGAAATTGTTTTCACTCTTTATTTTAGTTGGGGGTGCCTGAGGTTTGAATGTATTCTGTTTACCTTCTTCTATACTTATGGTTTTGAATTTTCATAGAAGTTTATTCTAAATAACAACTTAGGGTTTCAATTCTTTCATTTCAATCTCCTGTTATATAGCAATCCTATTGATGTAGCTGCATGATTTCTAGTGATGGCAAGCATCCTATGGTCCTGTGGCATTGTTTCAGTCTTTCATTGAGTGTATTCATTGAGTGTAATTCATTGAGCGAATACGACTGTCAGAAACACTTATTAGTCCCCCCATCTTCGGTGACAGTGCAAAAACAGAAGCTATATGAGTTCCTTTTTTTTCTCACTACTATGCTATACTCTACTAAAATTGCTTAAGGCTGTTGTAAAATAGTTTCACTGAGAAAAACATTTGTAAGGAAGAATAGACTATTTTGAGTGTATTTAAAAATTTACTTTCCTCATTTTTTTGATGAGCACTACAAAATTATTTGCTGCTAATCTTAAAATCTGTGGAAATACATGTAAATCTTTAAGGCTAAATTCATAAAATTATTTACCTTCTTGTCCTAAAAAATTTAGTTTTCAAATTTGTCCACTCTGAGGCTCCAGCAACTTATTAATTACAGTTTAAACTCTCTTACTCTAATACTGACTGTACAGATAGACCTCCCTTTCTGGGACTGAATTCTCTTTGAATGGCTATCTAGTTTCAGAGGACCCATGATTGCCTCATGATATCAGTTCTTTAATGAGAAAAGAAATTTTTTTCAATTTTAACTTGTACAGTGTTTTTCTATCAGGTGTAAATAATGACTTACAGGCTTTATGTATATACTACTAGAAATCCATAATATATACTTTTAATACCAAAAATTCCCTTTGAATACATTTTTCCTGTATTTCACAAATGGTGAATTGTTGTATTTTGTATTTGTTTAGGTTAAGACTTTTAACGTCTCTTGAGACTGTTAATTTGACTTGTAATTTATTACATATATGTTGTTTAACCTCATATTATTTGCAAATGAAGATATACCTGTATTCATTTTTTCAGTTTCATTGTATTCAGAGAACATAATTTGGTGTATATGTACTTAATATATTTAAAGGTGTAATTTATCAAAAAGAATATGATGTGTTTTGATAAATATGTTTCATAAGCTGGAGAATATGTGTTTGTTCTCTGTATGCTAAAGGATATTATAAAATTTGTTATACTTATATGTGATTTATAGTGCCTTGTAGATGAATTGTACGAATGCAAATTTCCTGCATGTTTGATCTATGAATATAAGCCTTCAACTGCCTCAGTGGCTGTCTAGACCTCCTTGAAACTGTAAGTTTTTGTCTCAGAAAATTTGAGACATTTTTGTGAGATTCATTCATATTGAGAATTGCTAATTCTTCATTAGTTGTACACTACTGTTAATGAATATATTCTCTATAAATTTTTTGTCAGCAGTTAGTAAGTATACTCCAGATTTTTGCATTTAATGTTCTCATAGTCGTTTTCATCTCAAATATTTACACTGAGACAAGTAGTATAAGTATGTATTGTCATTTTTCTGTGGCAAACCCAAATTAGTGACTAGAATGCAGTATTAAGACTAATTAAAATAGTATTGATTAGTGAAGTTAGAATAGTACTTTATAACATATCCTAGAAATATTTAATATAACATTTGATATAAAATTCCAAGAGTTGAAACTTTTGGAAAGTATGACAAACAGTGTATATTTTAAGCACCAGTACAATGGGCAAAACAAAATTTTGATTTCTCTATTTTAGTTAATAAATACTAGCTTTAAAATAAAATATTAAATTTTCTTTCATTTCACTATAGTCCCTTATTGGAAGCTCTTTTGAATTGATTTACACTGTAGGGAAACCTTGTGAATGTAACTCGTGTGAAAATACTTTATGATTTTACTCTAGTCCTTAAATACATAAAATAATTCACAGTGGTGAGAGCACTTATGGATGTAACTGTTCTGGGAAGACATCGTTTCTTTTTTTATTTTAAAGATAAAGGGGGGAAACATTAACAGACATACAACATTTTACAACATATCACAAGCACAGTACAGACAATACAGAGTTACAAACAAAGTG
>NW_004955529.1:2164797-2169274 GCF_000276665.1 Chinchilla lanigera | reverse complement strand
TGGGTCACAGAAGAAATTAAAGAGGAAATTGAAAAATACCTACAAACAAATGGGAAGACATTGTTGTATTCCTCACTCCTTCTAATGTACAAAGGAGTTCATAACAGAGAGACCTTATAAATGCGAGCAATGTGGGTAAGACTTTGTATATTCTACTCAAAATCCTGTAATGCTTTGTACTGGAGAGATTCCCTATCTATGTCAGCAATGTGGTAGTGTTCCATCATGTATTCCTCAAATGTATGAATGTATTCACAGCAGAGCAACCTCATGTGAGCGGCATGGAAAAGTTTTTCTTTTTTCCTCTCAATGTCAAAGACTTATGTAAACCCATAATACTGAGAAACACTGTTTAAGTCCCCAATCTGGACAGTCTTTTGGATGTTTCCCTTTGCTGTGCAAACATGAAAGCAATTACAAGGACAAAGAAGCATGTATGTAACCAAAAATCCTTCACTCATTCATCTTGTCTTCAAATACATAACAGCAATCACAAGAGAGATACTATGTGGCAAGCTTCATTACCAAAAGGGCATACTAGTATCCACGAAAATGCATACTTGAGAGAAGGGCTTGCGTTTCACAGTGTGAAAACCCATCTGGTTATCTTAGTTCCATTCACAGAAACAAATGACTACAGTATGAAGATAAAAGTTTGAATAAAAGAAACATTCACAATTCTTCAGTTGATTCACATATAAGAATGAACACTGGATCATTTGTGAATGTGAGGACCACAAGAATATTGTCAGGTTTAACAAATAATTTTAAAGTCCAGAGAAAATTCTTTCTGTGGTAAAGTCCTAATGATGTGTGTGATGTGAAAAGACTAATGCAATGTTACTTGGTTATTGCTCCAGAAGATATTCCACTTTCAAAAAATGTTATAAAGTTTATAAACTTATTGTCTTTATCAGAGTTATTTATTCCCAGTAGTGGGTATTGAATCTAAAGACTTTCCTCTGAGCTAAATCCCTGCAAGTTTAAGAAAATATTTTTTGAGATGAGATTACACTAAATTTACATTTTCTTGTTTATGTTAGAAATTGTAATCCTTCTACCAGAGTCTGTCAAAAACCTGGGACTATATTCATGCACCACCAACACATCTGGCTACCATTCCTCATTCTCTGGACCATGTTTGTCTCCTTTTTGTTCTTGAAAACGAATATCATGTCATATTTCCATATGTGTTTCTTAAGCAATAGTGGATTTATTTTATTTTATTTATATTAGAGATGTTGAGGTTTGAACCCTGCAGCATTTGCTACTAAGCTACCTTTTCTTTAAGTCTTTTTTTTTTTTAAATTTTAAATACAAGTCTTGCTACATTGCCCTTGCTGGCTTTGAATTTATGGTCCTCCTTTCTTTCTCAGTCGCTCCAGTCATTGGGATTATAACATCCACCATTTTGCCCACTTAGTGTTTGAGTTTCATAGAGTATGTTTATTTTTATCAAATGACTTAGCCAAAATGGGATTTTCCAAAGTTTCTTTTTTTTTGTTTTTTGTTTTTTGTTTGTTTTTGTTTTTTGGTTTTTCTCTGGTACTGGGAACCGAACTCACGACCTTGCACTTGCCAGGCAGGCGCTTTGCCGCTGAGCTAAATTCCCAGCCCCCCAAAGTTTCTTATGTGACCGGTCGTAGACATTCCATTTCTTTATTTCAATTTTTCTTTCTTTGTATTGTAGATTAATTCTAGGACCACACATGTGCTTGGAGATGAGTTTGACTACAAACTGTATTCTCAGATATTTTATATTTTATTCTGAGATTTTCAGCAAGTTGCCCAGGTTAGCCTTGAACTTCTACCTTAGCTTCATGATTAGCTGATATTACAGTTGTGTTTCAATATGCCCTGCAGATTCTATATATATCTTTTTAATTATATAAATTTAATCTATATGTTTACATGGACCAAAAGGACAGTTTTGGGATGATACTTTAGCTATTCTTAGAGTATTTGCTTAAGATAGGCATAGCCATTGTTTTTATCTTAATTACGACATTTATCTTTACTTTTGATGATAAACTTTTTCTTCAAATCAGATTTCTGTATACATTTCTTAAAAATAGTATATTATGTTAGCTAGCTTCCAGACTAAAAAATGTTGTTTTCATTTAGAGAGAGGATATGTAAAAATATTCCAGGGTAATCATAGATTATATGAAACAATAAATTTGCCAAGCTTTTAATCATTAGTGTAATGACTTCATGGAAATATAAATTCTATGTTTTTTTCTCATATAAATTGTATTATTTTTCTTAGTTACTTTCTTTACCACTGAGAGAAAGTGCTACACACCTCCAATTTACAGGAAAGGAAACTTATTTTGGCTCATGTTTACAGTCAGTGGTCAAATGGGTCAAAAAAATACATTAATTCATGAAAGGAGCTCACTTGGAGGAAGGCTGTTCACATTGTGGTAATCAGGAAATGGAGAAAGCAGGGAGCTGAGGATGGAGATATTTTCTTCCAGATCACTCCTCTTGCAAATATAACCCATCTATTAATAGCACATTCACCTATGGCTGCATTATTTGACTAATCTATCATAGAGAATAATATTCATATTATCCAATTATTACAGTGAAGTTTTTCCCAACCTTTTAGATGTGTCAAGATTGTGTCCCATTTTGCCAAACAATAGACTCACAAACAAAAAAGATGAAAAGTAGGAAAGTTTTATTAAGAGAAAAATCCTGAAATTCAGAAAGATTACAAAAATTGGATAAGCATGCATTATGAGCTAGCATGTGTCCTATTTTGGAGGAAATTCCATGTGCTGATGATAAGAATCTGCACTGCATTGTTGGGTCGAATATTCTGTAAATATCTATGAAATTCATTTGTTCAAAGGTTCACTTGAACTCTTGATTTTTGTCTAGATCGATTTGTTGCAGTGATATTCAGTCCTGCTACTATAATTATGGTGATGTTTACCTGATCTTTTATATACAGTAGTATTTATTTTGTAAAGTTGAGTGCATTTATAGCTGAGTAATACTCCATTGTATAAAAATACCACATCTTTTTTATCCATTCTTCAGTAGATTGACATTTGGGTTGTTTCCAAGATTTAGCTATTACAAATTGTGCTGCTATAAAGATGGGTGCACATATATCATTGTGGTGTGATGTTTTCAGTTCTTCTGGAAAAATACCCAGATGAGGAAGAGCTAGGTTGAATGTGACCTCTACTCCTACTATTTTGAAGAATCTCCACACTGGTTGTACCACTTTACACTCCTACCCATAGTGTGGAGGCTTCTTTTATCCCACAGGCTCTCTGGCATTTGTTATTCATTGATTTCCTAATGATAGCTATTCTTTTTGGGATGAGATGGAAACTCGTTGTTTTAATTTTCATTTCTTGAATGACCATTGACGCTGAACAGATTTCAAAAATTTGTTTGCCATTTGTATTTCTTCATCTGAGAATTGTGTATTCATCTCAGATGACCGTTTTTGGATTGGGTCTTTGAATGTTGGGGGTCTGTTTTTTTAAAAATTTTTATATGTCATACATAAAAGTCCTTTGACTTAGGGGCAAATGGCTAAATTTTCTTCCCAAATTGTAGATTTCCTTTTAACTTACTTAGTGATTTCTTTTGATGTGCAAAAGCATTTAATAGGATGAGAGACCATTTATTGATCCTTTGAAGTCTTTCTCATGCAGTTTAGTTTTTGATCAGGAACTCTGGGCCTACCTCTATGTCTTTAAAGTTTCTACCTACTCTCTTTTTCAGTAGACTTAGTGTTTCTATTTCAATATGTAGATACTAAATTCTTTTCCCTTTTTTATTTTAAGAAATAAAAGGAGGAAAACATATTAAAAAGCAAACATCCACTTACAAAATAGCATAAGGATAATACAAACAAAACAGAGTTACAGACAAAGTTGAAGGAAATTAATAATGGTTGTGGTATTACTTACTGATATCTTCAAAGTGGTTTCTCAGGAAAACAAATAGAGACATACAAGATTGATCAAACAAGTAATCATTAACTGTTCCTTTCTGTAGAGCAGTAGAAGACAGTAGTACAACTATGTTAGCTATCCTGTTTATACATATTTACATAGTTTCCCCTTCTTTCCCTTCTCTATTCACACCCCATTTGCCCTTTACTTTTGAGCATTTTCCTTCCGTTTCACAATGTCTATTACACCTCCTAGTTTTTATTCACTCTTTCAGGTTCTTACACTAGTGAGACAATATGCTGCTTACACATGCAGGTATGACTTACTTCACTTACGAGTATGGTCTCTAGTTGTGACCGTTTACCTAAAAGAGCCTCGAGTTTGTCTTTCTTTATAGCTGAGTAATATTCAACTACATTGAAGTACCACAATTTTTTATTCAATCCTCAGTGGACAGACATTTGGGTTGCTTACACAATTTAGCAACTACAAATTTCTCTCCTATGAACATAGGTGTACATATGTCCCTGTCATATAATGTTTTCAGATCTTCT
>NW_004955529.1:2162741-2163797 GCF_000276665.1 Chinchilla lanigera | reverse complement strand
GAATGTTTTCTCTAGATCTGTGAGGTATGCTAATGGTAGTATAATGGGAATTGCATTGAATCTGTGAAACAATTTTGGTAGTATGGCCATTTTCACAATGTTGGTTCTTCCTATCCATGAGCAAGGAATATTTTTCCATTTACTGAAATCACCTTGGATCTCTTATTTCAGAGTACAGCAGTTTTCATTGGATAGATCTTTTATTTCTTCTGTTTGATTGATTCTTAAATATTTCAATTTCTTGGATGCTACTGTGAAAGGTATGGTTTCCTTAATTTCTCTCTCAGTCTATTTGCTGTTTGTGTATAGAAATGCTATTAATTTTTGGATGTTGACTTTGTATCCAGCTGACTGCTGAATTTGTTGATTAATTCAAAGTGTCTTCTTGTGAAGTTTTTGGGGACTCCCATGTAAATTATCATGTCATCTTCAAATAGTAATAGTTTTACTTCTTCCTTTCCTGTTCTAATTCCTTTTATTTGTCTCTCTTGCCTAATTGCTGTGGCTAATAGTTCCAGAAGTATGTTGAACAGGAGTCGTGGTAGTGGCAATGCTTTTCTTGTTCCTGAATTTAAAGCAAAAGCTTTCACTTTTTGTCCATTTAGTATGATGTTGGCTGTTGGTTTGTCATAGATGTCTTTGATCAGGCAGAGGTAAAGACCATCTATTCCTATTTTGTGTAGAGTTTTTATCATGAATGCATGTTTGACTTTGTCAAAAGCTTTTTCTGCATCTGTTGAGTTGATCATAGGTTTTTTGTCTTTCGCTCTATTGATATGATGTATAACATTCATTAATTTTCTAATATTGAACCATCCCTGCATTCCTAGAATGAATCTGACTTGGTTGTGTTGTATGAGTTTCTTGATGATTTGCTGCATTCTGTTTGCTAGTATTTTATTGAGTATCTTTGCATCTGTATTCATTAGGGAGGTTGGTCTGTAGTTCTCTTTCTTGGTTGGGTCTTTCCCTGGTTTTGGTATTAGTATAATACTTATCTCCAAAAATGAGCTAGGGAGAGCTGCTACCTTATCAATTTCATTGAAGTGTTTGAGA
>NW_004955529.1:2158703-2162641 GCF_000276665.1 Chinchilla lanigera | reverse complement strand
TGTGTTGTATGAGTTTCTTGATGATTTGCTGCATTCTGTTTGCTAGTATTTTATTGAGTATCTTTGCATCTGTATTCATTAGGGAGGTTGGTCTGTAGTTCTCTTTCTTGGTTGGGTCTTTCCCTGGTTTTGGTATTAGTATAATACTTATCTCCAAAAATGAGCTAGGGAGAGCTGCTACCTTATCAATTTCATTGAAGTGTTTGAGAAGTGTTGGTATTAATCTCTGAATTTCTTGTAAAATTCTGCTGTGTATCCCTCAGTGCCTGTGCTTTTCTTTGTCAGTAATTTTTTAATCATATTTTCAATCTCTTTAGTTGGTATTGAATTGTTCTGGATTTGTATACCTCCTTGACTCAACCTTGGTAATTCACACATATCTAGGGATCTGTCCATTTTTTCTGAGTTTTCTATCTTATTGGTGTAAAGATTTTCAAAGTAGGTATTAATGATCTTCTGAATTTCTGTAAGATCTGTAGTAATTTCATCCTTTTCATTCCTTATTGCATGAATTTGTGGTCTTCCCTTTCTTTTTCTGATAAGGTTGGCTAGGGGCTTATCAATTTCATTTATTCTTTCAAAGAACTAACTCTTCCATTCATTTGTTTTTTGGAGGGTTTTCTCTGTCTCAATTGCATTAATTTCTGCCCTAATATTTATAATCTCCTCCATTCTTTGGGCTTTGGGCTTGACTTCTTCTTCTTTTCCTAAAACTTTGAGTCCAGCACTAGGCTATTTATTTGTTGTCTTTCTGTTTTCTTTATGTGTGAATTCACCACTATAAATTTCCCCCTGAGGACTGCTTTCATTGCATCGCACACATTCTGGTGAGCTGTATTTACATTATCATTTGTTTGTAGGTATTTTTTAAATTTCTTCTGTAACTCATTGGTTGTTCAGAAGGTTTTCTTTTTAACTTCCAGTGTTTATGGAGGTTTTGGAGATTCTTTTGTCATTAATTCCCAATTTCATTGCACTGTGGTCCAATATTATGCATGGGATAATTTCAATTCTTTTGCATTTAGGTAGGTATGTTTTATGGGCTAGAATGTGGTCTATTTAAGAGAAAGTTGCATGTCCAGCTGAGAAAAATGTGTATTCTGATGTGGTGGGGTGGAACATGCTGTATACATATACTAAGTCTGTTTGTTCAGAGATTTTCTTCAGATCTTTATTTCCTTACTGATTTTTTCTCCAGTTGACCTATCTCTTTGTGTTAAGGGGTTTTTGAGTTCCCTATTACAATAGTGTTTGTACTTATGTGAGTTTTCATGTCTGTTAAGATTTGCCTTATATAGTTTAATGCCCCAATACTTGGTGCATACATGTTTATGAATGTTATCTCATCCTCTTGCAGTTTTTCTGTAACAAGTATGTAGTAACCTCTATCTCTTTTGATTTTTCACAGTTTGAAGTTTAGATTCTGCAAATGTAATACCTACACCTGCTTTTTACTGGGTTCCTGTTGCATGGAGTATTGTTTCCATCCTTTGGCTGTTCAGTATATGGATTTCCCTTTGAGTAGAGTGTGTTTCCTGTATACAACACATTGTTGGATTTTGTTTTTAAATCCACTCTAGCAGTCTGTTTCTTTTGACTGGTGATTTGAGACCATTTACATTTATGATTATAACAGATATGTGTTGACTTATCATTGTACTGTTATTTACTTGCTGTTGGTTTCATACTTTTTTTTACCAGTTCAATTGGTTGCTCTTATTGAGGGTTCCTTTCTGTTGCTGTTCTGGTCATAGCTGTAATATTTTTCTCTGTCTAGAATATCTTTAGTACTCTTTGCAATGATGGTTTGGCACTCATGAAGTCCTTCAGTTGCTCTTTGTCATGGAAATGCTTTATTTCTCCATTGAATTTGAAGGACAGTTTGGCAGTTACATCAGTCATTGCTGGAAGTTGTTTTGTCTCAGGACCTGTAATATTTTGCTCCAAGCTCTTCTCAATTGGATGGTTTGAGATGAGAAGTCTGCCGTCATTCCGATGTGCTTTCCTTTATAGGTAATCTTTTTTTTTTTTTTTTTTTTTTGTTCCAGCAGCTTTTAATATTCTGTTCTTTTGGTGGAGAACTGGGATCTTGATTATTATAAGTCTGCGTGTAGTTTTATTTGGTTATGGTTAGTTGGAATTTTATATGCCTCATTTTCTGTGTGTTAGGTTTTGTTACCATGCTTGGGAAGTTTTCTGCTATTATTTCTGTAAATATTCTTTTTGTGCTGTTTTTGTTGCCTCCTGATGTTTCATTGACTCCTGTCAGTCGTACATTATTCCTCTTTGCCTCATCTTGCAGCTGTTGAGTTGACTTTAGCTGGTTTCTTTTTGATTTTAAGAGATCCCTTCTTTCATCGTTACTAGTGGCCATGCTGTCTTTAAAATCTGAAGTTCGATCTTTGGCTTCATTCAACCAATTTTTGCAGCTTTCAAAGGAAGCTTTGATTTCCTGGATATCTCTTTCAACCTGCTTCATGCATTTTAATTCATTTGTATATTTTTCATTTAACATTTCTGTCCTTTGCCTATGTTCATGTATTTTTTATATGTTTCTTGTTCAGGTGTGTTGAGCAGTTCTTTCATTATTATTTTCATTTCATTTTTTGCCTGAGAGATTATTCCTTATCTGATATCTTCTTTGGCCTGATGAAGTTGTTTCTTCCCTTCCATTGCAATCATTTCAGCAATTTCAGGAGTGTGTTTACCAAGTGCTCCTATGTCAATGTCTCCTGAACTTTTCCTGAGAGGGGTTGAATTCTGAGATTGCATTTTAGTCCTTCATCTTCTGGTGTTTGAAATTGGTGGTAAAGCACTCAGTGTCTTTCCTTCCTATGAGCACAGGAAAGGTCACTAACCTCCCTACATTTCCTGGAGGTCAACCTTGCACCTTATTGGCTTAGAGGATTGCTGCTTAGTCTGGGTTCTTCCAGCAGATGGTGAAGTTTACTTAGTTCTCCCAGGTCTGAGATGCCAATCCCAATGTTGTTAGGTCAAAGACCATCTGGTCCAGTGTCCTCTATCAGCTCATGAACCAGAAGTGGTCTGCACTGGTGGCATGATCACACACCACGTGGTCCTGTGACTCCAGGGAGTGCAGGGTGAAGGTAGAGCCCAGACATGGACTGCAGGGTGTGCAGTTCTTGGACTGCCTGACCCTGTGTCTGCAGACTTTTCACCACAAGCACAGCAGCCAGAGGTGGGCTGCACTGGCAGTGATCACAGACCACCTGTTTCCACAGTCTCATCCAGACACGAACCATGGAACCCAGATGCAAATTGCGGCTTCAGCCTAATATGTAGATCTTTAATTCATTTTGACTTTTATTTGGGTACATTATGATAGACATGGGTCTAGTTTTAGTTTCTAGTATGTGGAAAGCCAGTTTTCACAGCACCACTTAATAAATAGGCTATCTTTCTTGCAGTGAATTGTTTGGCCCCTTTGTAAAATATAAGGTGGCTGAGTGTGTTTGTACTTGTGTCTGCATCTTCTAATCTGTTCCATTGATCCTCCTGTCTGTTTTCTGCCAGAATTAGGCTGATTTTATCACTCAAGTTTTATAGTATAATTTTAAATCAGGGATTGTGATGCCTCTTGCCTTGCCTGTATTGGACAGGATTGCTTTTACTATTTTAGCTATTTTCTGGTATCAAATGAATTTTAGGAATGTTTTCTCTAGATCTGTGAGGTATACTAATGGAATTTTGATCAGGATTACAATAATTCTGTATAACAGTTTTGGGAGTATGGCCATTTTCACAATATTGGTTCTTCCTATCCATGAGAGAGGAATATCTTTCCATATTCAGAGATCCTCTTTGATCTCTTTTTCAGAATACTGTAATTTTCAATGTATAGATCTTTCACTTTCTTTGTTAAATTTGTTCCTAAGCATTTCATTTTTTTGGATGCTGTTGTGAAGGGTGTGGTTTCC
>NW_004955529.1:2156375-2158068 GCF_000276665.1 Chinchilla lanigera | reverse complement strand
TGTAAAACTTGCATTTAGCAATGAATTAGGGACAATTGCTTCCCTTTCAATTTCATTGAAGAGACTGAGGAATATTGGCATTAAACTTCTCTAAATTTCATGTAGAATTCAGCTGTGAGCCCATCAGGACCTGACATTTTCTTTGTTGATAAGTTTTTAATTACATTTTCAATTTTATTAGCTGATATTGATTTATTCAGAATTTTTATATATTGATTCACTTTTGGTTATTCATACATATCTGGATATCTGTTCATGTCTTCTGTGTTTTCCATCCTATAAGAGTAAAGATTTTCAAATTAGGTGTTGATGATCTTCTGAATTTCCATAGGATCTACAGAGATATAACACCTGTCTTTCCTTATTGCATGGATTTGAGTCTTTTCTTTTTTATAAGGGTAGCTAGGGTTTTGTCAATTTTGCTTAGTCTTTCAGATAACCAACTCACTGCTTAATTATTTCTTTGTAGTGTTTTCTTCATCTCAATTTCCTTAATTTCTGCTCTGATCTTTGTAATTTCCTCCCTTCTTTGGGCTTCACTTGCTTTTCCTTTTCTAGAAGTCTGAGGTGTAGCATTAGGCTATTTATTTGTTCCAGTTTTGTTTCCTTGAGTTCACTGCTATAAATTTCCCTCTGAGGACTGCTTTCATTGCATCTCAGATTCCAGTCAGTTACATTTGCATTTTCATTTGAATGTAGATCTTGTTTAATTTCTTCTTTAAATTCATCTGTGACCCATTTGTTGTTCAGGATGGTGTTATTTAATTTCCATATTTTTATGGATGATCACAATTCCAAGAAAAACAACAGAAACAAAACATCAGAAAGGGCAAGCAATTAAACCCAGGGAAAAAGTAGAGAATGAACATGAATATGATAAGCAAATACATACCAGTTATAATCATTTATGTAAATGGCATCAATTTACCAATTAAAGGAAAGAGATCGGCAAAGTAGATCAAGAAATAAGAACCAATAACATGGTGTATATTAAAAAAATACATTTAATTCAAAAGGAAATTCAAAGCCTGAAAATCAAAGGATGGAAAACATTACACAACATGACAGGAACCCAGAATAAAAGCAGGATTAGCAGTTCTGTTTGCAGACAATGTGAATTTTAAACCAAGAATGATCAAATGAGATACAGAAGGTAACTACATACTTGTCAGGGGAAAACTTCAAGAGGAAGAGATAATAATCAAGCATATGTATGCACCAAAGGTGTGAAGACCCAACTATATAAGACAAATTGTAATAGACATGAAAAATCAAATACCCAGAATTTTAACAGGGGACCTTAACACCATAGATCATCAATTAGAAAAAAAAAATCAAAGAAATAACAGAATGAACCAAACTTGTGAAAAAATATACATAGTAGACATTTACAGAGTGTTCCACCCAATAACAACAGAATGGAAATTCTTCTTATAAGCACACGTGATGTTCTCTAAAATAGACCACATGCTAAACCTTGCTTAACTACATACAAAGCAACTGAAATTATTCCATGCATATTATCAGACCATACTGGAATGAAATTGGAAATTAATGATGAAAGAAGCCACAAAACCTCTATAAAAACAATGTCTCCTGTGACAACTTACTATTCGATGAGTCACCAATCTTCTGACCAAGGAGATTGTTGGACCACAGAGGAAGGAAATCAACAGCTAGCATATTACTATAG
>NW_004955529.1:2136104-2156186 GCF_000276665.1 Chinchilla lanigera | reverse complement strand
CTATATATGAAGGTAAGTTAAGTATCTTCAGAATTTACTATGGAGCCAGGCACAGCACCTCTTAGATCTTCTGTCAGTGTCAGCTGTTTTGATGAATCATGGCCGTTCCTTGATCAACTTGTTTTCTGGAAAGCTTTAGAGACTTGTTTCTCGTACTGACTCTTCTTAAGCACCCTATATACTGTTGATCTCCTTCCTCTGTTTAGTCACTTCACCACTGTAGACAGAAACAAAAATAATACCTGAGGAAGTATCCACTGAAACATGGACCCAGAATGCAGTAGCAAACTCAGAAATATGAGTGACATCCATTTACCAGAGATGATTGGGTATAACCTTTGAGGATCAACACCCATAGCGAGTGAAGGAAGATATACTATGCATGAGGAACATTGTTTAGAAATTTGTCAAGCCTGCTCCCAGCTTAAAAGGAACAATGTGTGCAAAGCAGAATCATTTTGATGGAAGTTATCATGGGAGGCAAAAGCTTGTTGAATCACACCTGAGGGAGTAATAGTGACAGTGGCCAGCAACCTGTCTATTGCAGCATTTCCCTCAATGAAAGGCATCATAATTGGGAAAGAGAGAATAAATGACCAATAAAACAGGGAACATGGCATGATAAAATGACAGATTATGGATTGTGAAATAAGTGAAAAAGATCTTCTTGTTTAGTATGAAGGGTAACAGTTCTAATGTGGCACACCACAGTGCAAACATAAGCTCTGTCTGAAAAGAGGTTAATAGGTGTCGATGGAAATTCAGTCTTTTGTGCAGAAGAAAAGTCCCTATCCTGTATTTGAGAATAGGAGACTGTTGCATAACCTCTCCTGCCTGAATAGGTTCTGTCTATGAAAATGGAGACACTCCCACTATGGGAATCAAGCTTATTTTTAAAAGGAATACAACATGTGTGAAGGAAGAAAATTGAATTAATTTGTCTGGAGTATAATGACAATCAATATCATCAGGTAAGTTAATGTGGATTGCCCAGAGGACAAAAATTGCCACAGCCACTGTTATGGAACTGAAGCAAAGGGAACAATGATAATTGACAGCAAGTATTCACCCATGTATCATCAGTCCTGTCACAGTATCATAAAAGGCAGTAATGAATTAATGTGGAGCATATGGTAAAGGTAGCCATTGCAAAGGGCCTTGAGAATGCCAAAGGACCACCTTGGGCATATGCTGAATTGGGAAAATAATTTGAAACATTGGTGAAGGTGGGTCAACTAAAAATAGTTGAGCATTAGAGAGATAAAGGTTAACTTTTTCCAAGGTGGCCTTAGCCACTACATAAGTGATCTTGAAGATGTGAGGGCCAGGTCTCCTTTGAGAATTTCAAAGAGAGAATTTAAATCATGAATTGTTAGCTTAAAGGCAGGGAAAAGTCAATTAATATTACCAAGTAAAGCCCGAAAATCATTTAAGGTTGCAAGGTGATTAAACTGGATCTGAAAAATATGGGGAAAATATGTCTCTTGAATAAGGTGACCCAAATAAGAGAATGGTAACAGGGTTTGAACCTTTTTAGGGGCCACCACCTGACCTACATTATGCAAGGAATCATCTCATTAGAAAAATATTTGCTGCAAGGTGGATAAGGATTCTTGTGCTAGAAGAATATCATCTAAGTAATTAATAAGATAAGCAAATGGTTGAGCCTGATGGGCTAACAAAATGCCTGTAGCCACAAAATTTGGCATGCGGTAGGATTATTTGCCATTCCTTGAGGCTGACAACAGCATTGGAAATGGCTCATAGGGGCCTGATGGTTAATGGAGGGTAAACTAAAGGCAAAACACTTTTATTTTGAGGATGGAGAGGAACTTCAAAAGACAGTCTTTTAGATCAATCACGACAAGGGAAAAATGTAGAGATAGCTTCTGGATGGGCAACCATGGTTGAATTGCTCCCTTAAGTTCCATAGTACAATTAACAGCTCACAGATCTTGTAATAATCTCTACATTCCTGACTTCTTTTATACTCCAACAATTGGTATATTCCAAGGGCTATTGGAATGTTCTAGCTGCCCTGCCATCATCTGCTGATTAACTGGTGTGTGAGCTGCTGTAAGCTCCTCTTGAATGAAGAGCCACTGATCAACTCTAACAGGTTTACTGGACATCAAAGTTATCTTGAACACTGTTCATGTGGTCAGAGAAGAGATCAAGGCCCCTCCTGAAAATGTGAAGGAGAATAGCCTATGCCAAGATTGTCACTTTTCAGATCTACTGGAAGGAGTTCTCCAATTCCCTAATTGTATTTGCCAAACACTTGAGTGGGTTGAAAAGCTAATCATAACATCTGATGATTCACCAAAGAGTTAAGACTGGCTAAAAGTGCCCCCATATCTTGTAATATGTTGTAAATATATAAATCAATTTGTAAATGGGGGAGGACATAATCTGATAAATGTCCACAATGGCCTTCTGCATTCCTCCAGGTTAACAGGCTAGCACTTCTGCTAGCAAGAGAAACAATGTCCACCCTCTGTAGATTTGTAGTTACTACATCCAGAGGCCATGCCATAGGCCAATGGTAGTGGGCAATAATTAAAACATCTGTACTTATTTCTTAAATCCTTTTGAATGTTTTTTCTTCAATAATCAATTACATCGTTGGACAATCTTACTTAATCTGTTGAACCCAATAAGTATCAAAGCACTCAAAACCCTTGGATCCTCTTCTACATATGTGTGTCAGTGTCTACAGAAGTCTAAATTTAAATCTATAACTAAATCTAAATAATGGCAGACAACATATCCAATTTTTGTGGGCTCTTAATGCCTATTTACATCACTTATTTGCATTTTTAAAAGCCAATTGCTGATTCATTGACTTGCCAACCACTTTGTTACTGGTAACGCTAGCCTGCAATAAGCATGCCTCAAGATCCTAAAAAGGTTTATCAGGAACCTGGCAAATGGAGGTTAGATCAAGGGATATCTCAGCTTTTGAAGAAAGTTCCTTCTAATGCCTTATGGCATCTATTTTAATTTGTTCATAGGCTTAAAATTTAAAAGTAAATAGATTATTTGTGAGAGCAAAGGCACGTTCTATGTTTAACATGTCATTTGTAATGGCCATGTTGTGAGTGGTATTGTAAGTGGCCTGATTTGCACACAACTGGAAAAAAAATTTCCTTGCATGAAAAATAATCTGTGGAGGTAAATATGCTTCAACTATTCCTTTCCAATCATTTGGGGCTATAATCTATTGTCCTATTACCTCTATATAACCCAAGGTAAAAGCAACTGTGGAGCCATAGGTAGTGATTGCTTGCTTTCATTCTTTTAAGGTCTTAAAAGACACTGCTTCATGAAGATGTATAACTTGTCCCAAATCATTGGAATCTTGGAGGTCAGCAACAGGGTAGATATGTTGAAAAGTCCCTCTAGGGATTCTCCTGCCCCCTTGGCTTCTTTTAGCACAAATTACAAGGGAGAAGGAAAGGATGACTCTATTCTACATAGGGTGGAAATCTCAACCAATGATGCAGCAAAACTTTTTTGAACTGAGAAAGCGGAAGTAGCCACTTGTAGTGAAGTTAATGTTATGGGTTTTACTTTGGGTGGTTGTGAAACAGATTTCAAAGAAAATACTCCTCTAGTGGAGGATAATCTTCATTTTTCCCTCCAGCTCCTTTCTTATCTGACTGAGAGTTGAAACTATCAGGAAGGCTGTTGCTCCACCATCTTTTTCTACTGAGGACTTAGTTTTAAAATAGTCTGCCAAACCACGTCTTCTGTGATCATCTCAACAGGCATGCAATTGCTGAGACACCCCTGATCCAGGTCCACAACAAAGAGATAAATATAGGAATCAATAATACAAAAAGCATTTGTATATACATCTATCATTCTTGAAAACCTATTTGCCCCACGTTTTACACCCTATGGAATAAAAATTGATAATATCAATCCATCTGTCTCCCCTATTCTTCATGTGAGCCTGTTTTGTACATGCACACACTTGGATGTGTCCTCTCACCTGATATATGATGTTTCCTTTTACCCTAGGTCCCTGTTCAGGTGCCAAAATGGGGTCTTCAGCAAAGATCTCAAATTTCCTATGGGGAGAATGGTGGAGTGTGAAGAAATGGAGACAAGAGTCAGCATGCAGGAAGCTGAGGTCAGGTGGAACCTCCTCTCCTGGTGGGAGAAAAAGAACCACCCAATGACTGCAGTGCATTTATTTTTACTCTCAAGAGGGTATTGTCAGTTGAAACCCCTCTGCTTAGCAACTTGTTTGCCTGGCATGATTCAGGCTGTCTGTTCACTCCACAAATAGTTTCTTTTGCTATAAATAAGCTTTACAGTTCGATGTAATCATATTTGTTGATTTTTGCTGGTATTTCTGTGGCACTGAGGTTTTGTTTAGAAAAACTATTCCTATCTTTATGTCTTCAAGAGTTTTACCTACTTTTTCTTTCAGTAGTATTAATATTTAAATTTTTCATCCATTTTAATATTAATTTAGTATATGAGGAGAGATTAAATGTCCTGTTTCAATCTTCTGCAAACTGATAACCAATTTTCCCAACACCACTTGCTGAATAAGCTGTTTTTTTGCAAACATATGTTTTGGCCTCTTTGTCAAAGAGCAAACAGGTGAATATATCTAGGCAGGTTTTTATATCCTCATTTCTGTTTCAGTTATCTATGTCTCTGTTTTTGTCACAGTACCATGACATTTTTACCAATATTAGTTTGCAGTTTAGCTTGAAGTCAGGTATTGCTCTACCTCCTGCTTTGCTTTTGTTGCCCAAAACTGCTCTTGCTACCCTGGGTCGCATGATTTTTAGAACTGTTTTCTTTAGATCTGTAAACCATTGTATTGCTACTTTTGACTGGGACTTTATTAAATATATATAGCGGTTTTTCGATTATGGGCATTTTGAAAATATTGATTTTGTCTATTTGGGAGTGGGGTCATCTTTCCATTTACTGGTGTCCTCTTCAAAGTTACTCTTTGGAGTACTTTAGTTTTCTTGCCTACGTCTTTCACTTCCTTAGTTAGGTTAATTCACAGATACTGCATTTTTGAAGGTATTATGAATTGTTTTGTTTTCATAATTTTTTTCTCATCCTGTTCACTGCAGTGTGCACAACTTCTAATATTTTTTGTTTGTTGATTTTATATCATACTACTTTGATAAAGTTTGGTATACATTCTAAGAGATTTCAGTGGAATTTTTTCTGCCTTCTATGTAAAGTATCATGTCATCTGCAAATAATGAGAATTTGATTTCTTCTTTTTCTCCTGGTACCCCTTTTATTTATTTTTCTGTTGTCTGATTGCTCTGGATAATCTTTCAAGTAACATGGTAAGTACAAGTGGTGATAGTGAATATATTAGGTTGTTCCTGAATATGTTAGTATTTTTCTCTTTCAGTGTGAGGAGGCTATTGGCTTTTCATAAATAGCTTTTTTAATATTCAGGTACAGTCCTTCTACACCTGTTTTCTTCATGGTTATTGTCATGAAGGGATGTTGGATTTTATCACAACCCTTTTATACGTTTAATGATATGACTATGTGGTTTTTGACATTGCTTCTCTTAATGTGGTGTAATACATTTATAGACTTTTGTATGTTGAATCATACTTACATCTCTTGGAGTAAACCTGCTTGACATGTATTATGTTTTTGTTCATGTGCTGTGCTGTTTTCTAATATGTTGATATTTTTGCATATACCTTCTGTAAGAATATTGGCCTATGGTTCACTCTCTTTCTTTTTTTTTTTTTTTTGGTTCTTGGAATCAAACTCAGGACCTTGGGCTTGCCAGGCAGGGCCTTGTGCCATTGAGCCATATCCTCGGCCTGTGGTTCTCTTTTATAAATGGGTTTTTGTCTGATTTTGATGTGAGAGTAACACTAACTTCCATAAGTGAATTTGGTAGCACTCTAGCCATTTCAATTTGTTTGAAGAGCTTGAGATTATATTGGTGATATAACTTTAAAGGTTTTATAGAATTCTGCAGTGAAATTATGAGATCTTGTGCTTTTCTTACTTGGTAGATTCTTTATTATTGTGTCAATTTCATTGCCTGTTCTTGGGATAGTAAGCATATGTATGTCTTCTTGGGTTAGTTTTCATAGTTTGTTTGTATGTAGGACTCTGTCTATTTCTTCAAAACTTGTTAATTTGTTGGTACATAATTTTTGAAGAAGTTAGATTCTTCTGGATTTGGCAGTGTGTGATTTTACCTTTGTCCTTTCTAATTGCATAGATGTCAGTCTTTTTCATTTTGTGAGTCTTACTGAGGGCTTATCTATTTTATTTACATTCTAAAGGTACCAGCTGTTTATTTTGTTGATTTTTACAGTTTGTTTAGCCTCAATTTAATTGATTTATCCACCATTTTTGTAATTTCCTTCCCTAATTTTTGTTTGGGATTACTTTATTTTTTTTTTCTTTCCTCAAGTATCCTAAGATTTCTCATAAGGTTATTTATTTGTGCTTGCTTTATTTACCCTATGTGAGCATTGGTTATGGTGACTTTTCCTCTTAGAACTGCTTTAATAGTGTCCCAGATATTATACTTGCATAGTTATTAATAACTTCCAGAATTTAAAAAAAAATTTCTTTAACCTTTTTTCCTGTAACGCATTTATTGTCTAGGGATATGTTGTTAATTTTCCAAGAGCTTTTGCCTTTTCCAAAATTTCTTCTGTCACTGATTTTTATTTTCAATGCACATAGGTCTGATAGTATACATGGAGTATTACTTATTATTTTGCATTTATTTAAGCTGGTTTTGGGGACTAGTATGTGATATATTTTGGAGAAAGTGCCACATGCTGCTGAAAATAATATGTATTCTGTTTTAAAGGGGAGGAATAGCCTGCATATAACTATTAAATCAATATATGCAAGGGTGTGTTGTAAGTCTAATTTTTCCATATTTTTTATTTAGCTGATCTAGCTCTTTATGAAAATGTGTTAAAATTTACTACTATGATTGTGTTAGTGTTTATTTCATATTTTAATTTTGGTGTTTATTTAAAAAAAAGTGTTCCAGTATTCATTAATAAAACATTTAACAGTGTTATATCTTCTGGTTTGATTGTTCTCTTAACTAGTATGTAGTGAATGTCTTTGTCTCTTCTGATTAGTTTTAGCTTGGAGTTTACATGTCTGGTATTAGAATTGCTACTCCTCATTTTTGGGGGATACTGGTTCATGAAAAATTGTTTTTATTTCTTTAATTTTTAATCTATGAATATCTTTATTCATTAGGTGAGCTTCTTGAATGCAACAGAGTGTTGGATTCTGTTTTGTGGTTCAATCAACCAATCTGTGTCTTTAATTGGAAAGTTGAGGCTGTTCACATTAAGAGATATTACTGAGCTGTGTTGGTTGCTTATTATAATTGCCACTTTAATCTGTTGGAGAAACCTTTGCATTTCTTTCCTGATTTTTGTTGCTGTTTATTTATTGAATTTACCAATTTCCCTGTGTTTGTTTATTGATCTCTGTCAAGAATATTCTTAAGTACTTTCATAAGTGCTGGCTTAGTACTCATATATCATTTCAGGTAGTCTTTCTCATGGAGATGCCTTATTTTCTCTCTATTTTGAAGGATGACTTTGCTGGATATGTTAAATTGGATTGGAAGATATTTGCTCTTGGGACTTTCCATACAACATTCCAAGCCCTACTTGACTTTAATGTTTATGTTGAGAAATTCTCTATGATTCTAATTACCTTACATTTTTATTTGTGATTTTTTTATTCTTCTGTGTCTTCTTTAAAATTACATTTTCCTGGTGGATATCTGGTAATTTAATAAGGATATAGTTACCTTTTGTTGTCACAAATGCTTGGTGTTCTATAAGTGTTACTTACTTGCATTTTAATCACTTTTATTATATTTGTGAAATTTTTTATGATTTCTGTAAATATATTAGTAGATCCATCTGTGCTATCTTCTGCTTTTTCTCTAACTCTAATTAGCCTTAGATTGGTCTTATTGTCATCTAGAATTTGGTGGATAATCCTCTTATGTCTTACTTTCTTTTTTGGCTTCTTTGATCTCATCGTTGTTCTCTATTTTGACTTCAAGATCAAACACTCCGTATTAATATTCATCATTTCTACAATTTACAAATTTTATACAGTTGTTATTTCAGGTATTTCTGTCTGGTATTTTTTGTTTTTTTTTTGGTTTTTCTCCGGTACCGGGAACCGAACTCAAGACCTTGCACTTGCCAGGCAGGAGCTTTTGCCGCTGAGCTAAATCCCCAGCCCCTGTCTGGTATTTTTTTCAGGAGTCCATGTCCTTGATGAATTTGTCTTTAAAATTTTGAATTGTCAAAGTTAGCACATCCAATTTTTTTACCTGTTTCCTCAATATTCACATGGGCATAATGAGTGAAGTTGCTGTGAAGTTTTGGTTCTTTCCCCTTTGAATTCATCCATTTTCTTCATCCCTTATGTTAAATATTTCTAGATTTCTGCTACCTATTTTCTTCTCCCTTTTGAAATTGTACTCTGCCTTGGGTGAGTTGGATGAACTTGGGTATCTTCTGTGGCCTTGCTTCCCCATGGTTGTATGTGTATCTGTGATTTTATATATATTTTATGTTATGATTTTATTTCTCCTGCTTTCCCTGTACTTTTGGGGGAATGCTGCAGGCTGAGAACTAAAAGAGTGAGAAGATTTTGTCTTTTATATGGAGATATTAATAGAATATTGCATCCCCATAAATAATTTTCAGCTTTGTATAACCATTGCTATTATTTACTCCTCCTGTTATTTTCATTAATTAATTTGGAATCTGTCTTTGTATTTTGCTGAGATGATTAATTGTTGTTATAACAGCATCAAGAGTTTCCACCATACAACAGTTCTGTTTGGTATTCCTTGCAGTTATACTTTCCCCCTTTGTTTATTCTTTATGCAGAATATGACCACTTATTTTTGTTATTGTTCTGCACTGAGGAAGGTGAAATAGAGGGTGAGTAATGAAGGATGGTCAGATGAGGAGCGTAAGACACTAGGAAGGAGAATTTTAGGGAAAATTATGATAGATGAGAAGAAATGTTTGATGTCAGGCTTAATTCTATTGAAATAATTTTCCTTGAGTTGAAGAGTTAGTATCAAGAGTAATCAGTAGGTATTTGTAGGGGCAAGTATGAAATACTGGAGGGAGAAAGTTCAATTTGTGATCGATGAAAGCTATGTCCTTGTCAAAACCTGTAGCAAGCTATGCAAGATGTTAGAAAGTCAAAGGCTTAGGATGAGAAGGAATGAGGGATAACACTGCAATAGAACAGACTTTCTTTGAGGGAACTAAGTATAGTAAATTATAAACTTGGAATGATAGAAATATATGTATTGAGAAAAAAGAATCAATATGATAAGAGCATTTCTTTGGTTATTTGAGGTGGAGATTAGATACGGAGCTGAGATGAGAGAGAAAACCTACACACCTATTAAATGAAAGCAAAAGGAAGAAGAACACAGAAAAGTGAAAACCTAATAAACTCACAAAAAGGACATTATATAACCCCACACAACTAATTAAATTAACAAAAATTCAAACCTATAAGATATCTGATGGACACAAAAATTAAATATTCCAGTGAGACAGTGTATATGTATTTCACTTGTAGCTTCTTTGCTAGAGTCTAAATCATCACACTACAGTAACTCCTTCTGAAATTTCCACTGAAATACTTTAGCTAACTCACAATTAGAATTTCTTTGCACCAGGTTTCAGGCATTCTTGCAGAATGTGGTACAATCTGAATTCTTTGGTTAGAAATTCTTGCTGTTCCTCTCCCTGAGGCTCATGATGAAATTGAGTGGCACAAAATTGTCCAAGTCAAGAGTATTTCTATTCTTAACGGAAGAAATGGGAGGAGGACAAAGGATTCTAATGGTGGGAAATGTATATTACATATTTAGATATAGGTAATAGGGAAAACTTGGTATATAATCAATAGTGAGAAATGAGGATGAGAAAAGACTCTATGACTAATATTATAAGAGAAAAAGGTAAAAGGATACAAAGAAAAAAGAAGAGAAGGAAGAAAAATACAGAGAAATGATAAAAAACAGGAGGAAGAAGTCAGGTTAAAAGATATAGATAAAATAGAAGACATAAAAAGGGAAAAGGGGGAATTTGGTTACCCTCTATAAACCGTATTGGAAGAAAAAGGTAACAATAGAACACCCACAAATACACACACTCATAAAAGGAAGAAAGGGGAAATAATGGAAAGAAAATGGAGGAATAAACAAAAAGGGGGGAATGCATAAAAAATTTCTATTTTTTGGACACCTGTCTCTTTTCTACAGCCTATGAATAAGGAGCAGAGTTCAAAGTAAGACGTGACTGTGCTCACACTGGAAATCTAAAGTGTTAGTCTGTCACCAGAATTGTGCTGGGCACAGACATCTACATACAGTGAGTAAAGGGCATCAATGTGTCCTTCCAATCCTGTGTTATGTAGGCTGGACCTGGCCTCTGACTGCAGGAGATGGGTCCATGCTCACCAGGTCCAGCCCTTCAGTAGAACTCTCTCCAGCCTTCTCTCTAATCATTGACTGTATCCTGTGGCAGCCCATCCCTCATCCACTCTGAAAACTTGACATTGTGAGGGATAGTTTGGAGCCAAGTGGCTGCTCTGGGCCCAGTTTCAAATACTGAACCCTTCTCCACAATGATATCCCCACCAGCACTCATTCCACAATTGAAGCAGCAGGCACTGGACCAACGCCACTCACCAACCATTAAACGTGGAGGGCCATTCAGAAGCTGTACCCACATTTGCCTTGCAGATTCCAGCTGCCAGTAATTGTTTCAGTGCCAGTGCAGTTCTCTTTTCCTTCTGGAATACCCCGTGGTTGTCTCTGAATAGTGTTTTATGAGTTAGAATCTTTAAATTAGAATTTAGACATGGTGAGCACAGTGTATTTGGTTAATCCATCTCTCATGTCTCTTTCCATTTGTGATAGTTTCTCATTCTCTATATATTTCTAGTTGATGTTTTCTGATTCTTCTGATGTGGCTTCTCCTCTGCTCAGCCATGTTGCATCTTCCAAATCTTTCTATGCGATATTTCCTCAGTTTCTATGATGTGACTTCTAAAAGGTATACTGAATCTTTTATTCCAAGTTGATGTCTGTTATTTGGTTTGTGCTTATGCTGCCCTATGAAAAGGGGAAACAACTCAGAGCCAGAGCTAACTTGGTGGTAGTTGAGACTATATATAAAATGCACAATGGTGGATTTGGTTAGGGACCAATCTGTGAGTTTGTGTATTCTGCCAGTTGAAGGTCCACGTGTTCCACCTGGGCTGCAGGTCCATGCATTCATTGTGAAACTTTCTAATCTGGTGATGGAACATTCTTTCTGTACTTTTCTTTTGTTCTCAGTAATTCTCTCTGGTACATTTTATTAATTTTACCTTGGGGGTAGAGGTTTTTCTTGTTTGAGAATATGGACCTCTAAATTAAGCAGCTATGATTTTAGACATTCTAAGGCTACAGTACAAAAGCTTTTAAACTCATTAGAGTCCTATCTGTTAATTTGTGGTGCTATTTCTTTCGTAATTGACATTATTTTAAGATAATACTTGCCTATGCTTAAGTTCCAGAGATTTACCAATTTTATTTTCTAGCTAATTATGCTTTTGTGATTTAGGAACAAGGTCTTTGATTTATTAATTTGTTTTAGTACAGGGTAAGAAATATAAGCATAGATTCATGTGGATTACCAGTTCCCCCAGCACTGTTAAAGTGACTTGATTTATATTATAAATATTTATATGTTTGGATTAAAATATTAATTTGTTTGGATTATATGAATCTCTGGAATACAGCAGAGAAATTAAATTATACAAAATATATGCTTTTTAACCTTTAAAATCACAAAATGTAACTATTTCCTAAACTATCTCACTGCAACAGATTTAGATGTGGATTCTGTCAAAAATTTGATGTTACATGCTTTTTTTTGTTTGGTCTTTTTTGAGACAGGGTCTTGCAATGCAGTTCAGACTGGTGTTGACCTCATTTTGCAGCCCAGGCTGGTCTCAAATTCTTAAAGATCCTGCTGCCTCAGCCTCCCAAATGCTGGAATTATAGGTGTGTGACACCATGCCCATTTTGTTACATGTTTCACATCCATGCTATAGTCTGGATCTTGACTGTTCTACTATGAGACATATGAAAAAGGTTTGGTGGTGTTAATGGGAGATGCTGAACCTTTATAAGGTGGAGTCTAACTGGAACACTTTCAGCTATTGGCACTGTGCCCACAAAAGTGATTGTTAAGCCACAACTCTTTCCTTTAATGATTTGTTTTTTAATATATGAGGTGAACAGTTATTCTCTGTGACATGTTCATGTCATAATGTTCTTTCTTGTAAGGTCCGAATAAATGGGGCCAATTAATGAAAAATAATCATTAATATAGTGAAATAAAATAAAACTTTTCTCCTTGGAAGTTAATTATTTTAAGTATTTCATTATAGTAATGGAAGGATGAACTCTAATAACACTCTATAATAAAAATATGGAAATTTTGAAGTTAACTTTATCTGATGATATTGTGGAAGCTTTTGAATTGGTTTATGGAGGAGGAATTTGGAAACGTTTAGAGAAACAAGCTGGATAAAGCATAAAATGTATGCAGGCTCATTGAATGATTTTGTTGAGGATATCAATCCCAGAATATTGATAGAAATGTGCGTGGGAAAAGCTATGATGATGAAGTTTTAAATAGAAATGAGGACTTTATTGGGAATTGGACAGAATGTCAATCTTCTTATACATCCCAGTATAAAATGTTGATTGATTTGATCAATGACTTGATACATTGTGAGTCCAAGCATATAGATGATCAATTATTTTTCTGGCAAATGAAATTCCAAAGCTGTAACATGTGGCATAAATATTATTTTAATTTACCCTGATTTAGAAAGAGTCAGAATAAAAAACAACAATAAAGATATAAAAAATCTGAAATTTTGGCTAGAAATGGAGCATTTATAAATGTACAAATAGAATGCAACTGGTAGCACTGATTTAAAAAAAAATCTCAGGTGCTTTGTATCAGTTCATTTAGAAATATTCCTGGAGTAGATGTCAGAAATCTATAAGACGATCCCAAACATCACAGGCTCAAATTTAGAAATGTCTACGTTTTTGCAGACTGTCTAGAACAAAGCTTTCAGAGAAAGGACTCTCAAGGCTTGTTGCTACACCAGGAGCACAAAAGAAATAATTTCTCTGGAATTTTTCCTCATTCCCATCCAAAAAGTCACTCAGCAGTCATTGTACTATGGTTCAAATGGCTCATTTATAGCTTTCACTAGTATCCACACTGCAACTAAGATAGGATAGGATTAATAAAGATAAATAGAAAAAAGACAAAAATCACAGCTTTTAGATGATATTTTCAATAAGACTGCAGCTTCAGGACACAATATTACTCAAGTTTAAAAATTTCTAAATTTCTGGGAATCTCACTCCAAAATAACTCCTAAACCTCTTTCAAAATATAATCAGCCTGGGATATGGGCCCTTCTTATCTTTCTTCTATAAAATAGACCACATATTTTCACCAGTGAATTGAGACTACTCTCTCTATAGATTCACAAATTCTGCAGACTTTGGTTCCAAAATACATAGTCTCCTTCTGTAGACCATATGGTGCTTCATCTCTGCAGAGTCAACATTCCCTTCTTATTGGTAAATCTTTAGTTCTGCTAAATTGATTTATCTTTTTCTCTCACTAACGTATCAGTATCTAGTTAAGAATTAACTCTATGGGTGAGGGAGAATTGAAGTCACTATTTCTTTTGGGGATAGCCTCCTTAGATTTTGTCTGGTGTCAGAATTATGAAGTTGATGTTTGTCTTGCACATAGGCGGAATGAAAAAGTAACCTTCTACAAGGAGTTCAAAGGATAGTTTGAGAGTCTACACAGTGTTTTTCAGAGCTGAAGTTTATGCAAACAGCCTATGACAGGATGAGTATCGAGTTTGGGAGTGAAGCTAAAGTCATAATAGAGATATTTGTCTCAGAATACTTTCAGCTAGAAAAAAACTTCACTATGATCCCTCTTGAAACTCTGGATGAGCAAATTAGTCTTCATCTGAGAAATCATTTTTTGAATACAATGCACTGTTACCTAAAACAGCACAAACTTCTGTGATTCCATCACCATTTTACTAGCAAAGGTAGCAAAGGAGAATATTCTTTCTCAGATCACTTATGAATTATATAAAAAAATGACTGTGCTTACAGAAATTTCACTTGAGTAATCAGCATATATATAATTGTCATTGATTGCTGCTACAATGCTTGTTTACAGTAAATTTCAGTAAGAAACTATATCATTGCAGTATGATTTTGTGATAATAACTTGATAACATTTTGCCATAAGAATTTACCAACTTTTTGAAATTACAATTAGTCTTATGATTAATGACAGTAGGATTCATTAAAATAATTCAGTACTATAGCAAACTCAAAATAATTTAAGAACACAACACATAAAATTTTCTCTTTTATCATCACAGACAGTTTTGGAACTTACACTTTTCTCATACTTCATTAATAATAATTAGGAATTTTGTGGTGTGTATGATTTATTTTCTCAAAATAATTACATCTTTAATAACATACTCATCAATAATCCTTCTATATTTGAATTTGATTAATACATATGGATAACAAAAAGAAACAGAGAAATCAATATCATTTGATTACATTCTCAGACGTGGTGCTGGGGAAGAACATCTTAGCTAAGGTAGTCCAAATGCATTGTCATGGTCATGGCAAATTGACACAGTTGCAGAAGCACGTGATCACAAATCTGCATATTGCAAATGGAGCCTTTGTGGGCATTTGATCTGATCCTGTTAGTTAACTGTTGTCACAATCATATGGATCAAGAGTAAACAACAGAGTTAATTGTACTGTTGTCTGATATCTACTAGATGTTAAGTAGACTCTGATCATCTTCTTTTGGTTTACTCAAAGGCCTTAAGTTAGGCTCCCTGTGGGCCAGTTTAGGCTGGCCTTAGATTATGCCCTGTATATCACTCATTCTAGTCTACCAGGCTAGCTTTCCCTAGGAGCATGGGGAAGACTGAAGCACAAAATTGCAAATAGCAATGTACAATGCATCTTGAAGCCTGACCTTTGAACTAGAACTGCATTGTGTTTGCTTCCATGGATTATCCATGATAAATTAAAAGGGCTCCATACACAAAAGGCTAAAGGACATAGCCTCCTTGTTATACCTTCAAAAACTGAAGTGTAACATGACAAAAGGCATGAATAAATGTAAGTATAATGAGATGAATTCATTGCAATTTAGCATATATTCAATTACCTTCCACCATCACTCTGGGTTTCCATCTCAACCTTACAAAATTCCCATGTATTTCACATATGATTTTCACAGTCTGAAATCTATGGCAGCATATTCCAGGTAAACCTAAATAAATGTTTGGTTAAATTGTATACAGCAGTTTTAAGCAAAGAATTGTTTTGAACATGTCATTAATTGCAACATTTTATTATATTGTTTATAAATAATTTTTGTTGGTTTCTGTTGTCTTTTTATCTATATATCACAATTTAGTACTTTCTGTATTTTTAGATTTTTAAGCAAGTGTGGTGATTACATTATAAACAGGATAAACTTCCATCTCTTTTCCATACTAGGCAGGCTTGTTGGTAAGTTTTAATATAATTAAAGTAAAGTAAGTAGGTTACAACAAAGAACATGACAATACAAAACAAGTTAAAGATAAGACTGTACTAATCTAACTTTAACCCAGGCCACTATTCAGTTATGCACCATTCTGTGGTGTATCCAGACCAAAGTAGTGAAACTGATGAGCACTTGCCTCTGTTTTGTTTCACAGATAGTCTCTTGGCTGCCATTCTCAATGCCCACGGTAGGTGCACATACAAAAACTTTACCCCAGAATGACATCCCAGGTGCAGTCAATAGTTTTTAAACTAACCAAATGAGAAAAGTTCACTGAAGTCTATAAAATGCCATAATTATTTTGACACAAACTGAAATGAAGTGAAATAAATGACTGTAGGGTTTTGGTATACATCTCATAGCTGGAGGGCAGTGCAACTCCAAACTAAATTTCTTAGCCAGGAGGAATTTTTGAATATTTTTGCTTGTTATTTCCTTTTGTTCTGTTTATAATTAATCTCCACTCTGTTTCATTGCTCTAATCTTCTATATTCTTTATTTTCATGTGTTTATTTTTTTATTTCTAACCTTTAAAATATATAATTTACTTTACTCTCTTTCTTGCATTCCCCTTTAAGTAAATTTTATGTCACTGTCTTCTATTTCTTAATTTTCTAAATTTTTAAGTCTTCATTTTACCTTCTTTTGATTCCTTACCTCTAATACTTACTTTCTTTATTTGGACAAGCTTTGTTCTACAAATTGTTAACATTTTTATTTATTATGAAATATATTACCTCAATTTTATTATTATTCCTCTCATGAGTATTTTTAAAATTATTCTTCTTATTGCTAGATCGGCTTTTTTGTATGTGAGGGTTGCTACTTTTATTTTTTGTATTCTTTCAGATGAATGCTGGGGATAGTTTCAGGTACTACAAACATGCTGGGTGGGCATGGTGCTGATGAGCTACAGCCCTAACTCTGTTGAAATAAAGTGTACTTTAAATCATACAATCTAGAATCATTTCAACCTTGGTCTCTATTTCAAGCTAAACAATTTGGAAAATAAGAGTATGCAGCCAGCAATATGGCACCATGCAGGTATAGATAAAATATATAAGTCTTTTTTGATCAGTTACTCCCATAGCAACAGCAAAGAGAAGCAACAGAACATCTTTAGACATTATATGTATGGAGTACACAATAGTTTGTGTTCTTAACATTTCAGATCATATTGTGTTGGCAAAATTTACAAAGGATCAAGAGAAGTCCCACTTCATGTACTGAAGTATTTAATTATCAACAGACTTCACTACCAGAAGGATGATACTTTTGCAAGATTAACAGATAAGGTGGGTCATTCAGACTCTGACAAAGTATGCATTGTGTCATAGATGAAGATGCCACAGGAAAACTGCGCTACACAATCTACATAAAACTAAACCCAATGCTGCACAAAACACTGATATTTGAGGGCATATTGCCTAGGGAAGGCTGCTATCCAAGAATTCACTCAAATACACGACAAGAGAATTTATTGTCAAAAGATTTGCAAATGTCAGTGTACAAGCAGAAGAAATGAGAATAAAAACAAGGCAATATATATCAGCTAAGAGTTAGGATCTCCATATCAACTACTGCCAAGTATATTAAAGGGGATCATATATTAGAAAGAAGAATTGAAAACTACTATTATAAATTGATCAATAATCTAAAAATGTACAAATAAACAGTGGGAATAAATACAAAAGACAATGCAGGTTATGAAAGAGGAATTAAATAAAAGAAAAATATTCTTAAAAAACAAGTTTTTCAGCAAAGACATTGTGATAAAATCATTACTGGCAAGAATATGAACCTAAGAATCATTGGAAAAGATAAGAAGAGGCAAAAACAACTTCAAACTTACTCATCCACCTTATCTGTAACAAAGGGATCAAACAAGTTCCCTGGAACAAAGATAGCCTCTTTAATAAAGGCTCTGGAAATACTCGCTTCTGACATGCCAGAGACTAAAACTACACACATGTCTATCACCATGCACTAAACTGAAACAAAAATAGATCAAAGATCTAAGTATTCAAACAGAACCACTAAATCTGCAGGAAGGGAGATTAGGTACAAGATATAGGAGTAGTCAAAGACTTCATGGACAAAACCCTGATAGCATGGGAAAAAATAAAGCATCAACAATTGGAATTTTATCTTATTAAAAAGCTTTTGAACAGCAAAATAAGTCAGCAACCCAGTGCGAAGATGACTGACAGTGTGAGAAAAAATCTTAGCCAGTTTTTTGACAAAGGACTAATATCTAGAATGTATAAAGAATTGATTGTTCGATCAATCTTACATTTTTATGTCTGGTGGACTGAGCAACTTTGTTGATGATAACTATGTAATGTAATCATTATTAATTCCTATCATTTTGTTTTAAGGTCATGTATCATTTTTATTATTTTTGTATTGTTTCAATTTTGTCTTCATTGTTGTTTTGTTACTTTTTTAATTTTTAAAATAAAAAAATAAAAACATATCTAAAAAGAATTGAGAAAAATATAAACCCCACATTTAAATGGTTATCTGAGAAGAATATACATTTCTCAGAAGACGTACAAGTAGCAAAAATTATGAAAAATATTCAACATTACTTTTCATTTGAGAAATGCAAATTAAAGCTATGCTTTTATTCCATCTCTAGAAAGAATGGCTATCATCAAGAAATTAACCAATACCAAATACTGATAGGTATGTGGGGGCAAAAGGCACCTTATAGAGTGCTGGTAGAAATGTAGCCCAGTGCAAACTGTGTGCAAACCAGTGTGGATATTCCTAAAAAACTAGGATTAGAAGTCTTGTTTGACCCAGCTATTCCCCTTCTGTGTATCTTCCCAAAAGAATTAAAGGCATCATACCACAACAATATTAGCACATCCATATTTATAGCACCACTATTTGAATAGCTAAATATTGTGAAAAACTGAAATGCCTATCAACTGATGAATGGAATAAAGGATTTTTTTTTCTATAATGGAGTACTACTCATACATAAAGAAGGAAAATCTTGAGACATTTATAGGTAAATGAGTGGACGTGGAGGCCATACTAATAAATGAAATAAGTTTGATACACATGTATAAATATTGATTGCTTCTCTGCTGTGATAAACTGAAAGTTTGGACAAGAAACAAAATATATAATACATATTATGAAATAGGAAGAAATTGTTCCAAAGGAAAGAGGTGTGGGGGTGGAGGAAGGAAAGGAAAAGGAAAAATAAGAAAAAAAGGATAAAATAAAATAAAGCTTTGTAAATAGGGAGAGGAAGATGGATTGAAGGGAAGGGGGAGAATGAAAGAACAAAAAGAGGAATTAATATATATCATGTACAAGTACAACTTGCCTATGGTGCATGTGATTGTGATGTATATCTATATTGTACCAATAAATTTAATTAAAATTTTTGAAAAAACAAAAAACACATATCTTGAAAGAATAAAAAATCAATTAGTCCAATTAAATCTCAAAGTAAAGATACTCCTATAAGTTACATGATATAGAAGCAAATTGTTTATGACTGTCTCATTCAAAGATGATAATGAATAAATACAAGAAATTATGAACTAAATAAAAGGTATCCAAGACATGATTAATAGAACAAAATTCTGGATTTTTGAAATAATACAGTTTTCAGAGATGCAGAGGAAATTCATAGAAGATGTATTTGATGAAGTAACAGCAGAAAAATTTCCACATCTTCAGAAATACAGGTACTCCCAGGTACCGAAGGCATTTATAACACCAAACAAATTATAACCAGAAAGTAACCTGAAAATATCATTTTCATCCTAAAATATAAAGCAGTATAAGTTTGTAAAGAATGTTCCTCTTATAATAGAGACCCAGAAATCAATGAACCATAGATAAAACCTGGAAACAAACTCACGCATATACACTGCACTACTCTTCCATAATGGCATTGGATAATGTGCCACTGTAGTGACAAAATTATGATTTCATCAATCAATATCAATGGGAAAATTGGATATGCACATGGAAAAAATGTTATGTACCTTACAATGCACACAGATATTAACCAATTATATTTTTAAAAGCCTTTTTAATAAATGGTGCTGGAAAAATTGGCTTACCACTTGCCAAAGACTGAAAATAGAACCAAGTCTATCACCATGCACCAAACTCAAGTCAAAATGGATTATAGATCTCTATATTAAAACAGAAACATTGGATTTGTTGGAAGGGAAAGTAGGTAAAAATCTTGAAGACATAGGGGTAGGCAAAGAGTTCATGAACAAAAACCAAACCGCAAGAGAAATACTTTGAAGAATCAACAACTGAGACTTACCTTACTGAAAAGTTTTTGCACATC
>NW_004955529.1:2133285-2135278 GCF_000276665.1 Chinchilla lanigera | reverse complement strand
ATGTATATACAGGATAGCTAACATAGTTGTACTACTGACATATCGCCTTATTGAAAAGAACAGTTAATAATTAATTACTTGAGCAATATTGAATGTCTGTGTTTGTTTTCTTGAGCAATCACTTTGAAGATATCAATATGTAATACAACAACGATTATTAATTCCCTGTCACCTTGTATGTAGTTCGGTGTTGCTTGTAGTGTTCTTGTGCTACTTTGTAAATGGGTGTCTGTTTGTTAATATGTTTCCTTTCTTTTACTTTTAAAAAAATTAAAAAACAAAGAAAAACTTCAAAGTAAATCCTGAAAATTATAAAACTACTAAAAGGAAGGAGGAGAAAACTCTGACATATTTGTCATAGTAATGTTTTTTCTATGGCACTAAAATCACAGAAAGCACGGGCAAAAGAAACCAATGGGACTATAATGATTTAAAGTTTCTGCACTGCAAAAGAGACAATCAAATGAATGCGCACTCTGCTGGAACTTCTGGGAAGATGATGGAGTATTAAGCAGCTGTAAATCAGCCTCCCCAAGAATCGGAATCCAGACAAAGGAAAATAACTTGAGGAAGAAAAGAAGGTGAGAGATGTATCTCTGGGACCCCGGATGGATCTGATAGGAAAATTGCAACCTACAGCAAAACTGAAGAGACACACAAGGCAGAAAAATCAAGGAGTAATCTGCACTTTCTCCCTGGCTCCTGGCTCATGTCTTTTGAGAAAGGAAGCTCAAATTTACAGAGAAACAGTAAAAGCAGGTCATTCCAGAGGACATCATAGAGAAATTCACAAGTGGCACAGAACAGTGGATGCCAGCCATTACAAGAGAAGGTAAGTGATTCCAGCCCAAGCACCTGCCATATGCCATAGAGTGAATGTCTGCTCAGATACCATAATAGGGAAAAGGCAACGGAACCAAATGTTAGCTTCACCTCAGTGCTCTCAATGTTAAACTACCACAGTGTCTGAGTGAGGAACAATCATGGGAGATGGTCAAGAACAGGCCAGCAAGAGACTCCAGAGTGTTATAATCTAAATATATCAGGATCCAACCCCATGACCAGAGGCCAAATTCTGCCTGAATTTTAGTGGTTTTGAAAGTCCTAGAATGAGCACCCCACTCAAATTCTACTGCCAGCTCACTGTTTATCCAGCTTGGATCTGGGCTCTGACTTCCTCCTTTGTCCACCAAAGAGAGCAAAGTCATACCTTGAGCTGGACACAACCACAAAACTGTAGACTCCTGAAGATAAAGCACAGGCTTCAAATCACAGAGATAATTTTTCTTTGCATTTTAACCCTTTTTTTGGTTGTTTTGTCAGTGTAATTTTTGATAGTTTGTTTTTTTGAGTGTGACCACTCTTTCAAGTTTTTATTTTGTTTTGTCCTTTTTTCTTGTTCTTATTCTTCTTCCACTGCTACTGCTGCTGCTACTACTGCTAGTACTACTACTACTATTGCCACTGCTACTACTGACACTACTAGTACTGCTACTACTACTGCTGTTACTACTACAACTACTACTTCTTCATTCTTCCTTCCTTCTTCCTTCCTGTCTTTTCCACTAGTATTTTGAGGTTTGTGTAATCTTCTCTTGCCCTTCAGCCTGGTTTCTAATCTCTTTTTATTTTGTTTTCTCTTGTTCTTCTCCCTTTCAAATATTCTTCACTTGATTATTTGTCTCAATTTTGCTCTGTGTATATTTTCTTTTTTCTTCCACTTTTTACTTTACATTTTATTTCATACCACTTTGTTGTCCTACATTTACCTAATTTTAAAAATATTCTTGAGCTTTCAAATAATACCCTTTGTAACACTTCTCTGTCTCATTCTCATATGATACAGTTTAAGATTTCAAAGCTTTACTTTTATATCCCACATACTCAGACACTAAGTCTTTAATAGGATAACCATAAAACTTTGTTAACATTTTGATAGTTAAATATGTTTCAGTTAGTACATATTAGTTGTAAGTCAATACCTGTCCTGCAT
>NW_004955529.1:2130490-2132405 GCF_000276665.1 Chinchilla lanigera | reverse complement strand
GATGGAATTTCAATTTTGTTTTAATTTGAGTCTCTCAGATGATCATTGGTGTTGAACTTTTTTTCATATATTTATTTACTGTTTCTATTTCTTCATCTGAGAAGTATGTATTCATCTCAGATGCCCATTTATGTATCGGGTCTTTAAAAAATTGGGAGGTTTGAATTTCTTTGTTCTTTATATGTTCTTGATATTAAATCTTTGTTTGTGGAAGAACTGGCAAAATATTTTCCCACATTGTGGGTTTTATCTTCACTCTGTTAGTGGTTTCTCTTGCTGTGCAAAAGCTTTTTAATAAGATGAGATCCCAGTTGTTGATTCTTTGTGATAGTTCCTGTGCAAACAGGGTTTTGTTGAAAAAGTCTTTGCCTACATCAATGGCTACAAGAGTTCACCTATTCTACATAAGAACAGATTTAATGTATATGTTTTAATATTTAGACCTTTGATCCATTTTGAATTTAGTTTAGTGCATGGTGATGGGTATGGGTTCAATTTTAACCTTTGGCATGTGTAGAGTCAATTTATCCAACAACATGTGTTGAAGAAGCTATCTTTCTTCCATTGAATGCGTTTGACTCCTTTGTAAAAGATAAGGTGGCTGAGTATTCCAGGATTTGTTTCTTAATCTTCTAGTCTGTTCCATTGACCTTCAGGGTTTTGGGTTTTTTTTTTTTTTTCCTGTACCATGCTGTTTTCATCAGAGTAGCTTCATGGTATAATTTCAAATCAGGGATTGTGATGCACCCTGCTTTGCCTTTGTTTCCCAGAATTGCCTTTGCTATTTGAGGTCTGTTCTACTTCCAAATGAATTTTAGGAAAATTTTCTCTTATTCTATGAGATATGCTCTTGGAATTTTCATTTGAATTGCATTAAACTTGTAAAACAGTTTTGGAATTATGACCATTTTCACTATATTGGTTCTTCCTACCCTAGAACAAGGGATAGCTTTCCATTTTCTGATATCTGCTTCAATCTTCCTTTTCAGAGTACTGTTCTTTTCAACCTAGCGGTCTTTTACATCCTTCATTAGGATGATTCCTAAGTATTTCATTTTTTGGATGTTATTGTGAAAGGTGTTGTTTCCCTAATTTCTTGCTAAGTAGGCTTGTTATTCATGTATAGGAGGGCTACTGACTTTTCAGTATTGACTTTGCATCCTTCTATGCTACTGAATTTGTTACTTAGTGGAGTTCTTGTGTTCTTCTATGAAAAGTATCATATGATGTGCAAATAATTATAATTTAACTTTTAACATTTCCTGTCATTACACATTTTATTTCTTTCTCTTCTCTAATTGCCTTGCCTAATTGCCTGGGCCTAGGTTGAATAAGAGCGGAGACAGTGGCATCCTTGTTTTATTTCTAATTTTAGGGTATGATCTTGAGACTTTTATAGGTAAATGGATGCAACTAGAGACTATAGTAATTAGTGAAATAAATCATACTCACATGTGTAAAAATAATATTGTCTCCCTTGTGTAATAAACTGAAAGAATAAATAAAATCCCAAAGGTAAAATATATATTGAGAAAGGGAAAAAAACTGCTAAAAAAGGAAAGAATAATTGGGAGAGGGGAAAGGAGAAAAGAAGTATATATATATTAGCTACCTTATGTGGGAATATATACATATGTGTGTGTATGTGTATGTGTGTACTAATAATTTTTACTATTTTATTGAAAGTAACTGTGCTTATATTTTTTTATCAATTTTACATGGCTATATCTGGGTAATCTAAGCAACTACTTTAAAGATAACAATATGCAAAATAATAATCATTGTTAACTTCCTACCAGTTTGATTTGAAATTTTGTATCATTTTTATGATTCCCTTTAACATAAAAAAATAGAAAAGCATTTCAGAAATTGTGTTAGGTCTTCCCTAATTTCTTGTAGAATTCACCAGTGAATC
>NW_004955529.1:2127388-2128805 GCF_000276665.1 Chinchilla lanigera | reverse complement strand
ATATATCAACCTGGGTTAAAGACAATTATCCTTTAAAACTTGAAATACTTCAGCCCAAGCTCCCATTGATGTGAGGGTTTGTGCTTTGAAGTTATCTTGATTCTGATGGGTTTTCCTTTACAGGTGATTTTATTTCTTTTCCCTAACAGCTTTTAAGATTCTATGCTTGTGCTGAATTTCTGAAATCTTGATTATGATATGCCTGATTGTAGACTTTTTAAAATAATGGCTAATTAGAGTTCTATGTGTTTCACTTATCTGTATGTCAAATATGATATCCCTGTGAGGAGTTTTCTGCCATGATATCTGTGAACATTTTTTTTAAGTATCATTTATGCTATCTGCTGCTTTTTCATTGACTTGAATCTATGTTAAGTCATTTTTCTTTGCCTCATCTAGCAGCTGCTGGATTGATTTATCATGGTCCCTTGTCTTTTTTAAGGAATCCTTCTATTCAGGGTTGTTACGCACAAGCTTGTCTTCTATATGTGAGATCCTGTGCTCCCATTGGCTTAATTGGCTGTGGATATTCTCAATGGAATTTTTATTCTCCTGGATATTTGCTTGAAGCTGCCTCATTGTTTTCCTATGCTGAGCATTGATAACATTCATAATTTCTTAAGCTCCTCTATTGTTTTTTCTATATGCACTGTAGAATCAGTAAGCATGGTTTTCATTGTAGACACTGTTTCTGCATTTACCTAAGACATTATTCCTGGTTTTATATTTTTCTAGAGCCTCGCTCAATTGCTTTGTTGTTATTACTTCAGAGAGGTCAGGTGCATGGCTTTAGTACGGTCACACCTCATTGCCTCTTTGATTTGCCTTTAGTGAACTGGATGTCTGGAGTTGCATCTTGTTTAAGTGTCTTCTTATTTTCTTTTATTTTTTTTTAAATTTAATTCCTGGGGTGATGCTTGTAAATTGCCTTTGGTATGTGTTTTATTGTTAGTTTTAGAAGATGTGTGAAATGACTACTTCTCTGAGGTATCTTCTAGGTCTAACTAGTGTTTCATTTTTGAGTCTGTTGGAAGATCTTATCTCTTCAATTTGTTGGGGATTAAAAGTACCAACCTGTTTGTCCCAGCCAATAGTTCTTCGGCAGTGTGCCACAGTGTTTTCTATGTTATTCAATGTCAGTCTTGGAATCTCACAAAAAACAGCTGTTTAGAACTATTATGTCACTTTGAGCTATAACAGTAGCAACAATCACAGTCTAGAAAATAACAAACTGAGGTAACCATTAATTTGTCACCTTTAAACATTTCAGCTAAATTTGTAGTTATATAACAATATCTAAAATGAGCAGAAAATTATATGCAGTATATAAATCCTTACTATGTCAGTTTTACCCTCAGAAATTAAATTTAAAAGGGTTTAGTTAAAAATAAGGAATTAGAAAAAGAGGAAGATATTA
>NW_004955529.1:2082526-2127094 GCF_000276665.1 Chinchilla lanigera | reverse complement strand
CACATTGTAATGATGGAGTCTCAATCTGTGCTGATCTGTCCCAGCAAGCCAGCATTACCTTTTTGGTGGGTAGTGGATAATCTCAACAAGCTTGCACCTTCTGGCTGAGACCAGACTCGTTTGGTCTGCAGCAGTCAGTGTACATTGCATGAGCCTGAGCCCACCTGGGAGCCACTAGATGAAGCCAGTGGCAGCTCTGACTTCTGAGCTCAGCTGGCCCTCCAAGATGGCTCCTAACCAACTGCATTCTCCTGTGGGATCACTGAGACCTCAGCACTCACTGCCTGCGAGTGCAGCCCTTCACGTTCACTTTTTCCTGTCACTACTGTGTCTCTCTGTACATCAGAGAAAAGTTGAAAATCTAACCTCTAGATAGGACCCCAGATTCAATTAAATGACTGTTTAAACTCAGAAATGATCAGACTCAGCCCTGTCTGACCATATGCAGCTGCATGAAAGCCAAAAAACATACCCTGTTTGCTAGCTTGCTTCAAGGTCTTCTTGACCAGAACAGAATTTCTGCCCAGGAAATGATGGCCCACTTAGGGACACAAGGAATAGATCACATCTGCATACCTGACATCAACTTCCCTGTTATCACTCCTGTATGATAAATAACCTCCTGTAACCAAACCCACCCCCAAGTAAATCTGCATAGAAATGTATGACTAAACATATGTAACTAATGATGAAGTAATTCACTATCAGCCTTTGTAATCCTGCTTGCAAATACTTATATAAGACCCTGCTTTGCTCTGACATAGGGATGATTATTTGAAACTTGCATTTCCATCATCCCACCAGTGTTAATAAAGGATGTTGTCTTCCAGAAGCTTTGGTGTAGAGCTTTTCCCATCTGGTTCTTATTTTTGTAACATGCGGAGGCCTCTGGGGTACCCAACAGTCACTGAAAGTCCAGAGTTTTGAATCGCTCCTCTTGCACAGTGAGACCTGTCTCAGAGAGAAGGCACCACTGGCCACCTAATTCCTCTTTATTGAAATTTCTCTCTTCACTCTCTCTGTAGGCTTCAGTTTGCACCCCAGATCCTTCCTGGTCCCATCGGACCCACTTCTCTCCTGCTTGTCTTCCTCACATTGCTATATTTCAGCATCTGAATGGAAACATTCAGAGAGGCTCTTTCTCTGCTACTTACAGCTCTGCCATCTTGGTTGATCTTGGACTCATTTCTTCAGTTACCTTGGTTGTAATATTTTTGCTCACCCACTGATTTCTGAGGAATATTCCTTTTTCTTGTGAGTGCAAATTAGCTTAGATTTCTTAAGTAATATTTTAAACCTTCTATAATTTGCTTGCTATTCCATGTTCTCCCATAGAATATCTTGTGTGTCTCTGAGGACTTTTTGAATGCTGCAGATATAAGTGACAGAAAAATCTGGTCTAGTCAGCACAGAACCTCTGCCACCCATGCCTACCTTAATGTTTACATTATAATTAATGGGTAGATCTTTAGAATTAAGGGTGGTATATAATGGTATGTTATGGTATATTAATATATAATTTGTCAGGTAATATTAGTGTAACAATTTCACTTGTTATAGTCAGGGTAGATTAATTTTCACTACTTCTCTGTAAACTCTCATACTGCATTTGTGACTATAAACGAGCTAAAGGATATTCCCATAGAATTTTTTCCCTGGACTAACTACACTGTATCCTCCTACTCCAAAATAGATGGTCAAATTTTGGAGCTGTCGAGAAGGATTACAGTTAGCCATGTCCAAACTACTACAGTGAAAAGCATCTAAAGATATTTGTATACAAGCAACAGAGTCTTTGCATAATAATCATCAACAAACCTCAGCACAAACAAAACAAGTGAATGAAGAAAGTCAAGGAAACATGGGAAGAAAAAGAAACAAAATACTTCCCAATGTCTCTAACTTCCCAAAAGTCAGGCCAAGGGACACCATGGGGAAGAATAGTATGCACCACACACCTAAATTACTAGAAAGCACAACAGAGAAGGACAAAAAAGAGCTCAAAGTAAGTCAGCAGGAGTAGAGATAACATAATAGAAGTAATAAACAAAATGATGAAGGTGTTCTCAGAAGACAAAAATAGAAAGCTTGGTGAAGTAAAATAAAGTGATACAAAACATGAATGACTAGTTCACCAAGGAATTAGTGTGCATAAAAATGTTTAACTCAGACATACAGGAGATGAAAATCATATTGAAAGTATGCACAGTAGGACCAACTAATGTGTGCACACAACTTCAGAACTAGAAGACAATGATGCCTTCAAAGACCAACTACTCAAAAACCCCTCAAAAATAGCAAGAGAAAATGAAAAATGTATCTAATGTCTCCTACATGATGCTGAAAAGCTACTATAACAAAAATAGAAAAAAATTAAAAATCAGAAGATAACACAAATGGCACAATAAACATATTTACGGAAATAATTTCAGAAAATTTCCCAAATATAGGGAAAGAAGCAAACAAACATATAGATACATGAAGCATATAGGACACCAAACAACCATGACAAAAAGGGAGCTTCTTAATGCCAAGTTTCACTCCAAATTCCAGAAGTCCATTATGGGGACAAAATCTGAATAGCAGTTAGAGAGTAGGAACAAATCACATACAAATGTGAACCCACGAGAATCACACCAGACTTCTCTACATAAGCTTTAAAGTTGAGGAGAACTTGCAGTGAAGTGTTTCAAGCCCTAAAAGATAACATCATCAAAACCAGACTTATGTATCCTGCAAAACTTCCGTTTAAATTTGATTGAGAAATGTACTTCAACATCCAGGAGCATTTCCAGAATCTCATGAACACCATTCCAGCACTACAAAAACCTTTCAAGTACATCCTTGAAAGAGAGAATGAAGCCTTCAATATCAATAACTCAAGAAGAATGAATAAAACTGGTGGAACAAACAGAGAAGCAAATGTTGATTAAATGAGAAAATGTACAAAAGAAAAATAACACAATAGCAGGAATAAGTCAACTCTTCTCAACAATAACTCTCAATGAGAATGGTCACAATTTACTAATTAAAAGACAGAGATTGGAAGAATGGATCAAGGAGAAAATTCAGTAATCAGCAGCATACAAGAAACACATTTAATTAAAAAATACTCACAGATCAAAAATGAAAGAAAAGAATATTCTATGCAGCAATAATCCAGAACTAAACAGGATCTGCAATCCTAATTTCAGACAAACTACATTTCAAGCTAAAACTGATCAGAAGAGACAAAGAAGATTACTATATATTAGTTAAGGGAACAACTCAACAGAAAGAGCTAACAATTTTATGCATATACTCACTAAGTGCTAACACACACAAAACTTCATAAAGCAAACATTGATGACATGAAAAATCAAATAAACACCAAAGTAGTTTTAATGAGGGGCATTGATACCCACCGACACATATGTGCACTTCAACTAGTCAAAAGAAATTAACAAAGAAATATCAGCACTGAATGAAACCTTCAAACAAATGGACTTAAAAGATATCTACAGTGCTCCACCCAACTGAACACATATTCTTCTCAGTAGTGCATGAAACTTTCTCCAAAATAGACCACATCCACATGAATAAATCACGCATAACTAAATGCAAAGGGATCAAAATTTTCCCTTGCATATTATCAGAGAATAGTGCAATGAAACTAAAAGTGAATGACAAAAGAAACCACATAAACTATGCAAACAACAGGAAATGTTCTGGGCTTTCTTGAGCTTGAACATTTATGAAGCACTGAATGTAAGTTATTAATTTCTTGAGATACATGCAAATATTTCTTTTTAAAACTGGATATTATTTTCTCTAATGCTCCCTGTGGAATTTTCCTTCCATTATTGTTAGTCTGCTTTTGCTCAATATGAAATAACAGAGGTGCTTGATTCAGGATGACATATACTACAAAATACCTGAAAAAATCAGCCTTAAAAGAGAACAAATTTGTTTTAACCCATAGCTTTGGAATATTCTGTCCGTGCTTAGTTGGCCCCATTGGTTTCCTGACTATACCAATGAATGGCATCAGGGTAAAAGCACACTGTGTTGAAAACTACTCACCAAATAACTAGAAAGTGGAAAAAAAGAGAGGAAAAAGAAGAGTTTTTAGAGACTGGAAGAAGTGACAATCTTTTCTAAGGGAATGTACTCAATGACAAAGAAGACATTCCAGTGGGGTTTCCTTATATGTTTGCGATAGTTCCCTAAAACAGATACCTATTAGGTAATGAGGATCCAAATTATAGTTCTTTGTTGTTGGTCCCCGGATGGTCCTGTTTATCTTATAATGTGAAATACACTCAGTCTGTCCCTGTGAATTTCAAAGTTTTGACTGTTTCAATACTTCTCAAAAGTATAAGTTAAAAATTCTATGTTACACAAGACAAACTGAGTTGTGAGAACATTTAAAAATAAAAAATTAAGATGTACATTCCCACAATTCTTTGATGAAACAAATACTATGCAAATATTTTCACCTCAGAACAATAGTGGCATAGGAAGTAGGCAAAAGACACAAAGAGGACTGAAATCTTCCAAGGGCAAACATTAAACGCTTTATCACTGTCCAAGATCCAGGAAACACTGTAATGGGATATAGGCTCCCAATATTGTTATCCACCTATGCATTTGTTGGTAACAGGTCATCTGGCTGGCTCACTGGAAGGCTCTGCTCAATGTTCACAGGTTCCTTCAGTAAGAATTGCACATTGTTTGTATTTCTTTTTGACATCTGTGTTTCAATTTCACTTTTACTCATATTTATGCTTAGAGCTATGAAGGGATTCCAGCAGGGACTATGACCTAACAACTCACTGCTTATACTTCCAAGCTTTCCTCTGAAATATTTTTGAAGGCTTCTATGCTTCTATAAATATTCTTTCTGCATGACTGCAGAAATAGCATCACACTGATGATAGAAGATTTGTGAGCTGTACCTGTGGGCATTTGCATCATGGCTCAACAAACTTTTGAGTGGTGCTTCTTTGAATCACATTTGCATTTCTTTATTTTTAAGTCAGAGATGGCTGTGGCTTTGTTAATTCCTGAGACACCCTGAAAGAAACATTTCTAATGTTTTGATGAAAAGTATCGTTCTAACAATCCTTACCCTCCTTGGCTAAAATATTATACATGCTCCTTTTCTGAGAAAGCTGTAAATTTTCCAAATCTTTCTTCTTTGCTCCATTTTGCTCTTCATTCTTATCATAAATTTTGTAAAATCTGCCATTGCTACCCATACCACAGCATGAGTGCTTTGCTACTTTCAAATTTTTTCTGCCATGTAAAGTATTTCACTAATTTTAAGACTTGACTCATATATAGTATCAAAGTGTTAAAATTGTAGACAAAAACTCTTGAAGATTGCCATGTATGGAGCTCCAACAAGGAAAAATATTTCTGAACTGGCACTAGAGAAAGGAGCAAAATACAAAGCTGATATAAAGGATAAATTAGAAGAGATTCTAAAGACTGATATTAAGGATAAATTAGAAGAAAATATTGCTGGACAGATATTAAGTGTCTAGAAAGTGTGCCAGACTACTACTACTGGTTCATAACCCCTCATGTGCCAGTGATACATGCATACCCGTATTTATAGCATCACAACATATAATAATGAAATTGAGGTGGCATATATGTCCATGAAGAAATAAATGAATGAGGAAAATGTGCTATTTATACATAGTGGAGTACTACTTTGCCATAAAGAAGAATAAATTTGAGTCATTTGTAGAAAAATGGATGTGAGTTTAGACCACAATATTAAATGGAATAAGTTCAGCACAAAAGTGTTAGCTTTGGCAGGACATATAATAAATTAGGCAAAGAAGCTTAAATATTGCATGATTTCTCTTATATGAGAAACATCAATTACAAATAAATTATGGAGAAAAATAAAAGATAAATAACAGGAATCAGTGATATAGATCTTTTTCAAATGGTATAAGGACAAAAGATGGAGGAAGATGGATGGAGCGGAGGAAAACAGGATATAAAAATAATTACAACATATTATGTACATGTAATAACTTCCAACAGTGTATGTGATTATTATGTGCTGACATCATGTAGTAGTACTTATATAAAGTATTTTTAAAAATTAATTTGTTCTGGAGCAAAATGTTGACAAATACTTTGGAATTCTCTGACAAGGTTTTAGTTTCAATTACGAATAGATTTCAAATGTACACCTTATACCTCATACAAATTTTAATGGATTTTGCACATCATCTATCATACAGAAATAACAAAGTCCTCATTTCTCAGTACTAATTTTTTCATTTCTTACCCATAATTTGAGAAATATATTAGCTAACCAAATTCTAAAGAGAAAAGTTTTCTTACAGTTCACTGTTTTGGAGATTTCTCTAACATCAGGTGGTCAAAATAAATTTGGGCTTTTGGTGAGGGAACACATCATTATTGGAACATAACTGACTATAATTGTCATGGCATGGAATTGATAGAATAAAAACAAATTAGCTGGCTGTCTTTGTTACTTTTCTCATTGCTGAGACAGAATACAGAGCACCTAAAGTTAAAAGAGAAAAGTTTTATTTATCTCACAGTTCGCAGAGGTTTAAGTTCATAATCAGATATATCCATGTCAGGGAGACATATGGCAGTTCATGGCAGCAGAAGACAGCAAAAGCAACAAGGTAGAGAAGGATAAGACTCTTTCTATCCCTTATATTTTAGGCAGGCTACCAACGCTAGGACAAGTCTAGTGCTCACACACTTGGTCCCATCACCTTTATTCCCAGCACTGCACTATGAGTCATTCACCCACTAGTTTCAGCCACCTCTAAGAAAACTCTATGACTTCTAGAGGCTTAACAGGGACATCTAGATACAAACCATAAGACTAGCTCCATTATTAACTTTGAGAGCATTCCCAGAATGACCCCAAACCTCCCACTAGGTACCATCTACTAATGTATAGCTAAGCTGTGAAACAAGCTTGTAACACGTGGGCTTTAGAAACACATACAAGATCTATACCATAGAATGATTGTATTCTGTATCCAAAGAAATTCAGACATTATTTCTGACTCTTTCTTTCACATTATAATTTTTTTAATTACTCTGTGTTATACTTCCTATTTTCTAATTCTTTGGTACTGTGGATTGAACTCAGGGTCCTTTTTTACTAAGCTACAAACCCAGCACTTTTAAGACCTTTTCATTTGGTGACAGGGTTATGTTATGTCAGTAAGCAGCCCTGACTGGGCTCAATCTTGTGATCTTTCTGCTTCAGCCTCCAAATGTACTGAGATTATGGGGTTGTAGTACAATTCCAAGCTGTTTATACATTCTTAATATCTTTCCAATTTAGCTCCAAGATGACTTCTGTTTTTGTAGTGGTGCTTATTGTTCTATTGGTTTATTTTTTTTCATTATTATTATTTTTTTTGGTTTTTCTCCGGTACCAGGAACTGAACTCACGACCTTGCACTTGCCAGGCAGACGCTTTGCCGCTGAGCTAAATCCCCAGCCCCCTCTATTGGTTTATTTTGTTAGCACTCTAGCTACTCCTACATGCACACTTAGCTTTGTGCAGTGTTCTTTCCCTGTTGATAAGGTGATCTTTCTAAAGGAAATTTCAGTACAAAATGTCTTAAGTATAATTCTTGAGTTGTTTCTCATAGTCATGAGATAAACTTATGCTTTAAATTATGCCATTCAAGAAATTCTATAGTCTAAACTGTATTTATAAAAATCTAATCTTTTTTCTTGCTTTCTCAAGACATTAATTTTTGAATTATACATTATAATATAAGGTACATAACTCTGCTATTCACTATTGCATTATTTGCACATAGATTTAAGCCAATTTTAAGTAGGTGTTTTATATTTTGGTAATCCTGATGACGTCGTTTTTTTTCCTACAGTACTAAATTGGGTTCCTTATATACAACATTCACATCGGTACACAAATGTATTTTAATAGTGTCCTTATTTCCAAAATCCCTTACTTCATAAAACACTTGTTATCTGTGATTACTGTTTTCTTTTAGAAAAGTGCCTAAATGTATTCTCAGGATGGCCTATTTGAGGTTCCTAGAATTCACTTTGTGCTAAACAAATAAAAAGCAAGAAGAAACTGAATAGCTATATATTGATGTGAGTGATCATGAAAAAACCCTCAAAATTAGGAAGTGAAAGGCAGGAATTTTGTAACACTCTGCCACAAAGGAAGATCAAAGAGAAAAATGAAGGAAGTGAACTGATAACTCTCAAATTGCAGAGTCATGGACTCCTTATAGGGGATTGTGAACAGGATACATTTGGCAAACTCCATCACTGGGGCCATCAGCAATCTCAGCTAAAGGAAAATTTTACAATTGACAGAAACTTATAGGCCAATTTGAAAACTAACCTGGAGTTTCTACAGTAGAGTCACTTTAAATAAGAACATTGCATCCTCTCTTGCTCCAGAAAAAAAATCTAGGTTGCTGTGGCTTGTTACCCTAAATTTTCATAATCCTCAATAAGTAAAAATTCCCTGAATGTCTTCAAACTTGGCAACTTACACACATCTTATTGCACTGCTATGAAGGACTGTTAGCAAAGTAGATTAGATGTAATATCAGCATCTTAGTCTTCTTTGCATTCAACGTTTTAGCAACAGAATTTTCAGCATAGGAGAGAATAGAGAATGCTGAAATTGACAACAAATAGTCCACGTAGACTCTCCACTAGGTACAAGGACCTGGTCAGCTATATATGTATTCATGACAATGGTAAGAGTGAAGGACAGATAGTTTTCTGCAATCCACATTTCACCACATGTTATATATGTGCACATGCTACTCTTCTAATATAGCCTATATCTAGTGTTCACGGTACCACCATTACTTCATGATTTTTCTTTTTCAGGGTATGTGCTCCTGTCCCCATCAGTTCTGACACTGCAGTGCCAGTTCCATTGATATAGGTGTCCTGCCCCTTACCAACACAAGGCATGCATGCCCCTTTCCAATTAGACCAACACACAATGAAGAATATTACACAATCACCAAACCCTAAAGTCTGGCCTCACATGCTCCTCTCATCAAATCAATAGATAGAACTAAAGGCCATACTGCTGTTGCTGTCCTGCTGCCTAAATATTTCTAAGACTAAAATTATGCCAGAGCTGGGTATGATTACCACAGATGTTGCTCTATAGTTCTTAATTCTGCATCCTTCCACAGAGTGTATGGGCCTACAGTACTGCATAGTCTGAGGGCAAATGCTTCAAGTTCTCCACCAATACTGGGGCTATTAGTGAAAGAAATCCTAGCCAGAAAGAAAGCTAGCCTCTGCATTATCTTAGGAAACTTTTGATTGGCTAGTTCTACTACACCAAATACTGATGTGACTACAAGCTGAGAATATCACATCAAATGTTGTGCACACTACGCATATCTAGTTCATACAAGTGTTACCATTCTGGAATGGACTTCAAAGGTAATGAGCATATTCAACTTTACTATGCCACACATTGTGCCCATATGCAAAATTTTAGCCAAAAAAGCCATATGGAGAGATTGAACTGTCCAGCTCAAAGACAAACAATAATACATACTAAACTAACACCTTGAGAAACATCTTCAACATGCTGGGAGGCTGAGACAAAAATATTCAAGCACAACCTGGGATTTCACTTAATGATTAAGTGAGATCCCATGTCAAAAAAATCAAGAAAATGAAAACAATTTAATTAATAAAATTTTAAAAGGCTAGTGACATACCTCAATGTGAAGGCTTTGGGTTTATTCACAAGTTACACACTAAAATAGGAAACATCTTCAGGAGAAAGAAGTCTGCCATAAAATTTACTCCTTAAAGTAGGTAGAGAATAAGTAAGAAATAAGTAGAGACTTGTGAAAAAACAACAAATCTAGCAAATAGATCAAGAGCTAAAATAAAAAAAAATGTCTCATTGATGTATTAATTATGATATACATTTTGAAAAATACAAATCAGAAAAATATTAAAGGAAATATAAAAACTAAAAAATAGAATTTTGAACCATTTGGCACCACATCAAATGAAGCTATACCTACATCTATGAAAGGCATTAAAAAAAGAAAGGCATAGAAAACACACTTCTGAAAATAATAGCTCATAATTTTCCAAATATTGTCAAAGACATGGACATCCACATATAGCAGTATTTTAGGATCATAAATGAACATACAAAGAAAAGATCTTAAGTATGACATAGGGCCAGGGGTGTAGCTCAGTGGCATAAGCGCTTGCCTGGCTAGGCTGAGGTCATGAGTTCGATTCTGGTACAAAAAAAAAATAAAAAGCATGGCATATTATATTCAACTTTAAAACAATAATTATAAAGCTACAAGAAAATAGCACCAAATCAAATTTTGGTGTACCTCGCCTCATGAAGAGCATATTATCTAACAGAATTTGTTGGCAAGTGTCTTGGTTCTTTTTCCCACTGCTGAGGCAAAATACCCCAAGTGAAAGGTGCAAAGGTTCATTTAAGCTCACAGTTTGTCAAGGTTTCAGTCCATATGTGGCTGTCTCCAAGACAGAATGTCATGGCAGAGGGACATCACAGAGGAGAAACTATTTTGGCTGGCAGAAGACAGTAAACCCAGAAAGTAGTGAAGAAGCAGCAAGCAACAAGAAGTGACCCTCTTTATGTCCCTTATATCTTATCCAGGCTACCTACTTTATTGTGGGTAGCACCCACACCCAGTGTGGGGCAGTATGCATTCTAGCATCACAACATTAATCAATCCCAGTGTGACATCCTTGATCCCAGCACCACAAAATGTAGATCTAACCACCTCTGAAAAGCCCCATTTATGACCACAGGAGGCTTTGGTGTGATATCTAGACACAAACCATAATATTCACCCCCTTTTACACAAAGATTCATGTATGTTCCTTTATGCAAAAGTTATTCAGACAACCTCTAAGTGTTACCAAATCCCTAACAGTTTTAGCATTGCTTAAAAGGGAAAGTCCAAAGTCTCCTCTGAGATTTAAGGTAAACTCTTACTTGGGCACCCTTGTTCAAATTAAAAGGAAGTTAAACACTTCCAACATACAATGGCATGAGATAAACATTACCAAGCCATGAGGTATGAATAGGAAGATAGAAAGGAATGGTACCAAAGCAAGTCAAAAATCCAGCAGGGCAAAAATTAAATCCTATAGTTCCAAGTGCAGCATCCAATGCAATCTTTGGCAAAATGTGAACTCCAAAAGGCTTGAGATCTCTACCCCTATTGCACTGCATGTAGTTGTAGCTCCCATAGCTTCTCTCTTTGACCATCTTTGCTCACTTCTTTTAGCTTTCCTCGGAATATCCACCCTCCTGGCTTCTACATCTTCTGGGGACACCACTGTACCTTTAGCTTTAAACTCACAGCTTTACACACTGATCTCTCAGGAGTATACTGCCTGGCCTCTAAAGTCTTCTTCTGATATCTGGCTGCAGTCTTCTTGACCTCATAACTCTTGCATTATGCAGGCACCTAAAACCAGCACCACACCGATGATGCCAAAGTTTTCTACTGGCTGGAGCAGTAGCCAGGCATCCTTCTCTCTTGGTGGTGGGCATCAAATACCTGTAAACTAAATCCCAAAGAATAACTTCCCTAAACCACCTCCACTCTGGAACATGATGCTGTGGGTCTTTCTTCTCAAAGCAAAGTTTTGCATCTTTGCAATTTTGCATTTTACAAATGGTAGAGTTCTACTGGTTCTGTGATTTCCTCAGGTTTTCTTTTTCTATTTTTCACTTCTGAAATTCTTGGCTTTTGCTTGCTAGTCTTTTCAGGGTCCAATTCTTCCTCTGTTCCATCCTTGCAGGGTTCTAATTTACTAGAGTTTCCTTTCTGGACAAACTCAAATGGTTTAATACCACTCTTTGGCATTCTTGGTTCTTGATTCTCAATATAAATCTGGCTAATAGCCCCCAACAGTAGTCATGCCATGGCCTTACCATTTGACTGCCTGGAAATTTCTTATGCCAGATTAATTAGATCACTGCTCTTAATCTCAATCTTTGATAAAATCTATAGACATTATCAAAATGTGGACAAACTTTCTGCCAAGGCATAACACATAATGTCTGGCATCCAACAAACAATGCAGTCTTTCTTCCCATCAGAAACTGAGCCTGGTCTTCACTGGCAGCATTTATATCAGTGTCCTGAACTCTGACCAGGAACTCTTATCAAGTGCACCTTATGGTATTCCAGGGATTCTTCTTTGGCCCACATATCTGAAACTTTCCAAATTCTTTCCGCAAGCTAGTTCCAAAGGCACGTGAACCACATGGTCAGGTACAGACACAGCAATGACCCCAACTATCTTCTATTAATTTTTTCTTAATTACTTTTTCTGCTGCTGAGACAAAATATCAAACACTCAAAGTTAAAGGAACACAGTGGATGAATTTTCAAGGAACTCAAAAATAGCTAAAATAAGTGAATAGATTAAATTTGAGATGAAAGCAACAACAAAAAATATATGTGAAACAATTATTAAGATATGCAATGAAGTTAGGGAAAATATAACGAGAATATTTAATTAATAATACAACTTTGGAGCTTAACAAAAACACAAATATCCAGTAAATTATTTAAGGAAGACTTCATAGTATATGCCTAACTAATTTAATAAAGAATTAAAAATTATAAAAAGAAATTATACATACATCCTATAAATTAAAAGTGAATTGAAAACTATACCAATAGGAATGATCATTTGAATGAAACAGTAACACAACATGAAGAAAAAGCCAAATTATTGGGCCATTTACTGATACTCAAAAATCAAGATGACATATTTTGATAGAAGATATCCTAGATGAATCTAAAAGGACAAAGCTAAGACTTGTTATTCAGGAAGTCTAGAAAAAGAAGTTAAAATGATCACCTTTATTCCCAATTATTTCAGGTAATTCTCTAAACTAGAGATATAAATGGATACTTAAGTAATGAGGCATATAAAATTCTAAGTAGAAAAACAGAGGCTCTCCAACAAGCAACATAGTGACAATCCCAGAAATTCAAGACCAAAGAAAGCAGTATAAATCCCAGTAGAGAAAAAAGCCAAGTCTATCATAAAGGCAATTCTATTAGAATAACAGAGGTTACTCAATGCAAATTTTAAAGGTCAAGAAGTATACGAGTGAAGTTTTTTAATCCTAAAAATACTGGACAACTCAGAGTACTATGTCCTGCAAAATTATCTTTCAAAATTATCAGGTAAATAAAGATCTTCCACAACCAAAGGAATCTAAAGAAATGTATAAACCTCAAACTAGCATTACTAAATATACTCAAGGAAATCCTAAACAGTAACAGTGAGACCAGAAACAATGACAATAACATTATCAAAAGTACCCCCAGAATATATCTCTAACTGAAAGGGCAATTAAACAAAAGAAAATTAAAGTAAGTAACACTAGACAATTATTAAATGATAGAAATTAGTAAATAACTTTGAGAAATAATATTCATTGAAAACGGTGTTACATACCAATCAGAAGACACGCACTTGAAGACTGAATCTAAAACTGAAAACCAAATATATGCTGCCTGTAAGAGACATACGTCACCCAAAGACAAATTCATAGGTTAAATGTAAACTAATAGAAAATAACAATTCATGTACTTACAACATAAATGCAAGGAGACATAGATAATTTAACGTTTTTACAAAATACACTTTAAATAAAACTGAACAAAAGAGGAAAAGGAGACCACTATAGATTGGTAAAGGTAATGATTCACAAGAAACAGATAATAATTACAAATATATAAGTGCCAAACTTTGGAAAACCCAATTTTACAAAACAAAAAGTATTATAAATAAAGGAAAGACATGTCTAATAATATTGAAGAAATTCAATACCCAACTCTCAAAACTAGGCAGGTCAAACAGATGTCAACAAAGGAATAAAAGTGTTGAGCCACACTATTAAATAAAGATATTTAAGTACATATACAAAATATTTTATCCAACAGAAACATAATAAACATTCTCAGCAGCTCATGGAACTTTCTCTAAAATATATCACAAATTAAGTCACAAAGTATTTTTTTTTTCCTTTTTGAGACAGGGTCTCACTATGTAGTTCAAGCTGGCCTTCAGCTCACTTTGTAGCCGAGGTTGGTCTCAAACTCGTAATGATCCTCCTGCCTCAGCCTCCTGCATGCTGGTACTACAGACATGCACCACTATGCCCAGCATAGTATGTTTTCAAAAAATGAATTGGAATAGTCTCCTGTGCACTATTAGAATATACCAGAATGAATGTAAAAATGAATAGCAAAAAAGACACACAAAAACTACACAAATACCTGAAATTTGAATATTAAACCAGTTATGAGTAATGATTATAGCTAAGTGCCTGCATTAGTAAAATTGAGAAATCCTAAATACAAAACTTATTAATGCATCAATTATACATATACAGAAGATGAAAGAAATCATTCAAAACCTCTAAAAGGAAATAAGTTATAATGATAAAAGCAGAAAACATTGAAATTAAGGATTTAAAAAGTAGAGAAACAATCAACAAATGAAAGAACTGGGATTACAGCTGGATGTGCTAGACAAGTGGCCAGTTTGGTGAAAAATAGAACTACTTGAAAAAAGGCCCAGGACCCACCGTATTCACCATAAACTTCAATAAATGTTGAGAGATGAACTAATGTCAATACTACTCAAACTCTTCAGTTTAATTAAATGGATGGAACTGTGCTCAAATCTTTTTTATGAAGTTATCCCTACCATGATACCAAAACTGGACAAGAATTCAACAAAAGGGACCATCACAAGCCAATACCTTGGTGAGCCTACTTAAAAAGTCCTGTATAAATACTTCAAGCAGAATGCTAGATATTATTAAAGAGGTCATACATAATGACTATGTCAGCTTTCTCACAGAGATTCCTGGATAGCAAAACATAAGTAATCAATAAATGCAATATACTATGTAAATAAAATTGAAGGTAATAAGCTCATTATCCTGTCAATACATGCAGAAAAAGATTTTGAAAAAATTTAAATACATTTATGATGAAACCCCTGCTAAAAATAAATATATAAAGAATTTACCTTCAATTGATTAAAACCATTTATGACAACTCCAGTGTAAACATATTAAATGGAAAAAAAGTGTAAACATTCCCTCTAAATCAGGAGTATACAAAGGTGTCTACTCTCACCTTTCTTATTCATTATAATACTCACAAATTTTGCCATGAATAAGCAGGCAAGTAAAATAGGTAAAGTAATACAAAATTGAAAGGAAGAAGTCAAACTTTATTTGTAAATATGATCTTTTAATTAAAATGCCTAAACATTCCAACAGAATATTTAAGAATTTTTAAGTAAATTCAGAAATGTGTGGGATAGAAAATCAATATGTGAAAATCAGTAGCATTCCTCTACACCAACAGTGAACCTACGAAGAAAGAAATCACAAAACAATCCTATTTATGTTAGTTTACAACATCTTATGGATTAACTAAATTGAAAAAGTAAGAGGCCTCTACAAAGAAAACTGTAGGAAAAAAAGGAAAAAATATATGTATATTCAAGGTAGTTAAGATTGTTATACAGCTAATTTCTCTCAGTTAATTAAAAGGCAAGTCTTGTGCTAAAGTTGTATAGACAAGATAACGTACCTATATCTTGTACTCTGAACAACTACGAGAAAGATGACAATATACAATGTATCAACTATTGTAACCGTCCTAACAGCTTGTTTTCAAACTTGTTTTCATTGTTAGGTTTATCTTTTCATAGAAGGAAAAAACAACTGGGATGGGAGAGAGGAGAAAAGGAAGGAGATTAGCGAAGATAATTGTACTACTAATTTCTAGTGGTTTATTGAAAGGAACAGTTAATGTTTAATTGTTTGATGAATCTTGCATTGTTACATCTGGTAATCTGAGCAACCTCATTGAAGATAACAATATGTAATATAACATCCATTGTTAATTTCCTGTCATCATATTTTGAAATTCTGTATCATTTTTATTATTTTTGTTTTATTTTTGTCTTTGTTGTTGTTATTTTGTTATTTTTTCTCTTTAAAATGAAAGAGAAAACTATAGGACAAGGAAAAATCAGTTTAGAAATAGTAGAAAATGTAAAGACATCCCTCATTCCAGTATAGACAGAATTTATATAATTAAAATGTCAGAATACCAAAAGTGTTAGATAATTTTAGTATAATTGTTATCAAAGTACCAACCACATACATAGCAGTACTAGAAAAATATAATCCAAAAATTTATATGGAATTATTAGAGATGCAGAATAACCAAAATAATATTGAATAAAGAAAGTGAAGTGGGATGTTTTAAAATCTCAAATGTCATGTAATAATATAAATATGCAGCAACCAAAACAGAATGGTAAAGGCACAAAAATTGGCATGTAGACCAATGACGGAGAATGAAAATACAGAAACAAATCATGAACTTTGCACCATCTGCATTTGACAAAGAGTCTAAGTTCATATGAAGCAGAAAAGACAGGTTCTTTATCAAATGATGCTGTGAAAACTTGTCTTCATTCTGAAGAGTGAAACAAAATAAATATCACCTACACTATTAAAGGCAAATAAATTGATTTGAAAGAGTGAGCTACAAAGCACAGAAACACTGAAACTGCTGGACAGTAAACTCGGGAAAATATAGGCAAAATCAAGGACTTCTTGAGCACGACTCCAAGAGCAAACAAACTGATACCAGAACCAACAAATGAGATTGTATTAACTTAAAAGTATTTCACACAACAAAATAAATAATCAACAGAGTTAAGAAATAACATACAAAATGGGAATAAAATGTTGCAGGTTATTTTTCTCATAGATGACATTCACAATATATCTCAAAAAAATAGATATCAAAAACAACTGATCCTCAAAAATTGGAAAGGGTTTGAATAGATGCTTCTTAAAATAAACAGTCTCCATCTACAATGAGTAAATAAAATAATTTTTTGTATCTTTACTCTTCAAAGAAATTCAAATTTAAAAATTTTGACATTCTGCCTTACTCCAATAGGAATGACTATGTCAAGAATACATAAAACAAAATGCTGGCACAACTGTGGGGAGAAAGGAGTGCTTCCATATTGTGGGTGGGGTTGTAAACTAGTACCTATTTCATCACTATGTAAAACAGAAAATAGTTTTTCAAAATCCAAAAATATAAATTCCATTTGACCCAGCTATACCTCTCCTATGTATATTTCCAAAAATTTAAAGATGTCATATTATAGTGATACATGAAAACTTATGTTTATAGCACCAAAATTTATAAAACCTACTTCAACAATGTCAACGGGCCAATTATTTTTGTGGTTGCCTAAGATTTCCATAGTTCTGGAAAAAGGGTATATCAAAGGCACATGTTGTCAAAGCAACAAGATATGTAGCCCCTAAATACATTCTAAATCCCTTCATAATCTCCATCATATGACTCAACAGAATTTTTTGCCATTTTCTGACTCCTTATATTGTCCTCTTCATTATAGAAGAATCATGAATTAAAAGTCTCTCATTTCCACCCCCAAAGCATCATTGTATTTGAAGAATGCCATCTCAGGTCTTCAACATCTAATATAAAATTTGTACAGAGTTTATAATTGCATTTTAGCACCTTGGATAAAATTTTTGATTGTATTATTTAAGGATAATATATTTAAATACTGATATAATCCTGCCAGGATATAAAAGTCAAAGTTTTCTCTTTATGTAATATATTATTAGACTTGGTAAAAACAACATGATTATACTTTTCTCAAAGCTACCTTATCTGATGCCATTCACTATTTAGTTACTGGTGTACATGAAACTTCTGTAATCTGATATGCTTGGAAGATGAAAACAGCTCGTTTCCCTGGTCTCCTTCAGCTAACCTAAAAGTCAATCTTTCACTTTGTCTTGGTTACTTTTCTCTCATTGCTGAGACAAAGTACTCAACACCAAAATTTGAAAAAGGAAAGATTTATTTAGCTTACAGTTTGTGGAGTTTTGAGTCTATAATCAGCTGGCTCCAAGCCGGCTCAGATTATCAGCTGCCCTGTGGCAGGGCACAGGGGCAACATTTCCAGGTGACACAAGACAGCAAAAGCAGCAAGAGCAAAAAGGGAGGAGAGGCAGCAAACAGCCTCTATCCCTCCTTACACTGTTTGCAAACGACCCACCCTAGGGTGGGTGTAGCACTCACACTCATAAACCCGGCATTGGACCATGGATCAATCAAAACTCTAGAAGCCCACTTCATGACTGCATGAGGATTTGGGGATGGACAACCAGACAAAAACCATAACACATGTGCAGATCTTTTATAGTTTCCTCATATGATAGCAGATATGTATGAGATACTTGTCTTTCAATAAAAGGTTTATTGTGCTTAATGTAATGTTTTCCAGTTCTACCTTTTTTCCTACAAGTAAATGAATTTTCATCCATCCTTAATGGTGAAAAATACTCCATTTTCTATGCATTTCCTATTTTCTTAGTGCATTAGTCTATTGGTAGCTAGATTCAATATCTTGTTTACTGTGGATACCGCTGTGAAAAGTATGGATATGTTGGTCTCTTTTGTTAGCTGACATTTTCCTTGGATAAATATTTTCAAATAGTGTATCATATGGTAGTTATATTTTTATTCATTTGTGGAAGCTCAATAATATATTCCAAAATGTGAGATATAGCTTTAGTCTTTTCTGTCAAACACAAGACAAAAGCAACCCCATTTTGGGTTTAAATGACCTGGTCATCTACTTGTTATGCACCCACACACATGCTGTTAATATCCTGAGCTCCAAGAAAGGGTGACTATGTCTCTTTTCCCAGAACAGAGATTGTGTCCAAGATAAGAACCAAGGACTTTGCAATCCAAACTACTAATCTCCTCTCTCGAACCTACTCAGCAATTCACCCCTCCCCTTAAAAAACTCAAGTTGGTCAACCATAGTAGAATATATGCCTTTGAAAAGAGCCAATGAATTGAAAGTTTGGTTGCTTCTCCTGCATTGGGGATAAGAGGAATAACCCTACTTTGTCCTGAAGGCCTGCTACCTCATGATTACACTCTTCTGCAGAAGTAGAAGGCCTGGTCAAGACTTCTTAATGTCTAAGTGTTTTATTATGAGCACTGAAAATTTGAGTCTAGGAACTTATTTCTAATAATTTTAGTGTCCCACTGTGGAACCTGAGTGTCTGAGATACTGCACCTCTTACTAGGAGGAAACATGTTCCACAGCCTCATTGCAAGTGGCCTCTAGGAGGAGGACTGGCAACCAAAACCTTGAGATGAGATCTAGGAAAAATCCCTTGGCAATGCTAAAAAGTGTTCAATGGCGAGAAGCCACAGTTATTAGGCAACTTACTCCATGAACCAAGAAGAGAAAAGTCATGGGGTGTGACTGAATATTACCTTGTGGTCAAGGGGTGGTCTTAGTTGAGACTGGTGACCTTGGATAAAATTGGGAAGATTTCTGCTGAAATTGAAGATAACCAATGTCAAGATATCTTGGCATAAACTAGAGATTGAACCTTGGGCTTTGTAACAAACTGAATGGGAAATAAATGTGCCTCCCAGTCAGGACAGGTTAGGGAATCAAGTCACTCAAGGAACAAAATATCCGGTAGTCCCCTCAGACTGATGTTAAGGGTTTATGACCACAACCTTTGGACAACAAACAAAATGAAGGCTCAGATGATAAAATATCATTGCTTTATTTGGCCACAAATCCCCATCCTGAGCCCATCCATCTTCTGGCCAAAGTTTGGATCAGATCAAGACTGGGTATATCAATTGTTGACTAAATTTCTTTATGATAAAAGACCAGGGTCTCAGGTTGAGATAAATTATACTCCATATTGATAACAAGGGCCAATTGTACACTTAACCCTAAAAAACTTAGGACTTAATAAGAAAAATAGGATTCACTTCCTCCACATAGGACCCTCTGGAGTCCTTGCCCCAACCTGTAATTCCCAACACCCCAGACTGGTAGCTCCGCCTTAACAGGAGTCTGTGTTGGCTGAATAATACTTGGTCACTGTCACAGTGGCCACAATCACAAAATAGAAGGAAGATTGATCTCATCTTCAATTCAAGGAAAAATTTAAAAGGTGCCAACAAGATGTTCAGAATATTTCATTTCCCCAAAGATCAAGAAAGGGACTGGAGGGGATGTCAATCCTTTCCCTTGAGGAAAGTCCACCTTGACCAGAAAGGAATTTAGTTAAAATCCTTTACTAATTGATAAATTGACTTTTGGCTTCAAATTTAACTTGATATTTTTCTTTAATTTAAATGTTTAAAATATTTTGTGTACGTTGTAATTTCTTAAACTACAATTGTAGGGTTAATTTGCTCTTTTCTGTGCTCATTGCTGCCTTAAGATGAAGAGTACAAATTCAAGGTTACTTGAAAGGCTTTGGGAGCCAGTCAAATGTAAAATGTAACAATCTGAGACCAAAGGGAAAAAAGAGAGAAGGACACTTTTAAATCCAAGAGTGCACCGTCAAATTTGTTATAAGAAGTCAATAGTAATTGGATTAGTACTATAATTAGTACTTGGTTGTAACTATAAGAGATATACTTCTGATATGAGAGGATTTTATACGATAAAAATTTTGCCTGTTGGAAGGAAAAATGAGAGATAATGACAGAATTGCAAAACTCAAGCATACAAAGGAAAAGTTTGTGGAGGATGAAGTTTATAAAAAGAAATATGTATGTTTGAGTGTTGGTTTGAAGGAATCCAGGATGTTCCTTCTAAAGGGTCCTTGTTGCTCAAAATAACTAAGAAGTGAGAAACTATGGCCCTGACTCTATCAGTCACTCCTTCCCAGGTCTCACCTCTCTTCTCATTTAACTTGGTCTTAGATACCCAATTAAAAAGGTATATCCAAAGACATATTAACACAATAATAATACAAATAAAACATCAAGAAGTGACTCTGTTATGATTTGTGCCTCGATGTTTCCCCCAAGCCTCATGTGGTCATGAGTGGGGGGTTTTTCATAAGTAGCTGAATCTAGAGTTTGTGATTAGTTCATTGTCTAGTTCTGGGATTAGTGGTGTCAGTGCTATATCTACCCTAGTGTGGGTAGCTTGTAAACAGTGTAAGGGAGGGAAAGGGGCTTGCCCCTCCCTTTCTGTTCTTGTTACCTTTGCTGTCTTCTCCCCCACTGAACTGTTGCCTCTCTGCCATGCCACTCTGCCTTACAGCCAGCAGATTATTGGCTGAAACCGCTACAAACTGTGAACTAAGTGAACCTTTCCCTCTTTAGCTTTGGGTGTGGGATATTGTGTCCCAGCATGGAGAGACAAGTAACTAAAATAACGTGCAATCATTAACCTTCATTGATAGTTTCTGGTTAGACCTCTAAACAGATCTAGCAGCCAACTGGTTACAATTGTATTATGGTTTGTATCTGCACGTCCCCCCAAATCTTCATGCAGTCATGGGGTGGGCTTCTAGAGTTTATGATTGATCCATGATCTAATGCTGGGATTATAGGTGTGAGTGCTGCACCTGCCCTGGGGCAGAGAGTTTGCATACAGCGTAAGGGAGGGAAAGAGGCTACTTGCCTCTGCTCCTCCCTTTTGCTCTTATTGCTTTTTCTGTCTTCCCCCACCATGAACGGTTGTGCTCTGCCATGTGTCACTCTGCCTTTGATCTAGCTGAGTATGGACTGAAATCTCCATGAACTGTAAGCTAAATAAATCTTTCCTTCCTTAATTTTGGGTGTCAGGTATTTTGTCCCAGCAATGAGAGAAAGGTAATCAAGACAAATTGTTATTCTAATTCCTGAAAAACCATGGGTAGCTATAAGTTCTTCCTCAATCTACTTTCCATTCTAGTGTTCATTCTTTGGTCATAAGTGTTTTAAATTTTATTTATTCTTGCATAGAAACTGTTCTTACCAAACAGTCCCCCCACCTTATCTGGCTAACCTGCTCCCAACGGAAGACCAGGACTGACAGAGTTAAATTTTGTTCACAAAATTTGGAGAAAGGAGTTCAAAGATATGAGTGGGTGGAAATTGTGAGAAATAGGCTTTGTGTTTTCTGTCAAAGCACAAGGCCAAAGCAACTCCGTTTTGCATTTAAGTGACCTGGCCATCACTATCCACTCCCCCCTCTGCTAATATGCTGAGCTCTAAAAAATGTTGACTATCTACCTTTTCCCAGAACACAGCTGGTTTGCAAGTTAAGAACCGGGAGTTTGAATTCCAAACCACATGCTCCCTCTAACTTATTCAACAATGCACCGCCCCTCAAGTCACTTGAATTAGTCAGCCACAAAGAATTGTAAGCCTTTGCACTCAGTCAATGAATTTAAATGTCAGCTGTTTCTCCTGCCTTAGGGATAAAAGGGGCAGCTCTCCATTGTCCTGCACACCTGCCATCTCATGCTTGCACCCTTCTGCAGAAGTAAAAGCATTGTCAAGATTTCTTGATGTCTAAATGCTTTATTATCTGCACTGTCAATTTGAGTCTGGGGGCTTATTTCCAACAATAGTGGGTGCATAAATTTACATTCCCTTCAATAGTATATAAATGTTTCTATTTCAGCTCACTGTAGCCTGATTTTTTTTCTAATAGAATTTGTAACTGGTGGGAGGTGAAAATTCAATGAAGTTTTTATTTGCATTTACTTGATAGCTAATGATGTTTAGCAGTTTTTTATATTTATTGGTCATTATTACTTCTTTCAAAAAATGCCTCCTCAGATCATTAGCACAATTTTATTGGATTACTTGCTTATTTGCTGTTGTTTTTAAGAATGGTGAATGCTTCATAAATTTAGGATATTAATCATCTGAAAAATGAATAGCTGGCAAACATAATCTCCATTGAAAATGTTAACTCGCCTTGTTCTTTTGTTTTGGGTGTACAGAGCCATTTAATTTTATCTAATCCCACTTATCACATCTTAGATTTTTATATTTTTATTGGATTTTATTCAAGAAGTCATTTCTCAAGTTAATATCTTAAATTTGTAAAAAATGGGTATATATTTGCAATGCAGAGTAATGCATACTGTCAGGGGTTTGACACATTCACATATCATATTTGGAACATTTTCACTTCTCGTCCTCCAGTGTCTGCCCTGTTACCTCCTTCCAATGATTATCTTCCAATCTCTACAGAGTCCCATCCAGGTTTCCTTATGTGGCTTCATTTTAGCTTGTTCTGTATGTAACTATGTTTGTGTGCTCTCCTAGGAGAGACACCATTTGATATTAAACTTGGGACTGATTATTTTTCCTTTTTATCATCCCTTGTATCATCATGGATCCCTTCTTGGGAACCATCAATCTGGCTACAAGTGATTTAAATCTGTATTATTTATGGTTTAGTAATACTCTTATTTGTTATTATATGATTGTTTTGATATTTTGCAGTCTTTCTGTAGTAACATGGAATTTTAGTGTGGTTTTAATGTGCATTTCTTTCATGGCCAATGATTTTCAATAGTTTTTCTTGTACTTTTTGGCCATTTGTTTTTATGTGAGAAATGTCTATTTCAGTGGTCCACTTTTTAATCTTTTATTGTATGATAAAATAAAATTTTGTAACAGAACAATAAGATATGAATAGTTAGTATAATGCAATCTTTATCTACAGTGTTGTTTCACATTGGACAAGATATAAACAAAACAGATTCTTACAAAGAATCTGCACAAAATTTTCTTTTCCATGTACTAAGAGAAGACAGTAGCTCATGAAACTAATTAGCATATATATAAATATATTTTTGAAAAAATTAAAAAGGTATTTTATCGTTTTCTTTTATTCTTGGAGTCTAATATTTTGAGTTCTGTCTATATTCTAGATATTAGTCATCACTACAAAGTGTAATTTCATATATTTTCTCCTAATCTTAGATATGTATCTCTTTCCAGTGACTTTTATCTTTGCTGTGCTGAAACTTTTTTGTTTGATATAATTTCATTTGTTGATTCTTGATTTTTTTTCTTGTGTAATTTGCAATTCTCAGAGAATTCTTGCCTACTTCTAGGGTTTCAGGAGGTTTATCTATTATATTTTACAGTAAATTATTTATGTTTCAATATTTAGATTTTTGAACCACCTTGATTTTAATTTAGTATATGTGAGAGATATGGGTCTAGTTTGAACCTTCTGTATGCAGATAGCTAGCATTCCTGAAACCATATGCTAAAGCAACTATCTTTTCTCCAGTGTGTTTTTGCCCTTTTTGTCAATGATCGGATGACTCAGTGTGTGAGAGGATTTTTCCATCACTATTTGGTTATATCTGTTGGAATGTCTGTTTTTGTGTCACTACCATGCTGCTTTGACATAAATTTTACATTAGTTCTCTCTAGTTTTTGAGGAATTTTATTTGTATTCTTATTGGAGTTACATCAAATCAACATATCAGTTTTAGGACTGTACGCATTGTGATGTTCTGCCTGTTCACAAACAGGGGATTTTTTTTCACATTCTAAGTTCCACTTCAATTCCTTTCTTCAGGTTAATTTATTTAGCTTATTTACTAAGTATGTAAACGTCCGTGATGTTATTGTGAAATATATTGTTTTCACAACTTCTTTCAGCCAAAGAATGCAAAAATACTTCAAGGTACACAAATAAACGAGCACAGCAACATGAAAATCAAAGTTATGGCAATAGATGTAGATAGAGCAATTGAAAAATTTCAACATCATTTTGTGATAAAACTTAAAGAATTTAGGTAAAGAATTTTCTATCCTTAGTATAAGTAAGGCCATGAATGACAAAAACCAAACCATCATTGTGTTGAAAAGGAAAAAAATGAAAGTGTTCCTTTTAAAAATAGAGAGTTAAGTGTTTCCTTTTTACCACTCCTGCAAATAAAGTACTCCAAAATTAGCTATATTGATCATGCAAGGGTAATAAATAAAGAATATCAGCTGAAAAGAAGGATGTTAGATTATCACAATTTGCAGATGATATGATTTTGGCACAGTAATAAGACTTTGAGAAGTGAAAAGAATATTCATCTGTGTTTAAGGATCCAGAATCTGTATGAAAAGAAAAAACATAACTTTTGCATGCACCAGTAATGAAATGGCTAAGAAAATAAATCAGGAAAAAAGCCATATTACATAAACTACACATTTAATGCAAACTCCATGAAATGGCCTCCTTCAAACAAGAAAAAACAATTTTGAAATTCTGAGAAATATCAAATCACCTCAAATAGGCAAGGAAATACTGAAGAAATCTTCAAAGTTGTAATTGTCACAATGCTTGACTTCAAAATATACTATAATGTTATAGAAATAAAAACATGATACTGCCATAAAAATGACACAAAAAATAAAATAATGTATAAGATTCTGAAACAAACCCATATACCTACCATCTGATTCTTGACAAAAGGCTCAAAATACAAATTGGAAAAATAAGACAATCCTTTAAAATTATTTATGCACTGAAGAGAGTAACTAGATTTTTATATCACACATTTAAAAATAGATTAAAGGTGAATCATGCATAGATGTGTCTGTCATAGTTTGGAGTGTAAGCTAATACATGCATTATGAAAGTAAGTATGGTGATTTCTCAAAGAACTAAAGTCAGAAATTCATATGACCCAGCTATCCTCTGTCTAGATATCTCCTCCAAAGAGTTTAAGATAGCATACTATAGTAATACAAAACCAATTTTACTAGCAGTACAATTAATAATAGATAAGTCCTGGAAATAAGCTGTATATCCATCAACATACAATTGGATAAAAGTGTAGTATCTATACATAATGGCATACTACTCAGCTACAAAAAAGAACCAACTTGAGACATTTACAGGAAAATGGATGCACCTGAGAAATATAACACTGAGTGAAATAAACCAGACACACAAGTTTAAATAATGTATGGTATCTCATATTTTAGTAAGGCAAGGTACAAGTAAAGAGATTGAGAATGGATGGATAAAAGGAGACAGGGGGACAGATCTTTTGCAAATGGGGACAGGGCCAATAGACTAAGAGTAAGGGGTCGGGGAGAGAAAGAGAGATAAACAGAATAAGGATATACCATGTACAGGAACCTAATAACCTGAGTACATGTATTCAATATATGTCATTACTGTGAGCTAGACTTAATAATATTAGAAGAATGAAAATGTAGTAAGGGAAATGGGAAGATGAGAGAGGAAGCAGGAATGAATGGGATTTAAAAAGTAGAAATAAATTGCATTATGTACATTTTACCCACTGCAGAAGATGGTTACAAACTAAATGTACCCAAAATCTGCAGAAATAAAACAGCTGCAATATGTGAACAATTTTAAAAAATGTTTCAAAGACCTAAGTAAAATATCAAATACATCTATATCTATATATCTATATATCTGTATATCTATATATAATGCCACTGGAATAATTTCACTGCCTACTGTAGGTTTTACATGGAATGTGCCTAACAAAACCAAGTATTAAAGGCTTAATCCTTAGCTTTTTTTTGTGGAAGGTGTGGAAATTTAGCAGGGTAGTATTAAATTACTAGGAGTACATTCCCAAAGGACATTGTAGGATGCAGATTTCTTCTGTCTATTTCACAGTCATTATGAGGAGAGTGGCTTTATCTACCTTACACTCCTGCCATGGTGTGTTACATTTTCAAAGGATCAAAGCAACAATGCCAACCTATTTGTATTGGACTAAGTCTGCGTAGTGATACTTCAACAACTGTTAGCCAGAAAAAGCCCCTGCCTTTTTCAAGTTAATTTACTATAGGCATTTTGTTACTATGATGGACAGCTGACTAACCCAGATAATTGATATGAAGAAGTACTGTCGTTACTGTGACTGTAACTGAAATTATGTGGAAGAGCATTTACTATGTCAGATGTAACATTGCAAATATTTTCTTCAACTTTCCAGATTTTATCTCCTCACTCTATTCTTTCCTTTGCTGTACAGATGACTTTTAGTTTTGCCTATTGTCATTTCTGAATTTTTGCTTCTGTTTCCAGTGAGTGTGGGTCTTGGCCAACAATGTATTCTTGCATATTGCAATATACAAAAACATTTTTTCTGTTTTCTTCTATAAGCATTTTACTTTCAAATCTCCTAACTCTTCAGTCCAGTTTGAATTGATATATGAGTTTGATGAAAGATATGCATCTAGTTCCATTATTCTGTCTGTAGATGTCAAATTTTCACCAAATTATTCATTTAAATGACTTTTTTCAATAGATAGTCTTCAACTTAATTTCTCAAAAATCAAAGTTACCTGAAATATATGGGTTAACTTCAAGACTTTTCATTCTGCTCCACTGTTCTGTGTGTCTGTGATTTATGCCAATCCCACAGTGTTTTGAATTCTACAGGTGGATAAACTGCCTTTGGGAGATGACTACCTTTAGGCTTTGAACCAGCAGTGTTGAATATTATTTCTAGAGCCAGCCAGAAAAGTATTGATTATAAAAATTGAAAGTATAATATATAATTCTGTACATAATACATACAAGATTATCCTCTGCTTTTGTGTTGCAATTGTTGATTAATATAAAAATGCGAAAATCCACAAAATGAGCTTTATACAATGATTTAAGACCAATTTGGTCTCTTTATTGAGTACATGACACAGATTTGCTAAGATATGCATAAACCAATTATAGATTTATTTCTCATTTACAACCATTATTTGCCTCACAGATATTTTAATTTTAATATGGCTGGGTTAAGCAATGAATTATTTTTCTAATAAATAAAAATTAAGAGCATATATATATGTAAGCCTATGTAATATGATTTTTGTTTGTTTGTTTGTTTTTTTGTTTTTCTCCGGTACCGGGAACTGAACTCATGACCTTGCACTTGCCAGGCAGGCGCTTTTGCCGAGATTTTTGAAGTAGAATTGATTTAACAAATACATTTGAGAAGAAAGAAAATTAAAAATGTGAGAAATTTGAGCTCAGTATACAGAAGTTAAGATATGGGATAATAAATTGACTTAAACAGTAGATATGACTAAAAGCCAGGTGGGTGACATTTAAATAATTATGCAATAGAAAGTGTAAGTAAATATATTTCTCAAAATAAAATAGTCTTTAAAAATTAGCTCCAAAATTAACAAGTGTTCTTAGATCCCTTAAGAACATAAAAGTCAACACACTGCATATTTTATACTGTGACCCAGAAAATTTTAATCTAATTTTTGATTAACTAGTACTTATCTCCATTGGGTATTGTCCCTATATGTAAAACTGTGGAAACAAGAGTCTGCTTAATAGTTACTTTGTCCCTGGAACCAAGTTGGCCAGAGTAGATTCTCAAAAAATAATGAAAGAATGTATTAAATAAAATTTATCAGATTTTTATCCTATTGTTTATTGGCAAAATTTAGATATACGTAATGATCACATTCATCATACAGAATTTGTACCTGTACATAATATATCCTGATTCTTCTTTCTTTCCCAATCCCCTTCCCTCCTTTCAAGCCCTCTACCTGGCCTAGGTCCTCTTTGTTTCAATTTTATCCTTCTTTTACCGACTTTTTTCTTACCCTTACTTTCTGTACGCCTCCACTCTCCATAGTTACCCTTTCCTTTGAACAATTTCTTCATATTTCACCATACCTTTTATATAATTTGGTCCTTATATGCACTTTTGGAGGAAATATATATTGTAACACCAAAAAAGCAATGTGGTATTCACACATGATGGTCTGATTTATTTCACTTAAGATTATGTTCTCAAGGTGCATCCATATACCTAGAAATGTCTCAAGTCTATCCTTGTTTATGTCTGAGTAGTACCCCATTGCATTAAAAAAATAAACATCTTTTTTATCCATTCTTTGATTGATGGGCATTTTTGTTGTTTCCATGATTTAGCTGTTACAAACTGTGCTCCTATAAACATGGGAGTGCATATATTGCTGTAGTACAATGTTTTTAATTTTTCTGGGAAGAGACTCAGAAGGGGATTACTGAGGCAAATGAGAACTCTAATCCTAGTTTTTTGATAAATTTCCACCCTGATTTCCACAGTAGTTATATCAGTCTATAGTCTGTCCAACAGTGAAAAAGTTTGCTTATTCCCCACAATCCCACCAGCATTTATCAATAGTTGATTTCTTAATACTAGCCATTCCTCCTGGAGTGAGATGTAATCTCAGTTACGTTTCAATTAGAATTTCTCAGATGACCAGTGATGTTGCATATTTTTTTCATATATTTACTTTCTCTTTATATTTCTTCCTGTGAGATGTGTATTAATCTCAGATGCCCATTTTTGGATTGGGTCTTTAAATTTGGGGGTCTATTTTTTTTCAATTCTTTTTATGTTCTAGATATTAGTTCTTTGTCTGAGACACATCGACCTAAATTTTTCCACTTTGTCAGAAAAACTCTATGGATTATATTTTCATTTTATTTGTATTTTTTAATGTGCAAAAGCTTTTATAAAAGGATAAGATCCCAGTTGTCTATTCATTGCAATTTTTCCCATACAATTGTGGTTTTGTTCATGAAATCCTTACCTACACCTATGTCTTTGACAGTTCTACCTATTCTATCTTCTATCATATTTAGTGATTCTATTTTAACATTTGGATCTTTGACCCATTTTAATTTAAGTTCAGTATATGGTGAGAAATATGGGTCTACTTTTAGTCTTTTGCATGTAGAGAGCCAATTTTTCCAGCACAGTTTATAAAAGAGGCTGCCTTTCCTCCAATGAACATATTTGCCTCCTTTTTCAATGATAAGTGACTGAGCATATGTGGAGTTGTGTCTGCCTCTTCTAATCTGCTCCATTGTTCCTCAGATCTTTTCTATCTATCTTTCTTTCTTTCTTTCTTTCTTTCTTTCTTTCTTTCTTTCTTTTTTTTTCTTTTTTGTAATACCGTGTTGTTTTTATTGCAGTACCTTTATAGTACAATTTCAAGTCAGGACTTATCATACCACCAGACTTATGATTTTGCTGAGGAATCTTTTTTTTTTTTTTGCTATTCTAGTTCTCTTCTAGTTCCAGATGAATTTCAGGAATGTTTTCTGTAGTTCTGTGCGGTATGCTAATGGTATTTTGATTTGAATTGCATTAAAACTGCTTATTGTTGCATCTTGCTTTTCATCCATTCATCCAGTCTGTTTCTTTTGATTGGTGAATTGAGACCAATTATTTTGATGGTTTTGGTGGATTGACAACTGGTGGTCAAGTTGCAACACCCAACTGAAATCAACCAGTGTGGTGCTGGGTGTGGGATGTCCACCTGAAGATTGTTGCCAGCAGCATAAGAGGCAGAACTGGAGAAAAGAAGCTGTTAGGGAGGTGTTGAGGCTGTTGGTTTTCATGGAGGAGCTTGTCATGCTTCTTCCCTGATGAATTCAGCTGTTCTCATCATCAAAGGAGCTCAGGACCTTGTTGCTGGGAATAGCAAGAGTTCATTTAGGGGGAGCTCTAGTTCTTACTTTGAACATTATTTCCTGTCTCTGGAGAGGAAGATGGTGCACTGCTGAGTCTCCTGGGGAAGCTGGTCACACTGGTCTTCTTGATGGGGGCTCACTAGTTCTCAGTGGAGGAGCTTGAGACCTCAGTGTTGCTGAGGATGGCTGTCATACTTTTCAGGGGAGCTCTGATTCTTACTTTGAGCATTGCTTCCTTGTTCCAGAGCAGATCCATCATCCTGCTCACACAGACTTTCCAGGTTCCATCGCTGACCTTTGGGCCTTCTGAATGAAAGATCCGTGAAACTGACCTGCAATGGACATTGTTGTGGAGTCGTGGTCTCCAGTTGGATTCATGGGAGGCAGTGTTATTGGCTCTTGGTTTTCAGCTGGACCCATACAGGACATAACCATGGATCCAGGCCCTCAGCTAGATTCTTTAGTCTTTAGTGTGTGGACAAATTTTCTACACTCTTTTTGTATATGAGTCTTTGGGTGACTATTATAAAATAATCTTATAATTAAGTGTCCTGTATTGTATTGTTTCCCTTTTTTTTTTTTCAGTACCAGAAATCAAACTCAGGACCTTGTGCTTCCAGGCAGGAGCTTATGCCGCTAAGCTATATTCCTGCCCCTTGAAAAACCCCAAAGTACAACAGGTTATATCTGATATATATTGGCTTACCCTTTTTATATAATTTTCCTGTAGTTGGTACCCTGTCTTCCCCCTTTGTACAATTTCTTGCCCTGCATGGTTAATTCTTCCTATTAGTTTTATTGGGATTGTGGTTTTCCTTATTTTTTTTAAAAATATCCTTCAGGCCATTTTGGAGAGCTGGCTTGGTGGTCATGAATTATTTCACTTTTTCTTTTTCATGGAAATATCTTATCTCTCCATTAATTTTGAAAGATGATCTTGTAGGGTATATCAATCTCATATGGTAGTTGTTTTCTTTTCAGGCTTGCAATACTCCACTCCAGCATTTCCTTGACTTGAGAGTTTGTGTTGAGAAGTCTCCTGTGATTCTAATGGGTGATTTATTTCTCTTCTCTGTTAGCTTTTAATATTCTGTTCTTGTGCTATATTTCTGGCATTTTGATTATTACATGCCTTCATATAAATTTATTTTGGTCATGGCTATCTGGAGTTCTATTTGTATTAAATTCTTATTTGTATTAAATTCTTTATCCATTAAAGGCATCTCTGCTATCTCTGGCTTTCTCATTGACTGTGATCAACATTATGCTGTTTTGCTTTGCTTTTTTTGGCTGTTGGACTGAGCTTTTCTGGTACCTTGATATTTTTGAGATAATTTTCTTTTTGTAGTCATTAATTGCAATCTTGTTTTCCAGACCTGATATTCTATCTTTACCTTCTTATGTAAAGTATAATTTGTTGCTTGTACCTTCAATGACATTTTCAATCTCCTGGATATATTTTTGGATCTGTTTCATGGATTCCATTTCTTTCCTCTGTTGGTCATTCATGATTTTCATCATTTTCTTAAGATCCTCTATTTTTTAGTCTGTGTCTACTCTAGATTCATTGGACATGTCTTTCATTTTGATCCTCATTCCTGTTTTCACCCAAGAGATTATTTTTTCTGTAGCCACCTCTTTTATTGGCAGTTCTTCTGCTGTCATGTCAGAAAGTTCCAGTTTGTGACTTCTCATTTCTTCTGTCCCATTTTTCTCTAGACTTGTTCAAGGTGGGTTTGAAGTCTGGGGTTGCAATTTGTTTCTATGTCTTGTCATTTTGTATTTTCTGTTTTGTTTTATTTTCTCTGTTGATGCTTGAAGAATTCTTATGCTGGATAACTTGATCACTAGTACTAAGGCTTCCCTAAGAAATGTCTGTCCCTCAGAGATGTCATCTAGGTGCAGGCAGATTTTGGCCTTAGTGTCTATCCCAAGAACCTACCTTTACAATTTATTAAGGATGAGTAGTTGATATCAATTTGGCTCAACAACTCATTCTTTGGTACTGAAAGTGATCGTCTCTATAGCACTCCTTTAATTGTGGCATCCTCGGTAAAGAAGGATTTACTGGATTTACTTCCAGACCCATGTACAGTTGCCTCCTTTGGAACTTGCACAACTTCTTATCTTTCACATTATTAGCTTCTCTAACCTGATAGTTAGAGGGCAGTGGGAATGCCCGTGTCTCACTATAGGACAAGGTTGCTTGCCTGTTTGTGCCATTGGGTCAAGGCTGCTCCACTGCTGATAAACCAGAACGATGTTTCTTGTCCTTTGTGTTTAGGGCAATTCTGGCTTTTGGCAGTTACTGGAGTGGAGTTTGAGTGGTCCCAACTCCCACCTTTCCCTAGAATACCCCATAGCCTATTTCCTAACTGCCAGCAATCCACTGTAACTGGATGGCTCTTTTCACATTACACTCCAGGACTTTGGCAGTGCAGCAACCAAAGACTATACTGCTGCTGGGTTTTACCCGGGAGCCCTTTGAATTAAAATGGCAGTCCCGCCACTTTTCTTCTGCTCTGCATGTCCGTGTGCTCAAACACAGTGCTGGTTCACCTCACTCACCAATTCCTGACTCTGTGTGGCCCCTTGTGATACAGTGTCCCAGGGCACATGGCTCGCTCTATCATAATTCTTAAAAATTAGACTATATATTTATAGTGTCTGCAAGCTATTAGAATTTTTCAATTTGCTTCTACTTTTATGTTTTGTACACATTTTGAATATTCAAAGTCTAGTACTTCACAAAAATTCAATACTATTTCTAAATTCTGATTTTTTGTACACCTAAATACAAACTCCAGTGTCATCATAGATGTGCTTGATCAATTTATTGATGATGATGATGGTAGCAATGACAGAAGATAATAGATTTTACTGTGTTAGAAACACTTCGTATTATTTATACATATGTAATTATTGCTTATAATGAAAAAACCATACAGAATAACTTATTATCTCTATGTTACAATTGAAACAAGTGAGACATAGATAAGTATTGTAATTGTTAAAATTGAAAATGACATGTAATAAATGAGTCTTCTTCTCCTGTACTGATAATGATGAATGTTAATTTTGCATTGTGCTCCTAGAAAATTGTGATGGTTAAGATAAATAATAATTTTTGATTCTTAAAAACAGCTTGATGAATATCATCATCATTTCTTATATGACTTTTATGACTCATGAATAATTCCCTTTTGTGCCTGTGGGCAGACATAAACTCTCCAAATTCTAATTCTTTATCTCATACCTGATTTGTTAAAATGATCATCATCTCTTATCATTTGGAACAAAATGCTGGTCAAAAATCTTTCAGTGAATTCTCTCCAATTAGGCACTTCAAATGTGTCCTATATACAACCTTGGAATTTAACATTATCCTCAAAGTTCCATTTCAATGAATAGATGACTCCTGTGAAAAACTTTTGTGAGCAATCTCCTTATACTTGTCCTACATATTTGTCCCATCATCAACATTCCCACTTCCCTTTTATGTAGCTTTATTTCATCTTCATTATAAACTGAGAAAGATTTTGTATGTAACTTTCAAATGCTTACAGATCACTTGTTTACCTTATTGAAATAGTTTCAGCATTATTTCCTCATACTGGGACAAAGTATACAGCACATAAAACTTAAAAGTTAAATGTTTGTTTTGGTCGTGGTATTAGTCTATGGTCAGTTGGTCCAGAGGAAGAAAGAGCATGGAAAAAGGGCACAGTGGCATAAATGATGTTCAACCTATGGCAATCAGAAATCCAGGAAGAGAACAGAGGACTGAAGGTTTTGCCTAAAGTTTTGATGGAAGCCTCACTGACCTCACAATTCTTACATTCCACATGCATATAAAACCAACACTACATGGATAATGTCCAACTCTGCCTCCAGATTCAGCTGGACCCTTGGACAATGGCAGCAGTGGCCTCTGAATTCCTGAATGGCTGAGTATAGTTAAGTGAATCTGAGGGAACCAGTTCCTTAAGCTGTTTTTCTTGAGCAAGGGGCTTATATACTTTTTCCTCAAATAAATGCTTTATGATTTTGTTCCCTTGAACTTGTTAAGGATGGTGCTTTTTTCTGGTGAAATTATTAACTTTTCATAAGTGCTTTTTGCAGATCGGGCTAAAAGCAGCAAGTGATACCCATGCCACAGTTGAATTTTGGGCTATTTGAATTTCCTCCACCTGATTAATTATACAATTGCCCATAAATTCATTCTCCCACAAAGTCTCATGGCATAAGTAAAATGCAGACAAAATCTCCACCAGGATGTAACACACATACCCTCTGTACTAATTGCCATTTGAGTCCTTATTCCCACCTGAAACCTCCTGATCTGGGTCTTTATTAAGCATATTCCTATCAGCATTCTGGTATTCTGGGCTCCAACCAGACTCTCCCATTAAATCTCTGATTACTCTGCTTTCAACATTCTAAGGCTTCTCTAGCCCACATTTCTGACCTTTTCAAATTCCTTCTGCAAACCGGTTCCAAAGACTTCTAAACAATGTGGTGAGATAATCACAGTGACAACCCATCTGCCTTAGTTACTTGCTTATCACTGGGACAAAATAATTGAGACTCACAACTTAAAGAAGTTTATTTTGACTCATGGTTCCAATACATAGTCAGCTGTTCTGATGCAGAAAGTGTGGTGTAGAGAGTCACTGGAAGAGGAAAAGTTGCTCAACTCATTGCAGTCAGTGACAGAGAAGGGAAAGGGTCAGCAAAAGAATACACCATTCCATTTTACAACCCCTGTGGTCCAACTCCAACTGGGACCTACCTTATAATAGCATGTCCAACTACTCTTTCATTCAACAAATGTATCTCCTGATGAATATAGCTCCTGTGATATAATCATTTCCTACATACTTTAAAATTTTAGTAGATAAATTGGATTTTATGAGAACAGTTTTCCATCCTTCTACAGCTGCAGCCACACTTTGTAGTAATGTTCAACTTTACGAATGTTTAAATTTGTTATTTAATAGTACCGTAAACAGCAGTATAAAATAGATGATTATTAAAGATATACACAGAAAAATATATTAATAGAAATAAGGAAGACCTCAATGTTTTTCTGATAGCTATTTTAAATTACTCTCATTTTACCCCATCAGTAAAATTAGAAATAAAAATAAAAGGAATAAATTACATTTGATTTCTTAAAATGTTCTAGAAATTTTAGGCAAGTTTTTCAAAATTTCTGCTGTTGACTTATGATAGTTATGTATGAATCCATTTTATTATGACTATACTGAAATTTACCTGACAGTAAAACCAAATCATTGTGTCATTACAGGGACACAGGCAGTATGGTTAACTGAAGAAAAAAAGACTTTGCAGTAGTTTTGAGTTCAAATTCTAACTCATATATATCTTTTAAAGCATTTCTTACAAAACATGTCTATACTAATAAGCTGTAAAAATAAAACTTTTACAAAATAGAAAACAAATGCTATATCTTTCAAAACAATATTTCTCCTGCATTTATGTACTTTGGAAATAATTTGATAATTTCAAGTATTCTAAAGTTTTTAAATTTTATAATGGAAAATGTTTTGATGCACAAGTAAACGTAGCTCCTGATTAAATGATTTTGAATGTGTTCACAGTATCAATACTAAGGAAATGATTAAAGTGTATCATTTTTCAGTTGAATTCCTCTAGAATGCAGTTATTTCTAGAGCTTTCTGAAGTTTGTAAAAAGGCAGTCAGTAGAAATAGTTACACACTGTCCAGTCTATGAAGCTTGAGAACTGCAGTGTTAATCTTATTGTGATGGCCTTGCAGATCGGGCTAAAAGCAGCAAGTGATACCCATGCAATTTTCTATAAGTTCTAGTCTTGGAACAGAGGGCACACACACATTTTTGATAAATAAATGATAAAAAATTTCACAGAAATTCCATAGTTACAATTTGAAACATTGTAAAAGATTTTCTCGTTAAGCCTAGGAATTTGCAGCCATGTCGACTTCAGACTGAAGTACTTGGTGATGGAGCACTTTGACTTTCCGTAGCAAATCAATCTTTTCTTGTCCCCAAGTAAAGCATCTGAACAAAGCAAGAATGCATACCGATTGTAAGTTTAAATTTCACATACTTCATTTGAATGCTAAAATACTCTCTGAAAATTATGAATGCAAGAAAACATAAATATATAATTAGGTTCACATAAATACTTTAATTCTAAAGTTCAAATTCTATTGTAAACTATTAATTCACTTTTATTTCTTTGTATAAATTTAATATGCTGAGGAAATATGGGGTACTCAACTTTTCAGACCTTTACATTTGAAAACAGATGCAGAGAATGAAATATTCCAATATACTTAAACTTAATTAGTAAAATCATTTATACAATGAAAAAAAGGCAAGTACCCCAATTCTGCAGAAATTGGTTTAGAAGCAGGTTCTACATTCTTTATGGTTTATATCCATCACAAGAGGTACTGCTGTTCACTTAGGTTTGGGAACCAAGAACACATCTTTTCTGTGATACAGTAAACATTTAAATCTGAGAGTCGTTTCCTTCTAATTAAGGATGACTATCAATTTGTCATTATCAGAATTATAACTTGTTCCTTTTTCTTCTTTTTTCTTCCTAAATTTTCTTTCTTTCTTTTTCTTTCTTTCTTTCTTTCTTTCTTTCTTTCTTTCTTTCTTTCTTTCTTTCTTCTTTCTTTCCTTCTTTCTCTCTTTCTTTCCTTCTTTCTTTCTTTCCTTGTTAATTTCTATTTAAATATTGTAGTTGATTGTGTTGTATGCCTAGCTCTTGCGCAATTTCCCTTTCTTTCTGTTGAGTTGTCAAAGTGCTAAATTTGGACAAATGTCTACTCAGTAAATAATGATTAATGGTATTAGTCTTGTTTATGTAGATAAACCAAATATTTATCTCCACCTCTCTGAATATATGTCTTATTTATGAAAAAATGAAAGCAGAAGGGAGAAGAGATTATTATAAACATTGGTTTGTATTAATTTGGAAGCTCTAAAAGTCCATAATCTGCCACCTCCAAAGGGAAGAATCACGGAGGTTGGTGGTATAATTCCATTTAAGGGCAAAAGTTTAAGAATTGTGTTTGGGGGTAATAGTGTATGTTCCACTCTAAATCCCAAATCCCAAGAACTAAAATTGTGAAAGTTTGAGGGCAGAAAAAGATGGATGTCCCATTTTAAGCAGACAGTAAATGCATTTGTATATGCTCTTTTGCTCTAGGTTTGACTTCTAAGTATTGAATGAAGCTCATTCATATTTACTCAGTTCAACAATTGAAATGCTAATCTCTTCTGCAACGAATCCAAACTCATAGATAGCCACAGAAATTATGTTTTTTTTATCTCCATAGCTATCATTTAATTCAATCAAGTTTGCCAATAAGGTGACATTACATAATTATAAATTAGTCATATTATAACCCTTCTCCTTGCCAGTAACTTTTTTGGTGAAGTATTACATTAATGAGAGCCTGGTGTTGTGGTGTATATCTGTAATCCCAGCACTCAGGAGGCTGAGTTGTGAGATAATACCAGTCTAAACTACAAAGGAGCTCAAGGTCAGCCATAACTACACAGTGAGACCCTGCCTCAAAAAAACAAATTAATTAATTAATTAATGAGTTCTGTATAACTAAATGTGAGGGGAAATCATTTAAGGACCTCTAAGAAGAGTTTGTTTATTTTGAAAAATGATCACACAAAGAAATACTCCACACCCATTTTCTGGATATTGCTGATTTGTACTTGAAAACTAGAAGTGAGATTGCTATCATGTGACTATCAGGAAGATTAAACTAACTATTTCTAATGAGAGAATGGAAAGGTAAAAAATCCTGAGACTCTCTCTATTGGCATTACTAAGAACCTGAAGTCACATGGGAGGTACCTCTACACTTAAATAAACTAATAAATTCAATGTTGTATTTCAGTTATTGAATATTAGGGTTGAAATAATTATAATGCACTTTTGAAACAGTATTTGGGAATAAAGAAATATTTTATAATAATTTACATATCTCTCATTTCTGATATCTGTATTAGGACTGGATAAATTTGCGTGTTCTTGTATTAAATCCCTCAGATTGCCATCAAAAATAACTTCAGATTCAGTAGACTTAAACAATATAAGTTTATTGTATTGCACTTATTAAAACTACAAGTATAAGACTGGAACTATATCAAATCTATATCTTTTTTGGTAATATGACCAATTTGACAATATTAATTATCCCTATCTAAGAATGTGGAATAACTTTTCAATTTCTGATGTCTGCTTTATTCTCTTTTCCAGAGCATTATATTTTTCCTTGTAGTGGTAATTTACTTTCTTTGTTATGTTATTTTCTAGGTACTTAAATTTTTGAAATTATTTGGAATGAGGTTGTTTTCCTGGGTTTTTTCTTTGTGGGTTTATTGATGGTGTATAGAAGTTTTGAATTTTGTGTGTTTATTTTGTATTATGTCAGATTATTGAGTTTTTTATTAATTCTAAGAGTCTTCTGCTAATTTGTATTTTCCATCACCTTGTTTATTAGTAGTGGACCCTGCCATGGTCTTGCTACTGCAGAATTTCTACAGGCTGCAACAACCTGAAAAGATCCAACCATACATCAATCATGTACATTATAACTTGTTTTCAACTTCATTCTTTTTTCAATACGCATTACAGACTGAGCTGTATTTTTAGAAAAATTAGATTGGGATAAGGAGGGAATACAGGAGACAAAAAGAAGCCAAAAAGTGGGGCAAGTCACTAAAAAGAGAAGGAGGGATGGGAAATATAAGTGGGTGAAAATTAAGCATTTGTTCAGAATATTAGAATTATTTTCATAACTGTAGAAAGAGTTAGTAGTGAGCAGATTTAACAGAAGACTTGTGGGAGCTGGAGGAGGGATCCAGAAGAAAAGTGAGAAAAACTGTAAGATTCTTCGGACATTTAAATATGCTGTTACTTTGCATTTTGTTCCTTATGCACAATTTTGGAAAGGGTTAAACTGATATGTAATTTAAAGATACTATTTAAGTTAAATCACTGGCTAATTCTCATTCTCTTTGTACATATTCTCTCATTCTCTGTCTCTCTCTAACTCTACATATAGTTTCAAGTGAAGTGTAAAGAAAAAGAGGGAAGATAGAGGTAGAAGAAAGAGAGGCAGAAAAAAGGGACAGAGAATTAAAAAATAAGGGAACAGAGGTGAATAGAGGGATAAAAATAATATCAAAACTTAAAATATATACTGTATAACAATAAAATATTGAAGTAACCACCAAAACAAGGAGAAAAAAACCTTCTTGGTGTTGCCAAAGCTCAAAACCAAAGTTTCATCACAGCCCATTTTACATGACAGTTGGGGTTCAACTGCAGATCTTAGAGCTGGTGACCTAAGATTTGCTTAACTGGCAACTTGTGAGAAAGTCGGTCTCGTGATTCAGCTTTCCTTCTGACCAGGCTGCTGCTTGAATACACACACAGCTTTAGGTAGAGCTATCTGCAAGTTTTTGTCTCTTCTCCAAGATCCATCCACTGAAAAGAATTTTGAAAGTTGAAGACGTGTTGTACTTTGTCCAGATTATGATTATTTTGTTTTCTTTATATAATTAAATTTGTTGGGACATTTTAGGTATACATAATGATTATACTCATCATAGGGAATTTGTACCTCTACATGATATATTTTGATTTCTCTATTTTTCCCAATCCCTTCTTCTCCCTTCAAATATTGTCTTCTCCCTACTTACAAAGCTTTGTTCCATTTTATTCTTTTTAATTGTTTTCCTCTTTCCTTTCCTTAGTTCCCCCCCATACCCTAGTTCTTCTTTCCTTTTGAACGATTTCTTCCCATTTCACAATCTAGTGTATATTTTAGTTTTTATTCACACTTTCAGTTTCTTATTTGTTAACTTCCACTAGGGACATCCTACTGTTTCTCTCACCATTGCAGGCAAAATTCTGTGATCACATCTGTTAATTCCACTCTACTATCCCTTGCCTAGTGCAACGCTGGAAGAGATTGACTTGGGTGTTCATTTCTTTCCCTCTACTCATGTTCCTCATTTGATCTCTATCCCAAAACCTTCACTTCCTCACCTTCCATCTTAATTCACTCCCAGGGCTTTTTCCCCTTCGCATTATCAAGGAATGAGGCTCTGCAGGTTTCCCAATGTTCACCGAGAGGGCAATGTGGGCACCACACACACTAGTTGTACCATAAGTGTAGCACTCCCATTTTATGACAGAGATATGGTGGATTATTGCTGGATTTATGAAGCCTCTCTCCCCAGTGTCTCCAACCCGGCCCCCCACACTGATTGCATGTGGATCACTTGGCCTCAATACTACCAGTGCTCAGATTGATGTCCTTAACTTGAGTGGCACTGTTTCCTTTGGATTCTTGAGTGCATAAGACTGTTGTCTCACACTCTGTGCTACAGCTTTCAGCTTCTCTGAAGGCCTCCCTTTCTTTATCACATGCACAGGTTTTCTATTCCCAGTGGAGAAGTTTGAATGACTGTGAGCCTACTCCATCAACCTAGCTGCCACTGAAGGGCTGGCTTCTTCACTTAGCACAAACCCTTCCCCAAAATTCTCTGTATTCCAGACATGTTGTATGGGGTGGGGTGTCACTTACCACGCATGATCTGACTTTATCTTACAAACCATTCTTGCATTTAATTTCAGTTAACCAGTTTTTCTTTACACTTGCCTTCACATAACAGGCTTTCTATTTAACCTCCACCTCAGGGTACCTGTTTCACTTGGTTACATGAAAGACTGTCTTGCTATGATTCCTAAGCAGCTGATGATCTCTGCCATGGGTTTGTCCTGAAACATTTTATCAAACAGTAAATGAGAAGCTCCAGTAGTGCAATCGGTTAGCGTGTGGCACTTATATAAAGAGTGAATGATTTACTAGTAAAGTTTTAACTACCTTAAATGAGAAACAAAAGGTGAACTGATTGAATACAACATGAAATAATGAAAAGAAAGCAAGCAGGAATACAAGATATAAAAAATTCAATAAAATGATAGATAGCCAATATCACTGATTTAAGAAGAGTTTGAACTTAAAGACAATGTTTATGTAATAATTTATGTACTCAGTGAGGCAAAAAAAGACACAAATGAAGCTGAATCCATTAGCTACTAGAGCACTAAAACAAAAATATCAGAATTGTGGGAATAAAAACTATAGAAGACTGAGTTTGTAAAAGTATTTATTTATTCACCAAAATCATGCTGAAATGTTTCATTATCATCATTCAATTACGAGACATATAAAAGCCCAAAAAGCCAAAAATAACAAAGAATGTCTCCAAATGCATCAAATTGACTTCCTGAAATTCTGCAGAAAGACAGCATACTAAAACTCATTACAGAAAACACCTGGTAATTTATAAAACAATCCTATTAGGATAACAATGCATTTTTGCCACATATGTTAAAGGCCAGAAGAGTTTGGAACAAAATTTCTCAAGCCCTAAAGAATTATTTTAAACTCAAACTTGTATATTCTATCAAATTTGTCTTCAAAATTGGTAGAGACATAAAGCCTTCTCATGAAAAGGAAATTGTAAAAAAATGCTTGATCACTAAACTGGCATGGCAAAATACACACACACACACACACACACACACACACACACACACACAAATCTATTCAGAAACAGGGAAGTGAACAATACCAAACAGCCCAAAGGAAAATATACACCTAATTGGGATAGCAGTTAGTCAACACAAAAATGAAACAATCATTCTTGAAAAAAATAATGAAATGTCAGCTTTCACTAAATATTTCACAAAGTAATATCAATGTCAATGGTATTAATTCCTTAGTTAGAAGATACAGTTTGGCAAATCAACCACAAACAAAACCTAAATATTTGTTTCCTGCAAGAGACACAGCTCGTCCAAAGTAAGACTATAAACTGAGGTTAAAGAATTCAAACAAGCAGTCCATGGAGCTAAAACTGAAAGACAGGCAGAAGTCTCGATGTTATTTTCAGATACAGAAATCTTCAAACCAAAACTGATCAGGAAAGATGGCCACTAAAAATAGGGTAAAAGGCATAATTCAACAGGAAGCTATTATAAAAAGATATGTATATTTATTAGGCATGAAGTGCTGAAGCTGAACACTTCATAAGACAAAAACCACTGGATACAGAAAGACAAATATACAAATAATCATAGCACAAAACACTTATAGTGCACTCTCAAATAAATCAACTGGACCACAAAGGCAGCAAAGAGATTACCACACAATTGAAGAAATGGATTACACTGATATTTACAGAATATTTAATCCAACAACAAAGTATTTGTCCAGTAGTATGCACACTTTTTCCAAAATATGCAATATCTGAAGCAATAAATCACACATAAATAAATACAAAAGAGTTGAAATAATAGCATTCTAGGTTTTGGATCAAAACAGAATAAATCTAGAAAACAACAGCAAAAAATATGCAAATAAATGGGTATAAAATAAAAGATTATATATTAGTCAGTTATTCATAAAAACAAGGAATACATTAAAACATACTTAAAATGACAATGGCAGGAAAAATAGGCAAACACAATCAAAATAATTATGAGGGGAATGTTTATAGTTGTGAATTAAATAATAGGTGGATACCAAAGAAATAAACAATGATTCATCTCAGTTTCCTAGAAAATATAAAACAGTGCTAAAATTAGAACAACAAAATAGGTAGACTTTTTTTCTTTTTTCTTCTTTTTTTTTTTTTTTTTCAGTACCAGAGATTGAACTCATGACCTTGCCCTTGTCAGGCAGGGGCTTATGACACTGAGCTATGTCCCCAACCCCTAGAACAACAAAATAAAGTACAAAACCAAAGCAGAATTTAATAAAGTTGAGACAAAAAAATACAAAGGTTGAAAACATTGAATAGTTGGTTCTTTCAAAGATAAATAAGATTGATAAAATTTTAACCAAACCTACTGAATGAAATAAAGGGCCAGGGATGGTGACCTACATCTGTAATCCTAGCACTTGGGAAGCAGAGGCAGGAGGATTGTTGCGAGTTCAAGGCCAGCCTGTATGGCATAGTGAGACCCTGTCTCAAAAAGACAAAAAGGAAAAAAGAAAGAAAGAGAAAACCCATATCAAAGTAATTACAGATCCTTTGGCAATATGGCAGGGTGGTGAGCACCAGAGAACAAACCTCTCCAAGATTTAGTGTTAAGACTCTGGAATATAAAACATGAGGAAGAGAAGAAGAAGGGAAGTGGATCCCCTGGACCCAGGAAGCATCTGAAGTTAGAATTAAAGCCCACGAGGAGAGCAAAGAGAGAAACTTCAAGGAAAAAGAAAGAGCTGGCAGCTGTGGCCCTCTCCCTAAACCTGGACTCACTGCATGGGAGGGGCAGATTCAACCTACGGATGCACGATGAATGCTGTCCATCCCAGAGGTCTCCATGTAGAGATGCACCAGTGGAAGGGAACAATGGACACAGAGGATTGCAGTGGCTGGTGAGTGATTTGGAGGTTCAGATGTCTGGTGGGAGAGGATGATTGACTATGAGCCATCTTAGAGAGAGACTAACCAAGCTCAGAACTCAGAACAATTGCTACCTCCATTAGTGGCCCCCAGCCAAATTAAAGGTGCACCAACTGCTGCAGTCTGAATGGGTCTGGTTCCAGCCTCATAGCCAGAAATCAGCCTGAATTTCAGAAAAAATAAACATGCAGGCTTACTGGGATTATTCACTACTCCACCACAGAGCTACTGCTGACTCGCTATGATTAATTAACATGGATGTGAACTCTGCCCAACTTACCCACCAGTGACAGCAGAAATACATCTTGAAGTAGACCTTTTCAGTTTTTTGTCTTTCTCTCTCTTGTTTTTACTGTTTTTGTTTTAATTTGGATTTGTACCATTGCTTATTACTGATTTTATATGAGTGTGCACATGGGTTCTAACTTTTTGTTACTATTGCTCTGTCCTGTCCTTTTTATATTTCTTTCTTCTCTCTTTCCTATATTCTGTACCATTTTCCCAAAGTTATTATCTTCCTTTGTCCTGCAGCCTTCCTTATAATTTCTTCTCCTTCTCCTTCTTCTTCTCCTTCTCCTTCTCCTTCTCCTTCTCCTTCTCCTTCTCCTTCTCCTTCTCCTTCTTCT
>NW_004955529.1:2012149-2074906 GCF_000276665.1 Chinchilla lanigera | reverse complement strand
CTTCTTCTTCTTCTTCTTCTTCTTCTTCTTCTTCTTCTTCTTCTTCTTCTTCTTCTTCTTCTTCTTCTTCTTCTTCTTCTTCTTCTTCTTTCTCTATTTTTCACACTACTCCCTTTTAAATTTTCTCCCCAAGGATAAAATTGTCATATTGAGGGTTTATTTACAACACACAATTTTCTGGCTTGTTGTAAAGTTTGTTCTATAACCAAAAGTCTGATTCATATAGTTCAATTTTGCAAATTAATAGTTACCTGAGTTTGTCATTTTCTTGGTTGTGTTTGATGCTATTTTTATTGCTGATTGTACCATGTTAGCCAAAATGACATAATTGCTCTAACCATTTGTTCTTCCTTGTGTGCTAATATTGAGATTGTCTAAAGGTTATAAAACATGCTATAGGGCAGTGCCAAAGAACCACAGACTAAGCCAAGTGGTTACACATTTTGCAAGAGGCTAAATACCCAGATAAACCTGGAAAACACCTCTGGAAGAATATCATTCCCTAAGTACTAGAAATAAATTTACTCATCATAGGCAATTTAAAAGCACAAACCCAGGAATTAAACTAAAAGTAGATATTGTTAATTTCCTACAACTTTGTCTGTAACTCTGTTTTGTTTGTATTGTTCTTATGTTATTTTGTAAATGGATGTCTGTTTGTTAATGTTTTCCTTCCCTTATTTCTTAAAATAAAAAAAAAAAACTAAAAATAGAAAATGAGAATACCCTTAAACAAGATGAAACCCCAGATGTCCAGCTCATCAAAGTCAAATCCAGCAGGGCAAAGAGGTGGAATAATCTGAAAGCCATCAACCCTTGTTCTTTCTGAGGCAACAGCAACAGAAGTTACAAGACAAAAGAACAAGGCTCTAGAAAAAAAAATTAAAAGAAATAATTCTTCTGTTAACTGTAGAGATGGTGATCACAGCAAAAGACATGCTTAGTGATTCCAGAGCAGAAATGGATAAAAATAAAATAGAGGAATTTAGGAAAATGATGGAAACTATAAATGCCCACATAGGAAAGATATGGATGCCACAAAACAGATTCAAACCAATATTCAGGGGATTCAATTTCTACTGAAATTCTATGCAGCAGAAGGATCAACATGAGGACAGAATCTCAGATATGGAAGGCAGTTTGAGGTTAGAAATCATGAAAGGAAAGTTTTCTTTAAAAAGCAAGGGATCATGCAAAATCAATATAACAGCTGCTAAGTAATTCAAAAAAGAACTTAAGTTTGAAGTCAATGAAAAAGCAAGACATAGCACAAATGATATACAAAACAGTTCACAGACATCATGGTAGCAAACTTCCCTGGCAGGGAAAAATTAGGCATGCAGTTAAGTGAGGCATATAGATTGCAAAATGGGCACCACTAAAAACAAATTGAAAGCAAGGCATATAATAGTCAAGATTCCAGCTATTCAAAATAAGAACATAACATTAAATGCTGTTAGAGTAATGAAGCTAATAATGTATAATGGAAAGCCTATCAGAATTACAGTTGACTTCTAAACACAAAACTTCAAATCAAGGTGAATATGGAGTCAAGAATTTCAAGTCCTAAAAGGCCCATAATGTGGCTTTCTACAACTTTGCCATGATATTCCTGGGGTTTTTTCATGATGCTATTGTAGATTTGGAAAATCAAATTTTTGATTGTCCAATTTTCTTCTCAGTTCATTTTTTATTTATGTACAGGATTGTTATATATTTTTCAATGTCAATTTTGTATCCTGCTACACTGCTTAGCTTACATGTTAGTTTTGGAGTCTTTTGGTGGATTTTGAGGGGATATATGTAGAAGATGTGATCAGCAAATAATCACATTTTAAATTCTTCCTTCCTTATCTGTATCCCTTTTATTTATTTCTCTTTTTGCTCTAGCTAATATTTTTGAGAACTATATTAAACAGAAATGGTGGTAGTGGACATGTTTGTCTTATTTCTCCTTTTACAGCAAAAGTTTTCTACTTCTCCATTTAGTATAAAATTGGCCATTGCTTTTTCATAAATGCCTTTTATCTGGTTGAGACAAAGTCCTTCTTTCTTTGGTATTTTTATCATGAATTCTTGGTGGATTTTATCAAATGATTTTCTGCATCTATTAAGATGATCTTGAGATTTGCACCTATTTTTGTTTATGTAGTGTGTTAAAATTTTTGATTTGCATATGTTTACCAATCACTGCTTCCATGGAATAAATACTAGTTGGTCATGATGCATGATCTTTTTGAGGATTTGCCACATATTTTTGTCAGTGTTTTGTTGGAGATATTTGTATATATGTTAATTAATGAGATTCACCTTTAATTGTCTTTTTGTTGGGTACTTTTATGGGTACTTTTATGTTTTGGTATAAGAGTAATGTGGGCATCCAGGATTGAATCTGTTAGCACTGCTATAATTTCAAATTCACTACAGAATTTAGATTTTCTCTGAAGTTATTGTAGAATTTTTCAGTGAATCTGCTAGCATATGAACTTTTCTTAGTATTTTTTAAATTACTTTTTTGATTTCACTGACTATATTGGCTTATTCAAGATTCTTTATATATTGTTGGATCAGCTTTGGTAGTTCATATATATCTAGAAATTTATCCAACTCTTCTGAATTTTCCATTTATTAAAGTACAGGTTCTCAAAATAATTACTAATAATCTTGTGGATTTCAGCAAAATTCTGTTGTGATTTCACCTTTATTCCTGATTAAATTGAATTGGATCTTTACTTATTTTGATAAGATTAGGTAAAAGTTTGTGTATTTTAATTTTTTTGAAATCTTCAGTTGTTTGATTCTTTATATTGTTTTTGTCTCAGTTTCATTAATTTCTGCCCTGAACTTTGTAATTTTTTCTTGTATGTACGTTGGTTTTGAATTGGTCTTCCTTTTCAATAACTTTGAGATGTATTTCTAGGTTATTTACTTGAACTCATTCTGTTTTCCTGATGAGGAAATTTGCTGCTTCGAACTTTCCTCTTAGAAATGATTTCTTTTTAAAATTAACTTTTTTGGTACAGTTTTGATGTACTTTATGATAGTATTCATCATAGGTAATTTGTTCCTATAATAATATATTTAATTGTTTTCTTCTTGCCCTTCCCTTCAATTCCTCTGGTTCTCTCCATTTATAAAGCATTGTTCCTATAATTTTCCTTCTATTCTTTTTTATTTTTTATCTCTATACCCATTCTTCCCTTCTTCCTCCCTTGTTCTCATGTGTGTCCAATATATTTCACTTAAAATTATGTTCTCATTGTACATTTATTTACTTAAAACTGTCTCGGGGGCTGGGTATTTAGCTCAGTGGCACAGCACCTGCCTCGCAAGTGCAAGGTCATGAGTTCAATTCCTGGAACCGGAAGAAAAACAAAACAAAACAACAACAATAAAAGAAAACTGTCTCAAGTTTATCATTCTTCTTGGCAGGGTACTACTCCATTGTATGTAAAAATCAAATCTTTGAAAGCAATGTGCTTATATGGTTTGGTCAATTTTCCATCCCTATATCTTATAATCTTAGCAACTAATTTGAAGATAACAATAAGCAATGTAATAAGCCTTGTTACTTTCCTAGTATCTTGTTTTACACATTTTCATTATAAAGAGAATGTAGAAAAGATATACAATTTCAAAACAAAATGATAGGAAATTAATAATCTTTATGGCATTGCAGACATCTTCAATGTAGTTGTGCAAATTATCAGATATACGCATGTGAAATCAAGTGGTAGAAACACTAATGGTTCTTTTAATGAACTAATAGAAATTAGTAGTACAATTATCTTAGCTAATACATATACACACACACACATATATATGTACTTCCATTCTTTACTTCTTTCCTCCATCAAAGCTGTTCTTTCCATTTGGAGCAGTTTCTTTCAATTTCACAGTATCTATTGTTCCTTTTGTATCTTATTTACTCTTTTAGTTTCTTATACTAGGGAAACAATGTGATATTTACTCATTCAAATCTAATTTATTTAACCTATAAGTATGGTCTCTAGTTGCATCCATTTATTTATAAAAGACTCAAGTTCATCTTTCACTATAACTGAGTAATACTTCACTATATGAAAATACAACATCTTTTTTATCCATTCCTGGGTTAATAGGCATTTGTGTTTCCAAAATCTAGCTATCACAAGTTGTGCTGCTATAAACATGAATGCACATGTATTTCTGTAGTATGATGCTTTTAATTCTTCTGGGAAAATATCCAGAAGGAGAAAAGCTTGGTAGAATGGGACCTCTAATCCTAGTTTTCTGACAAATCTCCACTGATTTACACAGCGGTTTTACCTGTCTGCACTCCCACCAACAGTAGAGAAGTGTCCGTTTTTCCTCTAGACCTTGCAGCATTTGTTATTGTTTGATTTTTTTTGACGATAACCATTCTTTCTGGGATGAAATAGAAGTTCAGTGTTGTTTTAACTTGCATTTCTCAGGTGACCAGTGATGTTGAACATCTTTTCATATATTCATTTGCCATTTGTATTTCTTCATCTGAGAAGTGTGTATTCATCTCAGACGCCCATTTTTTGATTAGGTCTTTGAATTTTTGGGTTCTGATTTCATTTTATTCTTTACATGTTTTAGATAGAAATTCTTTGTCTAAGGGACAATTGGCTGAAAATTTTTTACCAATCTGTAGGTTTTCTTTTCATTCTGTTCAGGATTTCTTTTAATGTGCAAAAACATTTTAATAAGATGAGATCTCAGTTGTTGATTATCTAAAGTATTTCCTGTGAAGTTTGTTTTTGTTCATGAAATCCCGGCCCACTCCTATGACTACAAGATTTCTACATACTTTCTCTTCCAGTATATTCAGTGTTTCTATTTTAATATTCAAATCTTTGATCCATTTTTGACTTTAGTTTTGTGCATTGTGATAGACCTGGGTCTAGTTTCAGTCTTGTGCAAGTGGGAAGTCTTTTTTTCCAACAACATTTTTTTAAAAAAGATATATTCCCTTTAGTTATCATGTTGGCCTCTTAGTCAAAGATAATGTGGGTGAGTGTTTCTAGTTGTGACTGCATCTTCTCATCTGTTGCATAGATATTCAGGTGTGCTTTGGCCAATACCATACTGATTTTATCTCAGTAGCTTTGTAGTATAATTTCAAGTCAGAGATTGTGATGCCTCCAGCTTTGCCTTTGTTGGCCAAGATGGTCTTTGCTATTTGAACTCTCTTCTGCTTCCAGATGAATCTCAAGAATATTTTCTCTAAACGTGTTAGGTACACTAATAATATTTTTATTGCGAATGCATTAAGTCTCTTTAACAGTTTTGGGAATATGGCTATTTTCACAACATTACATCTTCCTATCCATTTTCTGAAGTCCTCTTCCTTAACATTTTTGAGAGTACTGTAATTTTCAATGTATATAGATCTTTAACACTCTTTGTTAGGTTGATTCTCAGTATTTTGTTCTTTGGATGATATTGTGAAGTGTGTGATCTCCCTAATTTCTCTCTCAGTGATTCTGTTGTGTACAGGAATTTTATTGATTTCTGAATGTTGACATTGCATCCAGCTATGCTACTGAAGTTGGTGTTTAAATCTAGAAGTCTTTTGGTGGAGTTGTTAGGGTGATCTTATGTAAAGTATCTTGTCATCTGTGAATAATGATAACTGAGCTTCTTACTTTCCTATCTGTATTCATTTTATTTCTTTCCCTCATCTAATTTCTGTGGCTAATGTTTCCAGAACTATATTGAATGGAACTGGTGAGAGTGGAAATCTTTATCTTCTTCCTCATTTTAGAGTGAAAACTTAAAGTTGTTGACCATTTGGTATGATGTTCGCTGTTGGTTTGTGATAGGTGGTTTTCATCAGATTGAGAGAAACCATCTATGTTGACTTTCTGTAGGGTTTTTATCATGAACTACTTTTGGACTTCATAAAAATATTTTGCTACATCTTTGGAGATGATCATGTGATTTTTTTTTTTTTTTGCTCTGTTGATATGGTGTATTAAACTTACTGATTTATATATATTGAATCAACGCTGCATTTCTGGGATTAATCCCACTTTGTCATCCTGAATAATCTTGATGATTTGCTGTTTTCTATTTGCTAGCATTTTATTGAGGATTTTTGCATCCATGGTCGTTAGTGAGATTGATTTATAGTTTTCTTTTCTGATTGGGGTTTTCTCTACTTTTGATAACAGTGTAATACTTGCCTCCAGGAATGAGTTAAAAAGAATTGCTTCACTTTCAATTTCATTAAATATTTTGAAGAATATTAGTGTTAAGTCTTCTCTAAATTTCTTTTAGAATTCAGCTGTGAATTCATCAGGACCTGAGCTTTTCTTTATTGGTAAGACTTTAAATTTTCACTTTCCTTGACTTATATTAATTTATTCACAATTTTTCTATCTTCTTGATTCAGCTTTGGTTAATTATGTGTTTCTAGGAATCTGTCCATTTCTGCTTTGTTTTTCATCCTTTGTGAGCAAAGATTTTTGAGATAGATATTGTTACCTTATGAATTTCCAAGGGATCTGTAGTGATTTCACCCTTTTTGTTCCTTATGTCATGAATTTGAGTTTTGTCTTTCCTTTTTTGAGAAGGTTATGTTATGGTTCACCAGTTTTTTTTGTATTCTTTCAAAGAATCAACTCAATTCAATAATTCTATGTATTGGTTTTTTATTCTCAATTGTGTTAATTTCTCCTCTGATCTTTTTTTATATTTTTAAAATAAAAGGAGTAAAATATGAACAGACAGACAATCTTTTACAAAATAGCAAAAGAACAGCACAGACAAGAGAGTTACAAACAAAATGATAGGAAATTAACAATGCTTGTTGTATTTCATATTGATATCTTCAAAGTGGTTTCTCATGAAAACAAGTAGAGACATGCAATATTGATCAACCAAGGATTCATTAAATGTTTTTTTCAGCAAAGAAATAGAAGACAGTAGATAAACTATGTGAACTATCCGGTATATACATACATACAAACTTTCTTCTTCTTTCCCTTCTCTTTTCCCACATCCCAGTTGCCCTTTACCCTTGAGCATTTTCCTATCATTTCACAATGTCTATCGTACCTCTGATTCCTGAACAACCCAATATCAATTAATGAGATTGAAAGCATGATTAAAAACGTACCCACAAAGAAAAGCCCAGGCCCTGATGGATTCACGGCAGAATTTTTCAAGAAATTCAGAGAATATTTAATACCAACACTCCTCAAACTCCTCAATGAAATTGAAAAGGAAACACTCTTCCCTAACTCATTTCTAGAGGCAAGCATCATACTGATACCAAAACCAGAGAAAGACCCAACCAAGAAACAACTACAGACCAATCTCCCTAATGAATATAGATGCAAAGATACTCAATAAGATACTAGCAAATAGAATGCAGCAAATTATCAAGGAAATCATACATCACGACCAAATGGGATTCATTCCAGGAATGCAGGGTTGGTTCAATATTCGCAAATCTATAAATGTTATATGCCATATCAATGGAGCCAAAGACAAAAACCACATGATCATCTCAATACATGCAGAAAAAGCTTTTGACAAGGTCCAACATGGATTCATGATAAAAATTCTACAGGAAATAGAAATAGATGGTCTTCATCTTAACCTGATCAAAGCCATCTATGACAATCCAACAGCCAACATCATTCCAAATGCACAAAAGCTGAAAGCTTTTACTTTAAAATTGGGAATAAGACAAGGATGTCCGCTATCACCACTCCTGTTCAATATAGCTCTGCTGTTATCTTTATAATTTCCTCCCTTCTTTGGGCTTCGTGCTTGACTTGTTCTTCTTTTCCTAGAAGCTTGAAATGCAGCATTAGGTTGTTTGTTTGTGCTGGTTTGGTTTTCCTAATGTGAGAATTCACCACATAAATTTCCCTCTGATGACTGCTTTCGTTGCTTCCCTCAGGTTACACTAAATTTTATTTGAATTTTCATTTGATTATAGGTATTTTTTAATTTCTTTTTTGATTGCATCTCTGACTCACTGAGTTTTCAGGAGAGTGTTACTTAATTTCCAAGTTTTTATAGAGTTTTTGCTATTTCTTTTGTCAATTTCATTGCACTATGGTCAGATAATATGCATGGGGTAATTTTAATTCATTTGCATTTACTTAAGCATGTTGTGTGTGGTAGTACATGGTCCAGTTTAGAGACTGTCCTGTGTGCAGCTGAGAAAAATGTGTATTCTGATATTGTTGGGTGGAAAACTCTGTACATATCTACTAAGTCCATTTATTGAAAAGTTTGGTTCAGTTCTGTTATTTCTTTGCTGATTTTTTGTCCAGTTGATCTATGTCTTTGTGACAATCGGATGGTAAGTTTCTCTGTTATAATTGTGTTAATCCTTATTCGAATTACATGTCTCTTAATATTTGTCTTAGATATTTGGGTGCTCCCATATTTGGTGCACATGTATTTATAATTGTTATCTCTTCCTCCTGATGTTGTCCCCTAACAAGTATATAGTGACCTTCTTTATGTCTTTTGATCTTTCTTGGTTTGAAGTTCATATTGTCTGCAAACAATAGCTATGCCTTCTTTTTTCTGGGTTTCTGTGTCATTGAGTATTGTTTTCATCCTTTGACTTTCAGTTTGTGAATTTCCCTTTGAGTAAAATGTGTTTCTTTTATACAGAATATTGTTGGATTTTGTTTCTTGGTCCACTCTGCTACTCTGTTTGCTTTGATTGGCGAATTGAGGTCATTTACATTAACGGTTATAACTGATTTCTTTTGGCTTGTCTTTTCAATGTTATTTTCCTGCTTTTGGTTCCCTACTTTTCCCTCTGTTTAATTGCTTACCCTGCTTGTTAGTTTCTTTTTGTTGTTGTTCTTAGAATTGTCATTTTTATCTCTTTCTAGAATGTTTCATTGTTTGTTGTAGGATTGCTTTGATGTTCATGAACTTCTTCAGTTGTTCTTTTTTGTGGAAATATCTTTTTTTTATTTTGAAAATAAAAAGAGGAAAACATTAACAGGCAGACAACCTTTTACAAAATAGCAAAAGAACAGTACAGACAATACAGAGTTGCAAACAAAGTGGTAGGAAATTAACAATGCTTGTTGTATTACACATTGATATCTTCAAAGTGGTTTCTCATGAAAACAGATAGAGACATGCAATATTGATCAATCAAGGACTCATTGACAGTTTCTTTCAGCAAAGAAATAGAAGACAATAGAATAACTATGTTAACCATCCTGTATATACATACATACAAAATTTGTCCTTCTTTCTCTTCTTTTTTCCCACATCCCAGTTGCCCTTTACCCTTGGGTGTTTTTGTGGAAATATCTTATTTCTCCATTAATTTTGAAATTTATTTTGCAGGTTAAATCAATTTTGATTGGAAGTAATTTTCTTTCAGGACTTGAAATACTTCACTTCAAGCTCTTCTTTACTTGATGGTTTGTGTTTAAAGGACTGTCATGATTTTGATGGGTTTTTATTTACAGATGATTTGTTTGTTTTCTCTAACAATTTTTAATAGTATGTTTTTCTGCTGAATATCTGGGATCTTGATTATTATATATCTGGGATAGATTTATTTTGGTTATGGCTAAATAAAATTCTATATGCCTCACTCTTCTCTATGTCAGATTTTTTCCCATGCTTAGGTAACTTCCTGTTATTCTGCAATTTTCTGGTATTACTTCTGCAATTTTTATATCGTTTATGTTGACTCCTGCTTTTCATTGACAACTATCAATTTTATATTGATTTGTTTAAAATTTTGTATCATTGTTTTTATTGTTTCCACTCTTTATAATAAAAATCCTTTGTTTATCTAGTTACAAAGCTTTGGGGAAACATTTTGAATCAACTCAAGACATTGAGGCATCTACCACAGCCTAACTAAAGATATGAGAGAGGACTTCCAGAACTGCTTCATGAAGTGGCAAAAATGATGGGATAAGCATATTTGTGTGTGTGTGTGTGTGTGTGTGTGTGTGTGTGTGTGTGTGTGCGTGACCATGCATGTTTTTGAGGGAGATTAATGGTAATGTGTTTTTACTATAATAATATTTTTATTTAAAACAGTCCATCAATGGTTATATGAGTTATTTACAAGTTTTAGCTATTACAAATTGTGCTGACATTAACATGCATATGCATATATCATTGTGGTATGATGCTTTTGCCTCTTTTGGAAAGATACCAAGAAGGGAAAGAGGTGGGTCAGAACCTTTAGTTTTAATTTTCTGAAGACTCTCCATATTAATTTCTTCTGTGGTTCTACCAACAGTGCAGGAGGGTTCTTTTTTCACCACATCCATACCATTATTGGTGATTGGTTGATTGATAATAGCTATTCTTTCTGGAGTGAGATTGAGTCTCAGTCTTGTTTTATTTGATTTTCTTGATTGACAAGTGATGCTGAAAATTTCTCTTACTACTTATACTTTGTGCAAGCATCCACATCTGAGAATTATCTGTTCATTTTAGTTGCCCATTTTTTGATTGATTCTCTAAATATGGAAGGAGTCTGATTTTTCAATTATTTATACATTCTGGACTTTAATGCTTTGTCTGAGGAATGACTTGTAAAAAAATTTGCCATTCTGTGGGTTGTCTCTTCAATCTGTAGTATATTTTGCAGATCAAACCTTTGTAATATGTTCTGATTGCAGTTTTTCATTCTTTGTAGTACTTTGTAGTACTTTGTGACTGGGATTTTAGTCATAAAGTCTGTGCACACCAATGTTTTCAACAGTTTTACTTACTCTAACTTCCAGTAAATTAAATGTTTCTCTTTTAAAATTAGATATTTGATCCATTTTGATTTTATTTTAGTGTATAGTGAGAGATATATGTATATGTTTAATATTCAGCATTGGGAAATCCAGTTTTCCCTGCACCATTTATTAAAGAGACTTTCTTTCTTCCAGTGAAGGTATCTGTCACTTCATCAAAGATAGCTAAGTGTTTTTGAAGTTATTTCTGTATCTTCTATTCTTTTCAATTGATTCTGAGGGTTTTTGCTAATGCCATGTGTTATGGTTGATACATTGTGTCAACTTGGGGAGTCTAGAGGTTTGGCTAAGTGACTCAGCAGGAAGCCAGGGTGCTTATTTTGTATACATCCTGAGCCTGTAGAAGAGGAGGGCATAGAGATTATGTGAGAGCTACACGCCCCTTAGGTGGGGGTAGCCTGTTTACAAAGTAAGAGAGGGAAAGAGGCTGCTTTCCGCCATTCCTCTATTTTGCTCTGGCTGATTGCTCTTCGGCTGCCATTCCCACCTTTGCTGTTGTTGCCCTATTATCTTCTGCCTCAGAGCCAGCCAAGTATGTACTGAAACCTCCACAAACTGTAAGCTGAATAAACCTTTCTTTCCTTCATTTTGGGGCTTGGGTATTTTGTCTCAGCAATGAGAGAGAAGTAACTAAGACACCATGCTATTTTTTAAGTATAGGTTTGTATTATAATTTAAAGTCAGGGATTATAATATACTGTGCCTTGCTATTGTAGCATAGAATTACTTTTGCTGTTCTAAGTATATTCTGGCTCCATATGAATTTTAGAATTGTTTTCTCTTGTTCTGTGAGGTATGCTATTGTTATTTGATTTCGATTGCATTAAATCTGTATAACAGTTCAGGAAGTATAGCCACTTTTACTACATTCATTCTGCCTATCCAAGAACTGGGGATATCTTTCTATTTTCTGATATTCTCTTCAATCTCCTTTTTCAGAGTAGTATAGCTTTTCAACTTTCACTTCCTTTGTTAGATTGCTTCCTAAGTATTTCATTTTTCTTTATGCTTGTGAAACTTATGGTTTGTCTAATTTCTTTCTCAATGAGTTTATTATTAGTGTGCAAGAATGGTATTGTTTTTGAGTGGTGATTTTGTGTCCTGCTAATCTGCTAGATTTGGTTTTTAAATCTTGGAGTCTTTTGGTAGAGTTTTTGGGGTCTTCTTTGTAGAATATCATATTATTCCTTTGTTTTTTTTCCTCATTGCTGAGACAAAATATATGATACCCAAAGTTAAAGGGGAACGATTTGTTTAGCTCACAGCTAATGGAGTTTTCTGTCCATAGTCAGCTGGCTGCAAGACAGGATGGCACAAGGCAGAGGGGTAACAGTTCATAGTGGTGGAATGCAGCAAAAGCACCAAGGCAAGGCTGAGACATGACTCTGTCTCTTCTGTTTATACAGACTACTCACGCTAAGGTAATCATAATACTCATACCCTTAATCCTAGCCAGTACTATGCCAAAGTAATCAGTGGACTGATTTACTAATTACACATTTTTAACCCCAGTGTCACACACTCTAGATTCAGCCACCTCTGAAAAAGTCCTATGACTGCATAAGGATCTGGGGGGCATCTTGGCACAACTTAAAGCATTCTGCAAGTGGCCCCCCAAGACAAATGAACATCCTTTTGTGCAAAAATAATTTAGTCCATTTCCAAGAGTTGCCAAAGTCCTGACAGTTTCACCACTGCTTAAGGCACACTCTTAGCTGTATGCCCCCGTATAACTGAACAGAAAGTGAAACACTTCCAACACACAATTGCACAAAATGGGCATTTTCATGCCAAAATTTTAAATCACAGGGATACAAAGACTGGGCCAAAGCAAGTCCAAAATGCAGCAGGGTAAACATTGAGTCCTGTGCTTCAATTTACAGGAGCCACATAAATCTGTAGCAAGATATGAACTCCAATGGGATTGGCTGGCTCCACCAATGTGGTTCTTCTGGGGATTGTAGCAACTATGTCTTCCCTCTTGGGCCAGCTCTACTTCTTCTTTGGTTTTCCTCAGATGATTCTTATTCCTCACTTCTCCAAACACTTGGGGTCTGCACTGCATCATTAGCTTCATACTCAAAACTTTATTCACTGCACTCTCAGGGACACACTGCCTAGCCTCCCAGGCATTCTTCTGAAATCTGGATAGAAGCCTTCCTGAACCCACAACTCCTGCTTTCTGCATGCACCTAAAACCAGCACCCATGGGTGATACCAATGTCTGCTGCCAGCTGAAGCATAAGGCAGGCTTCCTTTTCCCATGGCTGTAGAAATGAGTGCCTGGATCAATAAGCACTCTGAACCCAATACCAAGAAAAACATTTTCTAGGCCACTGTCATTCTTGAACACAGTGCTTTGTGTTTTTTTTGTTTGTTTGTTTTTGTTTTGTTTTGTTTTTTTTTGTCTAAAAGCAAAGTCTTTAACTTTTACAATTTTTAAACTGCAAATGGAGTACTGTTACTTCTTGTAGTGTTCTCAGGCCATCTTTTCTATTCATGTATTTCTTCTAAGTAATCAAAATCTCCACTCTATCTTTGCAATCCACAGATCTAATGAAGTTTCCTTTTAAGCTAAACTCAAAATGTTTTAAAGCGTTCTGCTGGTGTCTTTGCTTTTGACTCTCAACATAGATCTGGTTAAAAGCTCCCAAAAGTAGTCATGCTATGGCATCAGTATTAGACTGCCATGAAATTTCTTTTTCAATTTTAATTAATCTGCAGGCCTTAATCTCAGTCTCAGGCAAAGCCACTAGACAAGAGAAAATTGCTTTCTGCCAAGTCATAGCACACATGTTTTGGAGTCCAATAACCAGTGCAGTCCTTCTTCCAAGTAAAATCCCTCTGAGCCTGGTCTTTATGGGCAGCATTTTTGTTAGCCTTCTATTATGAGGTCTGGCCAGAATCTCTCATCCAGTACAGTGTAAGGTTTTCCAGCTGGATTCTTTTAACTGCCATCTCTGATCCTTTCAAAACACTTCCCAAAAGCCATTCCCAAAGGCTCCTGAAACACATGGTGAGATATAGGCACAGCAGTGACACCACTCCTCATACCAAATTCTTAGTTAATTTTTTCATTGCTGAGACAAAATACCTGACACTAAAATTTAAAGAGGGAAATGCTTATTTAAATCACAGCTTGTAGTGGTTTCAGTACACACAGGGCTGGCTCCAAGACGGGTTGGCACATGGCAGATGGGCAACAGTTAAAGGTTGTGGAAAACAGCAAGGCAAGGAGGCCGAGGTGGTGAAGACAAGACTGTCTTTGTCCCATATTTTATATGCAGACTAACCTCCCTAGGGTCTGTGTAGCACTCACACCCTTAAACCTAGCCAGAACTATTACAAACCAATTAGTGGACTAAATTTTGAATCATATATTATTAATTCCAGCATCACACACTCTAACTTCAGCCAACTCTGATAAAGTCTTATGATTTCATAAGGATTGGAGGACATCTAGACACAAACCGTAACATGTCAGCGGCAAATCCTTTCCTCTCATCATTCTTTTACTTTCTTAATTTCTCTTTCTAATTACTCTGGCTGATGTTTCCAGAACTATTTTGAATGGGAATTGTGACTGTAAGCATAAATCTCTGGATCCTAATCTTAGAGGAAATGCATGATTTTCAATAATTAGTATGACCTGGGTGCTGCTTTCTCATAGAGGGCTTTTACTGATTTAGATAAATATTCTATTGTAATTTTCTTTAGGGGTTTTATTGCCAATGTGTTGGATTTGTGAAATGCTTGTTCTGTAACAATTCAGATGATCTTGTCTATTGTTTTGTTAATATGATGGTTCTTCTCCATGATTCAGTTCATATAATGTATTACATTTATCAATTTATATATGTTCAACCATCCATGTGTCCATGGGATGAATCCTGCTTGGTCATGCTGTATAATCTTTTTGGTAATTTGGTGCAATTCGTTTGACCATATCTTACTGAGAACTTTTGCATTCGTGTTCATTAAATAAATTTGTCTGTAGTGCTACTTTTTCATGTGGTCATTCTATACTATTGGTGTTAGGGTAATTTTCTTCTAGGGATGACTTTTTCAGTGTTGCCTCCTTTTGTATTTCATTAAAGACTCTGAGGAGTAGTGGTATTATATCTTTTCTAAAGTCCTTGTAGGATTCAGGAGTGAAACCATTAGGAAATGGGTTTTCATTTGTTGGTAGTTTTTTTAAAAAAATTATAATTCAGTTTTTTTGGTTGATATTTGATTGTTTAGAATTTTTGTATCTTCTTGAATTAACTTTGGTAATTTATTTGTATTGAAAAATAGTAATATTTTCTGAATTTCCCACCTTAGTAGAGTAGGTTTGAAAGTAGATGATGATCTGGATTTGTACAAGTTCTGTTGTGATTTCTCCCCTTTCATTCCTAACTCTATGGATTTGTGTCTTTCTTTTCCTCTTTTTGATAAGGTTGACAAAGTATTTATCTATATTATTTAACCTTTTGCAAGACCAATGCAATTATTCCTTGGTACTTTGTAATGTTCAGTAGTCTGAAATGCATTATTTTTTTTTTAGTAACAGGAATTGAACTCAGGACCTTGCTCTTGCCAGGTAGGCACTTGTGCTGCTGAGATATATCCTCAGCCCAGATGCATTAATTTCTACACTGATATTTATAATTGTCTTCCTTATCTGAGCTTTGATTTCAAGACATTGTTCCTTTCTAGATGTTTGAGGTTCAACATCAGGTTGCTTATTTGAGCTTTCTCTGTTTTCCTGATGTGGAAGTTCACTGGTATAAATTTTCTTATCAAATTGTTTTTATGGCATCCCATAAATTCTGATATGTTGTTCCAGTATTAACATTTAATTATAGGGGCTGGGGATTTAGCTCAGCGGCAAAGCACCTGCCTGGCAAGTGCAAGGTCTTGAGTTCGGTTCCTGGTACCGGAGAAAAACCAAAAAAACAAAACAAAAAAAAAATTTAATTATAGAAAGTGTCTAATTACTTCTTTAATTTTATCTGTGACCCATCATTTGTTCAGGAGGCTAATTTGCATGTGTTTATGTAGTTTTTGTGGTTTTTGTTGTCATTCATTTTCAATTTCATTTCACTGTGGTCTGCTCACATGCGTGGAATAATTTCAAATCCTTTGCACCAACTTAAGTGTGTTCTATGAGATAGTATGTGGTCTATGTTAGAGAACATCCCCTGTGCAGCTGAGAAAAATGTGTATTCTCATTTTGTGGAATTTAATACTCCATATATATTGAGTAAATGAAATTGTTCAACAATTCAGTTGAACTCTCAAATTTCTTTGTTGAAGTTTATGTCTAGTTGATCTACTTTTGACAGTGGATGGTTGAGTTGCCAATTACAATACTACTAGAGTTTACCTGCTATTTCATATCCACTAATGTTTCTTTTAGGTAGTTCACTATACTAGTACTTGGTGCATATATACTTGTTTGATGTACCTTCCTCTTGGATTTTTTTTTCCCTCTACAAGTATGTTGAGTCCTATTTTGTCTCTTCTGATCAGTCTTGTCTAGAAATACACTTTGTCTGCAAATAGAGTAGCTACCTCTGATTTTTCTGGGTTCCTCTCACGAAGAACATTCTTTATCATCATTTAAACTTTCAGTCTGTGAGTTCTTTTTCAGTTAAATGTATTTCTTGTGTACATCATACTGTTGGATCTTTTTATTGATCCATTCTGTTAATCTGTTTCCTTTGATTGATTAATTGATAAAATATACATTTATAGTTATAACTTATAGGTATTGATATACCCCTGATGACTTATAATTTTCCTGTTATTGGTTTCCTTTCCTTTCTATTTAATTGCTTGCTTTGTTTAATGGATCCATTCTATTAGAATTATTAGATCAGTGTCTTTATTGGATCTTTGTAGAATATCCTTTAGAACTTTTTGGAGTACATTTTTGGTGTTCATGAATTTCTTCAGTCATTCTTTAACATGGAAGTATCTTATTTCTTCATCAATTTTGAAAGATAATTTTGCGCATTACAAAACCTGGTTTAATAGTTGTTTTGTTTTAGGGGTTAAAAATCACTCCAAGAATGATGTTATTCTGATGGCTTTTCCTTTATATGTGATTTGATTTTTTCTCTAACAGTTTTTAATATTCTCTTCTTGTGTTGAATTTATGGAATCTTTAATATTAAATACCTCGGTGTGCAATTTTTTTGTCCATGGGTGGTGGGAATACTTGTTTCTGTGTAACCACCAAGGAGTGGTGTTTTGTTAAAGATTAGATGTTTCTCCTGTTCCAGATCTTACCCTCCCCTTGGATTTTCTGCAAGTAGCATCATTAGCTGAATATATAAGTAAATGTGCACAGTTATTAGGCAGCCATTTCTTCCATCAGGAGAGGGTCTTCACCTTGTCACAGCCTTCTGCTGACTGTATAAATAAATGTACTGCAGTTACTGGGTACTCTTTTCTCCAACCAGGAGAAGGGGTTCCACACGACCTCAACTTTCTGTATCTTGACCTTTGTTTTTTTCTTCACTCTCCTTTGTTCTCCCTATGGTGTTTTAAGAGCAGCACTGGATGCAGCATTTTGACATCAGAACAGGGACTGAGTATGAGCAGACTCACCATTTAATAGATGGCAGGACACCTTGGGTTCTTTGCACAAAAGAGAGCAAGGTATATATATATATATATATATATATATATATATATATATATATATTTCATCAAGTGTGAAACATGGGGCAAAAACAGGCTCACTAGAGCAGCAGCTGTTGATAGAAATGCTTGCTGCATTATTGAAAGCAAAAGGATTGAAAGTTCATTCTTTCTGTATTGATGTTGAGAACTACTGGAGCTGGAAATTGGTCATATGTGTGAGGGCAAGAAAGAAGCAGAGTGCCTCAAGCAGTCAAGCTATCTCAGTCTTGCAATAAACATCCTGCCTGGGCAATTACAGTAGTTAGTCAATAGACAACATTACCTTTCATGATACCAACTTTGCAAGGGTATAAATAAATGCACCTACTATTGTAGTACAGTCCTCTTTCCCACCAGGTAAAGATCATTTAACTTGACCCCAGCTATTGTCTCTTGTCTTTATTTTCTAAATCCTCTTGCTGTTTTCTCCCAGAGATCACTGAGAGACCACTGAGTCCCACATATTGAAATGCTTAAGCTATGCTTATGGTTAGAGGGATACCTATTAAGGCTGCACAACTTCCTAAATTTCTTGAGTTTGTTCATGAGACTTATCCCTGGTTTTCAGAAGGAATTGTAAATTTACATATTTAGGAGAAGGTGTGAAAGCAGCTTAAAGCAGGGTAGGGAAAAAACAAGCCAGCACAAATGCATGTGGACCTCTACAGACTTCGAAAAGGTTATTTAACAGGAAACTGCTGCTTTCCAACCTCACACCACTTCCCACAGAGTTCTGGGTAGGGGAGGGGACAGAGCAGATGGGTGTAAGGCAGCAGTGCAAAGCAGGAACCAAAGAGCTCAACTCAACCTGGTGCCTGGCCTACGTGGGAGGATCCCAAATGCATGCTTTGTGCTGTGTCAGCTTCAGCAGGGAATATGGGCTGTGCACCTTGGCTGGGGCACTTATTGGCAACTGCACCTTTGTCCTGGAGCTGAAGAAAACCACAGCTTGCCATTTCTGAGCCTAATCAGTGCAAAATGACAACACCAACCATTTCTCAGGTGCACACACACTTTTACATTAAATGGCTTCAGCATTTGTTGCCAACAAAAAACTGTTAAATGTAACTATAACAACCCAGGAGCAAGGGGTCAGGGCTCAGCCCTGGAAAAAGACAAACCTAAGGCACCAGTGAAGGGAGTCTATATAAGTGATAATATTGATCCAATATGGTTAGAAGAACACTGTTAGAAGATACAAAAGTCTGAGTATGTGACAGAGTGTGTGGAGATCACTGAGCTGAAAGCTACATGAAATGAAAGGACAGAAAAATTGTCAATATTCTTAACACAAAAAATACAAAAAAATATATTTTAGCTAATCCTTAGCCTAGTTCCACATATTGGCATGTACCAAGCTGGTTAGGACTTTTCTTTATTGCTTCAATTGGCTTTAAGCAATGCAGGTTTCCCCAACTGAGGTGCTGACATGTAGTCTTTGAAGCAAAGATGACAGGTCAGTGTGTGCCCATGCCCCATAGCTCCCAAATAAAATATGTGTGAGCTGAGGCAGGATGGATAATCATGCTCCACACAGTCAGCTGGAATCAAGCCTCAAGATAATAGGCTATGACTTCCCAGGGCATAAAAGATTACAATTCAGAGCTGAAGCACTGACCCAAAAACATCACATACTACCTCAACTGAGTTATTCAGATTATTCTTTCCTTATATCTCTCTCTCTGCATATTGCAGAGGTGATTTCAAGCCTCTGACCTAGCCCACCTTATGACACTTACTTCCTGCCATTCTTACAGTCACTCACCCTCAAGCCACTCCCTTCATGAATTAATAAAATCCAGGTTCGGTCCTGGGGCAAAGACTTTATTCTAGTTAGCCATTTTCATAGCCAAACTCAGGATCCCCTTGATTCCCCACCATTTTGGATATATTACTGTGTCTTTATTTATGCTGTGGGTTGGGCTTGTAGTGATAGATTGGAATTAACTAGATAGGATTCCAATAACTTATCCATGGGATTACAAATATAAGCTTCCTGGACCCTGATGAGGATCGAGAAGGGCTCTGTGTACAAAAGAAATAGATCATGAAAAATAAACCAGTGATGACGGTGAAGAATATGGTAAGGTGGATGTAGGAGGTCCTGCTAAGAAGTAAAGGGAAATTAATTATACTAGATAACAGTAACAGAGATCACCACTTAAAAGAGAGAGAACAGTAATAGAGATCACCACTTAAAAAAAGGATAAGTAATAGGGAGATTGCATTATTTTCCTTTTGCTGATTTTCTCCTCCTCACCTCCTTTGTTTAGCTACTCATTCACAACCAGATTTATTCATTCTTTTTGATTTATTGACACTGTTGGCCTCATTGTCTCTTTCTAGGATGTCCTAGAGATGTTTTGTAATGCTGATTTAGTGGTCATGAATTTCTGGAGGTGCTCTTTGTAGTGCAAAGACCTTACTTCTTAAATTTAAAGGAAAATTTCGCAGGATACATAAATTAGGATTTGAAATTGTTGTCTTTTAGGTAAAGAAATAATTCATTGTATGTTCTCCTGGCCTTTAAGGTTTGTGTTAAATCTCCTGTGTTTACTATGGATTTGCCTTTGTATGTGATTTGTTGCCATTCTGTAGAAGATTTTATAATTTTATTCCTGTGATAGACTTTTAGAATTTTGTGTATAATGCAAGATGCAGAGGTTCCCTTTTGCTCATGGCCATTTGGTATTCTATATGTTTCACTTATTTGTATATGTATTTCTTTTCCAATATCCACTGTGTCTAGGGGTGCGTGATGAAGTAAATGTTTGACTGCCTCAAATTTCTGCCATATATGGATAGAGGAGCTAAGAGTTGCAGCTTCCAGTGGGGAAAGAGGTGAGGTTTGTTATAAATACTGCAGGACCCTCTTGGCTATGGGTGGTGAAGGAAGAACCTGTCATCAGGTTTATCGATGTGTTTACATTTGGGGGAATCTCCATGGGTAAGGGTAGTTTCTCTGAGGAGTCTTTCTCCTGTCCTGGAATTCTTCAGATGTGAAAGCATTTAGATTACCCTAGAAGTAAATGTACCCAGATACTTGTAAAAGAGATCTTGGATGGTTAAAATTGTGATTAGAAAGTGAGAGTAGATGTAGCTTTGAGGAGGAAATCATTTAAAGAGCCAACAGGTATGAAATAATTTTCTTTGGTTTGATAAATGCACACAAGTGCCATTTGGATTAGATGGAGTCAGTTTTGGGGAGGGACTGGTTATGGTCTGCTGAAGAAGTCAGTGAGTCTTAAGTCCTGTTGGATACCTATTATTGTCTCTGGGAGTCTGATGTCTGAAATTTTAGCTGGGGCTGTTCCCTTGAGACTGGCAGTCTCAGTGGATTTTAGCCCTGCAGACATGTTTATCCATTTTCCAAGGGGAGGAAGGCTCAATGAATATGCTATCTGACAAAGTTGGAGGTAAACTTACTAACATGGTTGGATGGTTCCATTAAAGGCTTAGAGGATTTTAGCTGTGTTAGAGAGTGTCTGATTAAAGCATCTTGAAAGGTCTGTATTGTGGTGTTAGAGGTTAAGAGGATGAGTAATATTCAGAAAGAAAGGATCAGAGTGGGAGAACATAGGAAGTAAAGGTTGTATTTTGTTCTGGGAGAAGTCTGCGATGGTTCACTGTTGACATAGTTCTTGCTTTATGGTGTCTAAGGAGGAAGAGGTCAAATTCCTCTATTAGGGTGCTCCAGAAATAGTCCAAGTTATAAATACACAGACTCATGGACACGTTCAGTTTCTTCAGTCATAGGATGAAGTTGGTACAGTTTAGGAATGTGGGTCTGGTTGATGTACATTGGAAATGAGAGCATTTTTTAGAGAAAAGTGAATCCATAAAAAATGACCTTTTAATTTTGACACTATTGGGGTGGTCAGGATTACTTGAAAGGACCCTGACCATTTTAATTTTAATTCCTGAGAGGAGTCGGGAAACTTTATGTATATAACCAGTCTCTAGCTTGTAAGTATGGAGTAGTGAGAGTATGTATCCCGTTGGAATATTCTGGAAGGGTGAAACAGCATAGATCCCAGGTAGATCCTAAAGGTATCAAGTAAGATATTTGAAAGAAGGGGGGATAGGTTTGAATTAGAAGTAGGGAATATGAAGGCAATGAGAGACCTTCTGTGGAGAATCTCAAAGGGGCTTAGCATAAAAGGTTTGTGGGACAAAAGACCATAGTTTAGAAAGGGCTAGTGGTAGGAATTTAGTCCAGTCTAAATTGTCCTGAAGGAAAAACTTGTTTAGGCTCTGTTTAAGAATATGATTAACCCTTTCAGACTTACCTTAGCATTGGGGTCAATATGGGATGTGAAACTTCCAGGTTATAATAAAGAGAAGGCTACCAGTGGGATGATCTGTGAGGCAAATTCAGATCCATTATCGGTTTGGATGGAGATTGGGAGTATGACGTGGATGATGATTTCAGTGAGTAGTATATGTGCTACCTTGGAGGATCTTCTATTTAATGTATGAAAGGCCTCTATCTATCCTAAAATGGTGTCAACTAGGACAAGGAGGTATCTTTTCTTGTTTCTTTTGTGTTTGTTTTTGTTTCTGCTGGAGCCAAGTGAATAAAGTCTATTTCCCAGTACAGAGCAAGGAGGGCCACCCCAAAACTGATGTGTGAAAAATGGAGGAGGTCTAAGTTTCCTTTGGGATTTGGGGTGAGAAATATGTGAATCTGTAGGAATTGGAGTAGTGAGAATGATCCCACATGTAATCTACCATGGAAAAACAACAGAAATTTGTTTTGCAAACTTTCAGAAAGGACAATTTTTTTCTTGGAGAAACCATCTCTGTTCCTGTAGTCTGTGCTCCCTATTCTTTGAGGAGAGATATTTCTTGGGGAGAGTAGGAAAGATATAAGAGGGAACAGGAAATGGAGAACGGAGAGATGGTTTTAGCTGCCTGCCTTGCTCTTCCATCAGCCTTGCTATTTCCACAAATTATATGACTGAGAGGTTCATCCCATGAGTTAGGTCTTTGATGGCCTATGCAATGAATGGTATCAGCTCTATGGGGTACAAGAACTACATCAAGAAGTTCCTGAAGCAAGGGACAATTTTATCTGTGGCTACAAATCCCCTTTCATGCCAGATTTGGGCATTTGAGTGTAGGATGTTTTATGAATATTTGGAGTCAATGTAAAGGTTGATGATTTTGCCTTTTGTGAGCGTGAGAGCTCTAGTGAGTATGATGAATACTGTCTGGTGTGAATTAGTCCCTTTGGTGAGGTTTGTCTCCTCAATTACTTCCTAAGAAGGATAGGAGGATTTGCTATCAGAATAGCCTTTAATGTTGGCATATCCTACCTGGGAAGGAGTGGTTTTTGGAACATTTCCTTCAGCAAACCAGTTGAAAGACCCTGGAATATATTCTGAGGTCATGTGGCAGAAGTGGGTGAGAGTAAAATCAATTATCTCAGTGCACTTATGTTGGGGAATAGAGTCTTGGGAGTCAAGAATTGGAAAAAGTTTGGCAGGAATTTGGACAGCTGAGTGACAGATGGTAACTGAGCGTTGTAAAAGCTGAGAGTGTGGGACTTGAACTCAAACCAGAAAGAGAAGTGTTAAAGCACAATGGCTGAGAAGATTGGACAGGTTGTGTGAAGAGTATACCTGTAGCGGTTGGTGGAGAGTAATTTTTGGGGGGTCTTAGGAAGAAGACATACAGCTGATACTAAGACCTATAAACAGAATTGTTAACCATTTATTACAAAGTCAAGCTGGTTTGATGAGTAAACAACAGGTTGTGAAAGTAACCTTAATGTTTGTCTGTTTTTCCTGGCTGGAAATAGAAGGAAATATTTATTAAGATTGGGTACAGTCAAATTGGAAGCCTTACAGAGTGACCATTTGAAGATCCACAAGAAAATGAGAATTGAATCTCTTTCTGGCATATATTCTCAGCGATTTCTATGAGAAGCCTCATATATGTGTTTTGCAATGAATGAGAAAATTTGGCCCCGAAGTCTAAAAGATCTAAGAAGAACCAGGAAGGAAAGGAGATCTCATTTTGTGGTGAGGAAAGGAAGAGTGTTACTAGCCTACTTTCAGGAAGGGAGTATACATAGCCTCCCAGAGCAGCTGGACAAGATTGTGTTGCACAATGAAAGGAAGTATTCCCCTTAGAGTGCAGGAGACCCCATCTTTGGTGGTCTCAAATAGAGAATAAGGAGGAAGGAAAAAAAATTAGAAAGGAAAAGGGGGATAGCAGATTGGTTTTCTTTGGGGAATGAATCTTGTTGCGACAGAATCTTATCCTCCCAAGAATAGTGTTGGATTATCAGCCAGTGGTGAATGTATAGTTTGAAGTCTGGCAAGTTGGTCCCTAGACTGGTGTTCCTGTAAAGGCAGCATTTTCAAGAAGGGAAGGGAGAGTTTGTTACTCAGTCAGGTGGTTAGAGTTCAAAAGTTTCCTCCAGTGGTTTTGAGAGCTCACCAAGGAGAAACCTCAGCCATAGCCTTGCCAGAGAGGACAGATGAGCCTCTGCAATCAATTCTTTCAGAAGGAAAAGTAGGGTGAGAAACAGGAGGACCTCAGGATCTAGAAGTAAGCCCAGGATAAGCTGCCACTGCCTATTGCTTTCTAGATTGCAAAGGAATCGCTACTTCTTCTAATGTCTTCCTTTTGTTCATGACTTCATTTCTTGATGTGTGGGACAACAAACTCAGCACATTTGACATCTAACAGTTGGGAGTTATGATATTCCTATATTACTATCCACATGCCATTTTTATTTCCTCTTGCCGGATTTGTCTGGCTAACGTTCATGGACTGTATTCACCAGGAGTGTTGATAGTGGATATTCTTGTTTTGTTCCTGTTTCTAGAGAGAAAATGTTCAGGTTCTCCTCACTTAATTTAATGTTGTTTGACATCAGTTTGTCACAGAAGGCTTTTTTCAGATTGAGATAAAATCTTTCTATATCTATTTTCTACAAGGTTTTACAGTGAATGGGTGTTGGATTTTGTCAAAGACTTTTTCTGTATCAATTCAATCGGATGATCATGCAATTTTTGTCCTTATTTCAATTTTTATGTAGTACTACATTTATTTATTAGCATATGTTGAACCATATTTCCACCCCTGGAATGATTCCTACTTGATTATGATGTATGATCTTTTTATGAGTTGTTGAATTTTGTTTGCAAGCATTTTGTTAAGGATTTGTGCTTCTGTGGTCTTTAAAGGTATTGGCCCATAGTTCTCTTTTTGGTTGGGTGCTTTTCTAGTTTTGCAGTTAGAATAATAGGATTTGAGTTCCTGTTGGAACTTGGTGGATGAAGGAAATCTCAGACTTGAGAGAAATTCTCTATCCATTTGCAATATTTCTATTGTAGGCATTTTTAATCACTCATGATCTTGAGTGAAGTTATTACTATCTAAACTAATTCTTCTCTCAAATTAATAAGAAAAATGATTTGTTTCAATATGAAACAGATTAACTGATATGTAATTTAGATTTTAGTGTGAAATACTCACCAGTCTTTTAGATACATCTAGTACTTTGTGAACATTCACCTTTTGGTAAACACTGGGCTAGACTTGCTTAAATCATAGCATTCAAGGAAGGGTAAGCATATAGCACCGGCTAGAATTTTTTATTTCACATAGTATGACAAGTAATTTAGGCACATTACATACTTTTTCACATAATTCTTTGAAAATCCTTGTGATTTAGGTAATTTTAATCAGGAAATGAGCAAATAAACATTAGAACGATTTCAAAAATTATCTGAGGAAAGAAAATTAAATTTTTACAAGGAATGCATATTAATCTAAGTTCTTAGCATTTTCTTTAGACTAGATCCATAGACCAGCTTTGATGTTTTAAAATTTCTGTAAGTGCACAATGCAGTGAATTAAGGTAATGTTAATTCAACAGCTTTTGTCCAAGTAGGAATTATTTTCACTGATACTTACATACTAAATAATGTAGTTTATGGTAAGGTACACAGAAGTGTCCAGGTGACAGCACAAGTGAAGCTGAATTGTATCAGGCAGCAAATTACTTAACTTGTTTCTGTCCCTGCAGCAAAAACACAATTTTACATTATTACAATATTATGCCATTACATACAGGTTACAAGCAGTTTTAAAACTCACGTTATAAAAGTGTATGTGTCCCAAACTGTTATAGGCAGCTGAGTTAGATAGAAATATTAAAAATGTTATAGGCAGGCAGGCAGGGCCAGGCCCTTGGAGGAGCCAGTGCGGAAGATGAGATATCTTGCAACTGTGGAGGAGACAGTCACCTCCAGCTGTGGACAAAAGATTACACAGATGTGACCACATACTTCCTTAGGGATGGACCTCAGGAACTGATATTCTAAATAGGTAATAATCACCTTAAAAAAGCCAAGAAGAGTCACTAACCCAACCCCCTACAGGAAAGGGCTCTGTTCTGTATTCATGCCCACTTGCCAGGGGACTTGCTTCCCCATTTGATCCCAATTTAATGAATTTTACCTGAACAGTTTTTATTGGCTGACAATAGTTTTGTCTCGCCTCTTTCCCACCTAGTGAGTTCCCATGTGTTTCCACCTTGGACCTGCCTCACCTTGTGGATTTGCTTTATAAAACTCCCTAAAGAAGACAGGTTCCTGGGCAACCCACTTGGGCCCCTCTTCTGTCCCTCTTGAACAGTAGCTTTCTTTCCATCAATAAATATATTCTGCTGTTGACCTCCATTGTTCCTAAAATTCATTCTTTGATTTTAGAGAACACAAACTCTTCCCAGAGATCTTTTAGGTTGGGAGTTTTTTCCCCTATATCAAAACTATGTCATATATTAATGTGAGCAGTGTACATCTAGAAAAACACTTAACCTACTTAAAGTAAGAAAATCTAAGAGCTTTATCACTCAATCATTGAAGGCTTTTCTGTAAAAATGGAGAGACCAAAAAAACCTGATTTTAAGAACTTGGTTTAAGTAAAGTGTAGGCAGTAAAATAATAGCACTTTTCTTATTAAAGAAAAGCAAGCAAGCCTTTTAGTTTCTCTTAAAACTATTAGCATTCAGCCTCATTTAAGAAAAGAAATCATTAAAAAATCAGTTAAGTAATAGCTATTATCACTTTAAAGCCAAAGAATTTTTAAGCTGTTACTAATATATTAAAAGAGTTGTACTTGTGGAAATTACTAACAGCAGTATGTATAAAATGATAGATATAACCCTCAATCACTGAAACTTTTTTAAAGCTCATTTTTAATTTGATCTATATTTTGATCAGTGTTTGTAGGTTTAAATATTTGCTGTTCTTCTAGAACAGTTATGCACACTGTTAGATATATTTTGATCTAATATCAGTGTTACACATTTACATACATCAGTAATATAATAAATATATTTAATGTAGTCAAAAAGCAATATTTATGAATTTTAAGAAACAAAGAATACATGAATTTATACTTCGTAAATGTCTTTATTATTTTAATATAATCATAAATAACTCAGATATTTTACTTACATATCCATTTACTTAATTTTTAACAATTACTTCAACATTGCCAACAAAATGTAAAACTTCTGAGAAGCATAATTTACATCCCAAAATAATTTTTTGTGTAGGAAAAATAACTCTTCATCATTGTAGCCAATACCTACAAATTCCATGTATATGTGGTAGAACAGAATTTTTTTTAAATCTTTGATATTTCTTTTTTTGGGGGGCTTTTGAATTTGGATATTTACACTGACCCCAATGAATTAATTTTTAACTAAATCCTCATGTAACAAAAAGCAAAATATACTGGATAATAAGAATGTCATGTGAATCTGCTACCACTTGATGAATTTAAGAGAAATTCATTTCAATTTTTTAGTGTTCTCAAGAACTGGACAAGACAAACAGAAGAGGTAGTGTGGGGGCTGGGGATTTAGCTCAATGGTAAAGAGCCTACCTGGCAAGCAAAAGGTCGTGAGTTCGATTCTTGGTACCGGAAGAAAAACAAAAAAACAAACAAACAAACAAAAGAAAAGGTAGTGTGTTTGTACATTTATTGAAGGTGGAAAAGTATGCACTACAGAGCAGAGTGGACCAGTGAACAGGCTCAAATCAGCCATGAGGATAATAGAACGGATTCTTTTGTATCTGAAATTCCTAGTTTGGCTTCTTCCTTATGTAGAAAAGGGAATAGGAATGTTGTACTATCAAAAATTCATTCAGCCTGGTGCCAAATTTAAGCTATCTTATTGATGAATCACTTGGTTTTGTACAAGATATAAATGAAGAATTGAAAAATAGCACTTTTTTGATTGGTCTGTTACCATGTAAGGGACAGGTACAGTCCAGGATTTTGTGTATGATTAGCAAAGAAATGTCAAGGGTACACCTAGTAGCAAGTGGCAAGCAACTACATTTATTGATGACCATAGGATGTTGTGATCAGGGCATGTCCATGCCTACAAAAGATATGGCCCAAAAAGGAAATGATGCGGATGTGACAGAAAACAAAAGCATTGCACACAGGTCATAACACAATGATGCAGCAACCACAGAAGCACCTGGTAGAACAAACTATTGGATTTTAAATGATATGAACCTCAGCCCTGGTGCCTATCCCCCTGAATGTATAGGTGTGATTGAAAGGAATGATTACAAAAGTGTTATCTTAGAACATCTCACTATCCATGTTGGTCCTAGAATTTACTCTGGTCATAATACATGTATGACATGTAGTACATATTTGAGAACCCTTAATGAGATTAGAGAAGGGTGAAGATGACTGAATGTCAGGAAAAGGAAATCCAACACGTGTGCTTTTGCCTAGAGCATCAGAGATCTCATGGATTTTTGTTATTTTATTTTCTACCTCTCTAAGGATAAAGAGGAATACTGTAGGATGCTATTTAAAATTAAATGGTGGAAGGAAGTGATTATCTCATGTCCATTGTTTCTAACCACTCTACCACCCAGATAACTCTGGTCCCCCCAAATTTTTAAGGGGTGTTGAGGGAGGATATTATGTCTTCTGTGTCTACTTCTGGCTGAATGGAGGTCACAGCCCTTCTTATGTGCAAACCAAGAAACATTTGCTCTAACTGATCTATTAGTTCAAGGAAGCTGAGTGCTTCCGCTGAGGATTTCTTGATAAACTATCGATGTGGAGGCAGGCTTTGATCTTGGAGTCATCATCTAGCTAGGGCCATCATCAGTAGATAAATGACTGTCTAACAAAAAGAAACAAATTTGACTAAGAGATGAAGTATATGAGAGCTAAATAGGTCATGACAAGTATTAATAAAGGCTATTTCCAGATCAGTAATGCAAATCCCTGATACCAGATATTTGGCCGTGATATCTGTGATTCAGATGCAGCTTCGCAGATCGTAGGTACATGGTCAGCAAGATTTTGTCCTGCATTTCTCACCATTTCAGACTAATTACATAGGAACCATATTATTCTTTTAGAGAAAAGTATAAACCCTCTGTTTCAGTGACTAAGTGATCTAGTCCCCTATGATGTTGTATGGTCATCCCTAATAGTGAGTCTATTTGACCTTAAAGGACGGCAATGCTGTGGACAAGTTTATCTAGGTTCTCTGTCGAGTTCTTTGCTAGCTATAGCTGGTAAGAGAAATATGTGTTTAGCTTTAAGGTGTTATGTAAGTTCACACTGTTTATCTCTACTAAATGAAGTTTTTGATTCTTCAGGAGGATTCCAAAAGAAACAGAAAAAAAGAAACTAGGGGGCTGGGGATTTAGCTCAGCGGCAAAGCGCCTGCCTGGCAAGCGCAAGGTCGTGAGTTCGGTTCCTGGTACCGGAGAAAAACCAAACAAAAAAAAAAAAAAAAAAAAAGAAACTATATTATAATTAGGGACGAGGACCTCAAGTGAAGTAAAGAAGAGAGCAGGAAGACTAACCATGCAATTTATTTACAGGGAACAAAAGTATTACTTATCTGGTTCTTATAGTTGGTGTGTTCTTTTAAAAAGAAGTTTGAGATTGCTTACTGGTTTATACATGTATGAGTTGATGCTGTCTCTTCATTTTCTGGTGTTTTGGAGGTTGGGCTTTACCTTAGAGGATTGAATCCAACTATCTATTCACTGTATGTTAATGGCAGAAGGCGTAGTTAATAAGACTGTGTAAATGCCTTTCCATTTCGGTGTCATTTGGTCCTGGGATCCACCCTACTTCCAGGTCTGATTAGGAGCTTGTTACCAAGGCCAATTTTTCCTAGTCCCAGGGAGTGGAAGAATCTTTCATATTCCTGGATGTCCTGTTTGAATATTCTTAGATGGGTCACATGTTGAAGGAGCTAGAAAGTTTTGGTGTCAGTAAGTCAGCTCTTGGAAAGAGTCTCCCATAAAAGATGTCAAGTGGGCTGAGATTGATCTTGGGGCCCACATAAAGCCTCATTACGGCAAGTGAAAGGAGATATAGCCACTTATGGTGGCCTTCTTGATACAGTTTGTGTAAGGTTCACTTGAGAGTTTGACTGGATTTCTCAATTATTCTTGATGACTAGGGTCTCTATGCAGTGTGGAGATGGCCTTTACTTTAAAGCACTTTGGCATTTCCATGTGTGATTTGAGATGTAAAGAAGGGTCTATTATCACTCTGGTATACTGAGGGAGTCAAAATTAAGACATCACTTCTTTAAGGAGGACTATTATCACCCTCAAGACCCATTCTAACCTAATATTTAAGGCCTCTAACCACTCAGTAAAGGTATATTAATGCATAACAAGAGGTGTGTGTACCTCTTACACATTGGCATGTGGAGGTCTGTTTGACAGTCTTCTACAGGGGAAGAACTGTGCCTTTGTATAGACAATGAGGCCGTTCAGACAATGGTGAAGGATGAGTGTGGGTTATGGAGGGCACAGACGGGACACATCTTACATGCCTGGGTTACCATGATATGGGCTCCAGATCCTACAAAGAGCATATGTGCCAGAGCAGTGGTGAATCTCACCCTAGGTAGAAGACATCATGTAAGCACTTAGCGACTTTCTACTTCACTAATTGTTGCAAGAACTGTTGTATTTGAACTACTCCATCATTTGAATCCTTTGAAGCTATTCTGTGGAATAGCGTCACTCTAAATCAAGGTCCTAGAATGAGACGATGGGTAGTGCTATTAATGGTCTGGAATTATATTGGGGATCAGCTTGTTTGGCAATGGAATCTACCTTAGAATTGCCCATGGATACAAGGTTCAAGTAGTCTTAATGACCTCAGCAATGGAGAACTGTTACCTCATTTGGGCTATTTACTTCCTAGAGAAGGTTGAGGATTTCTAGTCCATGTTTTGTAGGAGACTGATGACTACTCAAAATTCCTTTGTCTCTCCAGATGCCCGCATGCATGTGTAGGATCAGAAAGACATATCTGCAATCCTCTTGCTCTGGGCAAGTTGAAGAGCCTGAACATGGGCAGCAAGTTTTGCCCTTCAGGGAGAAGTTCCAGGGAAAATTCATCTTGCAACAATGAGCTGGATGGGGTGATTATGGATGGCATAAACTGCCCTACAAATGCCATCCATCATGAAACTGCTGCAATCAGTGAACCACAAGTTAGCCAGCCCTGCTAGTGGCTGGTCCCTCAAACTGGGATGGCTGGTGCAATTTCGGGTGATGGTCTGTTCACATTCATGCTCTACCTGTTGGTTGGCTTGGAGGAGCATCGCTGGATTTAAAACATGGTAAGACTGAAGAGAAACATCTGGGCTTTCAATAAGAATGCCCTCACATTTAGTGATATTTTCTCTAATCGTCCACAATTGTTTTTTATTTCTAACTGAGCCTTAACGTAGTGTGGGGTCAGAACTAAGATATTTTGTCCCAAGGTTACTTTAGAGGCTTCTTGGACTAGGAGTGCTATAGTGACTATTGTTTGTAAGCAGCTAGGCCAACCCTGAGTAATCCATCTAGTCATTTGGATAAGTAGCAACTGGTCTGTTTTCCTGCCATAGATGCTGAGTTAGCACTCTCATGGCTATCCCCTGACTCTCAGCCAGGAGAAGAGATAAAGGATTGGTTAGATCTGGAATTCCTAATATTGGAGCTTCCATTGGGGCCCGTTTTAATATTTTAAAGCCTCTTTACGAACTGTTGTCCTTTTTAAAAGTTCAGTATCTGGTCCTAGAGTTGAATCATATTTGGGTTTCTCTATTATTACAAAAATGATTATTCATATATGGCAGAAGTCTGCCATTGCCAAGAAAAGTGTCAGCAGTTCCTAAATTCTGGAAGGCCCAGATGGTAAATTAGCTGTCTTCTCCTTGGGCTCAGTTGTGTTTCTCTTGGAGTTAAAATTCAGATATGTCACCGTTTTTTTTGTTGTTGTTGTTGTTTTTTTCAGAAATCTGGGCAAAATGTTGGGACATTTTGTAACCCTGTTTGCCAGTCTATTGAGAGTTTTGACCACTTTTTTTATCAGATGACTCCTTAGTAGGGTTAAAAATGAGTAGGTCATCTGTGTGCTTTAATAAGCCATACTTTTAGAACTTTAAATCTCTTAGGTCATGAGTGTGAGCCCATGCAGACAGGTATGGATTCTCTAAAGTCCTGTGGAAAGACTTTTCAAATATACTATGGGTAAAAACTTATCTTGGGATCTTTCCGTTCTAAAGCAAACAAATTCCTGAGTTCATGAATGCATCTGTTCACAAACAACTGAGTTCCCAAACAGAAGAGTTCAGCCAAATTTTAATTCCATTTGCAATCTCCGCATCAAATGACAGGCATGACTAAGATCTTCTCTGCATACACATGAATACAGTCATCTTTCCCACCTTGATGTGTGGTCATGGATTCCTCCAGCCAAGATCATAGTTGCAGACATACCTACCTGTTCCCACTTGCTGTCAACCATTTTCTGTACTTTTTAGCAATACAGTGTTGTACATTATTATTCAATACAGCATGGCTCCAAAGAAAGTGGAGAGCAAGTGTGGTGATACCAAGAAAGGGCTGAGTGCTAGTGAAAGTGACAAGATAGTGAAGAGCAAGAATAGTAAGAAGATTTTGAAGACAATATCCCTTGAACTGAAAAAGGAAATAATAGAAAAGCCTGAGTATGGTATTTGGGTGACTAATCTGGCCTTGGGGTACATTATGATGGAGTAGATAATCTAGAATATTTGGAACAGTAAAGAGTCAATCATAGGAGCTAACGTGGCAGAAGAAGTAACCAAGCAGAGGACACTAATGCTGAAAGAGGTGGAAAAACTTTTGTTAGTGTGGTTAAATGAGAAATAGCTGGAAGGAGATAGCATTAGTAAAGCTACAATTTGCGAAAAAGCCAGGACAATTGCACAGTGATTTACTGCAAGAAGATCCATCTACAACTGCAACAAGTGATGAACTTAAAGCCGGTAGAGGGTGGTTTGATAACTTTCACAAAATAAGTGGGCTCCATAGAGTGATAAGATATGTGAAGGCTACCAGTTCTGACAAAGCTGATGCAGAAGATTACAAGAAATAATTCACAAAATTCATGAAGGCAGAACTATATGTCACTGAACAAGTGTTCACCTGTTACAAAGCAGGGCTCTTCTGGAAAAAGATGACTAACAGAACCTACAAGGTGCAGGAAATAAAGGTATTGCCATGGCACAGGCCTCAAATGACAGATTGATGCTTTTGCTGTGTGAAAATGCAAGTGCCAACCTGAAGATTAAGCCACTACTGATGTACCATTCACAGAACCCCTGTGCATTCAAGGAGTAGAATATGAATAAGAACAGACTCCTAGTTAGGCAGAGGGGCAATGCAAAGGCGTGGGTTAAGAGGCAATTGTTCATGGAATGTCTGCATGAGGTGTTTACACACACCACTGAGAAATATATTTCTGACAGCCAACTGCCTGAAAAGTTCCTTCCTGTGATGCACAAAGCACCAACATACATTTCAGCCCTAGGGGATGATATGGACATTAAATCTGATTTCTTAAAAGTTAAGTCTTCTCCCCAGCATAACATCATTTCTGCAGCCAGTGTGCCAGCAAGTGATCTGCAATTTCAAGAAGCTGTACACAAAGGTGCTCCTCATCAGGTGCTTTAATGTCATTGAAGAGCTGCATTTTGCTCTGAAAAAGTTCTGGAAGAAACATTTCAGTGTACCCCATTGCATCAACCTCATTGACAAAACCTGAGGAGATCTCATGTTTTTTACCTCAAACACAGCCTGGAGGAAACTGTCAAGAATGTGTCATTGAACATGACTTTGAGGTGTCTGATTGGCAAGTAGTGGTGGAGATTGTGTCCATGGCAAGAATACAGGTCTGGATATCAATGGTGTGGATGTAAAGGTGCTTAGTTTCCCTTACGCTGCAAGATTTGTCCAGAAGCTTAACACATAATGCATAGTTTTGGCCTACCTCTTTTCCTTATTCAACTCTCTTCTGCCCTCCACTTACTTCATCAGGGTTATTAAAGAGTGAATCAGCTACAATTACCAATTGACTTATTTAAATGTGTGGACTCAAATGAAGTTTTGGATGTTTTTCCTAATATCTGCAGCTGACTGGCTAATAAAATACCGCTTTCAGATAATATGACTTTGTTTACACTCAGATATTAAATTACTGTGCTTATGGAGTGTCTCTTCAATCCAGAGCTGAAAGCAACTGGATTCTTATCAAAACTTTAACTAACGTACCTGAGCTTATTATGGTTCAAAGGTTTGGGTGTTACTTGTCACATAACTACTAAAATGGATTTAATGTATAACTTTTCATTGATTTCTCCACCTCCCATGTTCTAATCCCGCCTGGGCTGCTTTTGGGACACAAATAATGCAGCAGTTGGTTGATAATCAGAAGATGAAGCTGCAAAGGCTTCACTACTCTGATTTGCAGAACTTACAAACCATTTTCTATTTCTGTGTGACAAGAGACCAGGATAAACTGTACATCTTACCACGTCAGATAAAATCTATTGTTAGGACATGGAAACCATCAGCAAACTTTTCAGGATCCTCAGACAACCTTTCTTGCACTGTTGAACATCTGTAAGAAGGCATTGAAACAGCAAGTCATGTGGGATGAATGAGGCATATCTCCACATGGGACTTGTGAGCAGGAGTTGTGGGAAACCTAACGGATCCACCCCTGAGTCAGTCCCCCACCAATTAGTGGGGATCTCAGAAGGCATGTGCTGATATTCCCCATGCATTTTAACCCTAACGTCATGATCTGGTAAGGATTACTTCCTTGCAGTTCAGTCCTAGAAACCTTATAGAGCCTTCATCTGAGTTAGTTCTCACATGGGAACGTGATAGGGAATCCTCTAGATTCTCCACAACAAATATCAGCTTTTATCAGTCCCACATAATATACATGGGTACTGCAGAGTCATCCCAGATCCTGTGCTCTGCACATTTGCCCTGGGTTTAATGACTTTGACTCATTACAGACACTTATTTAACCTGTTTTATCCCACTTGGAATACTGTAAGGGAAATTTTAATAGTAGTCATGGGCATTTTTAAAGGCTCAGGAGGTCCAGAAAAATCCACAACCTACAAGGGGAAATACTGGTTCCATATTAGTTGCCTCCTGGTTTGCCATTTCAGAATTGTACCACTTATTACCAATTTCATCATGGACCCAGCCATTTTGCAAAATTAGGAAGCAGCACAACATAGCTAGGAAATGCTGACTGACACACAAGGTAATGCATAAAAACTCTCTGATTTTTCTTATAGACTTAGTATAGAGGCTCTCAAGTGTAACAGTACTTTTGGTATAATGCATAACACTTTTAGCCAATGGCTAGTAAAATATTGCTTCTTATGATGCTTTCTATTAATACTAAAATAAGCTGTATAATTACCATTGGCGTTTGTGTCGCCTTGGGAGATATATTGCAAGGAGAACAATATAATACAGGACAAATATTTTATAAGATTGTTTATAAAGGCCACCCAAAGAATGATATAGAAGACAGTGCAAGAAATCTGTCCACACACTAAGACCAAAGAATCCAGCTGAGGGCCTGGATCCCACAGAAATGTCCTGCATGAGTCCAGCTGAAGTCATAGAGCTCATAACAATGCCTCCCACAAGTCCAACTGGGGGCCTAGAGCCCATAACAATATCTCATGCAGGCCTGTTTCACGGATCTGTGCTGGGAAGGTCCAAACGCCAGTGGTGAATCTTGAAAGTCTGTGCCAGTGGGATGAAGGATCTGTCCTAGTAAGCTGAGGGATCTGCACTCACCAAGAAAGTGATGCTCAGAAGAACCAGAGCTCCCCCAAAAGGTACCACAGCCATTCTCAGCAACAGTGAGGTGCTGAGCTCCTCCAATGATGAAGGTAGCTGAGTTCCCATCAGGGAAGTCAACGTAGCATGCTTCTTTAGGAGACTGGCAGTGCACCATCTTCCCCTGCGGAGCCAGGAACTGATGCTCAAAGTGAGGACCAGAGCTCCTCTAAAGTGAACCAAAGCCATTTTCAGTGCCAAAGAAGTCCAGAGCTCCTTGGAGGATGAAAACAGCCAAGTTCATCAGGAGAGCCAGCATGACGAGCTCCTCCAACAAAACCGACAGCTTCTTACAGTTTCTGCCAGCTCCCAACAGTCTCCCTCAGGTCCCAACAGTCTCTCTGAGGTCCCAACAGCCTCTCTGAGGTCCCAACAGCCTAACTTCTTCTCCAGTCCTGCCTCTTATGCTGCTGGCAACAATCCTCAGATGGGCCTTCTATACCCAGCACCACGCTTATTCATTTCAGCTGGGGTTATAAGTTGACAACCAGTTGTCAATCCGCTACAACATATAACATTTTCTGAGAAGCCAAACAAGTTACACTTTTAAATAAAAGAATGTCCAGTCTGCATCACATTAATATCTGTCTCATATTATCTCAGTATTCAAGTATGACTCGTGAGTGTTTAAGATTCTAACAGACTCAAATATTTTAAATACATTCACTTTATGCTCTTTAATTTTTAAATAACTTTTCAGAAACTAAGTTTTTTTCTTAAAGTTCAAAGCCTGATATGTTTTTCTGAATGGCTATCCCAGACAAAAATATGTTAACAGACCTGAAGACACTTTTTTTAAACCTTTCAAAACATTTTCTTAAGTCATATGAAGATAAAGGCATTTGTGTTTATAATTTCTTAATTAAGAATAATTAAGTGCTCCTGGTTTGCCAATTAAGAGCACTTAATAAGTGCTCTTATTTCAGCTGAATCTAGTACCATCTGGAGAATACACACACAGGTAGACATGAGGATATTACATGCAATACATTAATATAAATAAATATATGCACATATATATCAGAGACTTATAGTTATCATAGTGCTCTGCAATACTCAATATTGAATTTGCATGTCCGCATGTAAAATTTCTGACTCTAGCAAGGTAAGAAATACATATCTCAGAAGAGATTGTTTGCCCAGTTAATCTGTTTGAAAATCGTACAGCTTTCTTTTTCTGTCCTAGGTTATTATAACTCTTAGTCAATTTAAAATATTCTGCCCCAAGTTTTAAGACATTTCTCATTTTTTGAAATTTAGACATGACTAATTAGAAGTTTGCACATCTTATAATTGTTCTAGTGCTCAAGGCCTGCAGTATGAAAAGAAAAAAATACAATTTAGTAATAAATACTCCCCCATCAAGAAAAAAGGTAAACTATCTGCAGCAAATTTCTCTATTTTTCTTGTAAAGGAATAAAAGTGGCAGGAAACAAATCAATTTTCTGCAAAATTTTTTGACATATACCTGTATTTTTAAATACTACCAGCTTAAAATGGGCCAAACACTGGCAGCCAAAATGAAAAGAAATTTAAATCCCAATAAGCTGACTAACATTAGTCAAATAGCTGCATGTTAATAGTACAGAAGTCACTTAGATGTACTTTTCATTAATATGAAGCTAAGAATGTAGCTTTGAATATTTTTCTGGCCAAAGTTACTTAAAAAATCTTTTCAAAGACAAGTATATGAAATCATTGTTTTCAGTTATGCAGGCCATTTTGTATCACAATGAAATCACCTTAGTCTGTGTCACCAGTAACTAATACTTTCAAGGGAACTGAAAAGGTAACACAAGCACTTTTATTTCTGAAGATTTCACAACAGAGATTCTAGTAGTGGAACATAGCTACTGATACACTTTGACCAAAGAAATAGTCCTCCTCTGCTGGGGGTGATCCTCTTCTCTGACTGACCAAGTGCACAGATTCAGGAGGGATGTACGTGGAGTGGTGAGGAAGCAAGGGAACCCACGGCAAACCAGCCAGACCAGCCGAATCAATCCTGGCAATCAATGGAATGAGAGATGTTGCAGCCAGATCAACTTCACACCATTTCTAGCCTCTTAAAATTTCTTAATACAAACTTTTTTTGTCAATGGATGGGTCAAGAATTTTAAATTTATATTAGCTCATAAAGAATCCTCAGAATGACTTGAAGCCCCCAAAGGCTGACATAATTCCAGAAGGTAATGAAAACAACTACAATCCAAGTAGAAATGTGGCAAAAATGTGAGAAAAATAAGAAAGCAAACAAAGGCAAGCCAAAACAAACAAGTACACCAAACCAACAAGACAAGTGCCTGGGAAGATGTTCTACTTTTGAATCTCTGCTAACACTAGTCTGTACTATAAAGTGACCTGCAGTACAACCAAATGGTCACAGTGGTAAGAGAACTTACCTCATCTACACAGCACTGCTGAATGACCTTAGAGAAGGGCCAGAAGTTGAAGACAATAGATCCCTGGAATATAAATTTTAGTACAAGATAAAGTGGAGCCTTTCAGTTCCCCCTAACAACCTTTTCAACTTTACCAACAAAAGCAGCTGATGTCATAAACAAGAAAAGGGCAAGATCTTTGGGTTCCAAGAGTGGCCCCCGCAGCTCTTGCAATGTCTCTGGAATTCTGAGTTCAGCTGAGAGAGAAAACTACCTCTTGGGGTAATATTGGGAAACTAAGAGTCAACTATACCACTAAGTTCTCTGAGGAAACTGATGCTTATGATCTCAGCTATGTTCAGGTACAGCTATAATGTAATGTCACCATAGCACAACAGACTTGGAAAGTTCTGTCAGTATTCCCTGAACCCCTTGACTATTGTTCACTATTTTAATCCCTGATCTGCTTCTGTAACCTCACTTTATGCTGATTTCCAATTAAAAATTGCCTTGTACAGAAGAAATAATATAGAAGTAGAGACCAAGTTTTGTTTGGGGCTCTCAAAAAGATGCAAGTCCCTGGCTGAGATGCAGGCAAATAAATTGTTCTTTGCTCCTATGCTCCTTGTCTAGTGTTGTGTTGAGATCCTGTTCATTTTCTTGCATTATTTTGTTCCCTGACCAAGAAGAACTGGGATCCAACATAACCACCTGTGGTAGATTGTCTCCCCCACCAGCAGAGCAGGGAGCTCAATCAGCTGGATAGCAAACTCCTGCTGAACACGTTCTGACAGAACTTTTCCCGTCATGTGGGTGGCCCCCCACAGAGCTAACCAACAGTCCCTGATGGCTATTCAAGGAGGGCTTACACGAGGGGACCAAACATCTTTTGGCAGACATCTGCGTCATGGTACGGACAGGGGCTATGATTTCAAAGGGGAGCTGAAGCAGGATCTTCAGTTTGAAGGGACACCCACAAAAGGGCCTCCAGAGGACTGATCATCCTCTTGTGTTCCCTGATTAGCTGCCAGAGGGAAGTAAAATTGGAATAGTTTAGGCCACCATTAGTGGTTGGAAGTCCCGTGGAATGTGTATGTGAATGAAAGTGTGTGAATGAGATAGACAATGCACTTCTAGCGTAGTCACCCCCTTATACTCAGAGAACACTGACCCAAGGCTGGAGCCAGAGATGTTCAGTACCCTTGGCATCCAGCCCCAAATCTGCCATGCCACCAGACCAGGGCCCATTCCACATGGAAGTGCCAGAAGCTTCTCACTACCTATCCCTGCCAAAGTCCTCTTAGCCGTTCTGTGCCCCCAAATGATAGCTGCTTGGATATTATAGTGAGCTCCCATTACCATATCTAGCACGTTACACCATTCCTCTCCTGAAGACTCAGTACTTGGTAAGGATTGGCATCAGAAGAGTCTCAAGCCAAGGTGGAAAGGGCCACTAACAGCCACTGTGACTACCCCTATGGCATTCCAAATGGAGGGAATCCCCACATGGATTCACTACATTCAGGTGAAAAAGAGAGCACCTTCTGAGTGGAACTGCTCCAGGGATCCATATCATGATACCAGAATCATCCTGACCCAGAGGAGACCTTCATCATGCTGAAGGACACTGACCACAACCTTGAAGACTTTGCCAGGAGACAATAGCCCTGATCTAGTCACATGGAAAGCTGACTAGTCTATATATGGTGGAGCCTGAAGATGCTCGTTTTTGGCTTCTCTTGGGTCTGTAACCTTGCTCTTTGTTATTGCTCTAGCTGAAATCACCCCAGCTGACCATACATGTGGCAAAAGATGTCAGCTGACCTTAGTCTTCCTCTTATGGGTAGGATGTTTACCTGGTATCCCCTTCCTTTATCAGAGTCCCCACATTTTTAACGCTAAAAATTATATACTCAATGGGGACAGTGCCCGGGACAGATGATGACTGTCATCCCTATTTGTGCATCACCCAGACAGGAAACTTAGTTAAGACTGTTTTTCTCTTTCAGACATATTATACTTGTGATGGACAGATTGTAGGGACTTGTACTCACAGTCTGACTATTTATAAGATCAGTAAACCGAGGAATGGTATCCCATCCCTCAATTTCAACCCCAAAACAGGTACCACTTAAGAATTTGAACTCTGGATAGTACGTAGTTGGGGAGATAAGCTGGGACCCCTGAAAAACAAGACTCAGAAGACAACACCTGGAGAATTAGTGACTAGGTGGTTTGATAGCCACACAGCTATGACACTCCTTAATTCCACCACTTTTACTCACCTCACGACTTGCAGGGACCTGACATGAGAGAGGGAGCATAATCAACATGATAAGTACATGTGCATTTGGGAAAGTTCACAGGAATGAAGTGTATGCTGCAACCTCCAAGACTTTGCCTGCCCTCATTGGTCATGTATAAAATGAGTGAGCCGGCAGACAGGCTCCCCACTAAACAGATTGAAGTCTTCTTTATCTTACAGACTCAGAATGTACAACCCAGTTTCTCTTGGGATTCCCAAAACCCCAACTAGGAAAAAGGCAAAGATTTCAGACTTTAAATACATGAAAGAGGCCAAGACCCAGGAATCCTGATTCACATCAGTAGTCTCAAGTATTTGTCAGCTACTTTTAACTTTCAAGTCTTTCACTCTTTTTGTGAGAAAATGACCTGACATTTACCAGAGATCCCCTCTGTGACAAAAACCCTTTTCATGGACCTAACAGAAAATATAGCACAGTCCTTAAATATCACCTTATGCTATGTATATGTGCTATGTATATCACCTTAAATATTACCTTATGCTCCCTAAATATCACCTTGATGAGAGACAAATGGCCATGGAATGCCAGAGAATGAGACCTGATGACAGCTAAATCTTCAAATCGGGCATATATAATAGAAGGATCATGAAACCATCTGTACAGGAAAGTAACCCATGGATCCCAAAGACCAGCATCATTGGGAGATTATGCCTCACCTGAAAAGGAAGAAAATTTCAGGTCCAGGTAGGAGAAGTGACAGGCCTGGGACAGAGATTACACAAGAAGACCAAAAGGAATACAGAATGGTAGGGAAATAAAACTGAAGTAAACCCCTTAGCCCAGATCCTGGACTGGAGCCCCAAATTGAAAAACATAACTGCGTCTATCTACTGGTCAGCTCTCAAGGGGCTATATTGGATATGTGAAAATAGAGTCTATGCCGAACTCCCAGCAAATTGGGCAGGAAGTTGCATATTGGGCACTCTCAAAAATCCTTCTTCCTCCTGTTATTACACTAAAAGGAATTGTTGTGCTATCCTCTATATGCTCCCTCCTGTAAAGAAAAAGAGTATAGCCACAGGTAATTGGAAAGGTGATGAATAGCCACCAGAAAAAATAATCCATTGGCTGACCACTTTGGTTAAGGCTAAAATGTGGGATATGTGGGATATTAAACTTCTGTTTATATATTAAATAGGGTAACTAGACTACAAGCTGTTCTATAAATCATAAACAATGAGGCTACTCATGCACTGAGTCTCTTAGTTAAGCAACAGACAAAATTTCAAAATGTAGTATATCAAAATAGATTAACACTAGATTACCTACTAGCTAAAGAAGGAGGGTTTTCAGGAAGTTTAATTTAACCAACTGTTGACTTCAAATAGATCTTCAAGTATAGGTGATAGAAGATATCACCAAAAGGATGCAGGAGTTAGCCCATGTAGCAGTCCAGACCTGGAAAGGGTAGAATCTGAGAAAAATATTCAGAGGATGGGTCTGTACTCTAGGTAGTTTTAAAACCATGGTGGAAGGATTCATTGCTATCATATGGATCTCCTTGGTTATCACCTGTCTCTTATGAGTAACAATGCAGCCTTGAATGCTAAGAAAGAAGTTACCATAGATCAGAGAACAATTTCTTGTATTTTGTGGGCTAAAAGCTATCAATCTGTAGAAGTCTATATGACAGAATATTGATGAGGTGCAGTACAATGAAGAAAGTTAATATAAACGGTGAGGCTCTTTAGCAGAGACTTGGATGGGTAATGAGAGCGGAAACCACTTCCTGAGGTAAAATTGGACAAGTATGGGTTAACTATATCACTAAGCTCCTGGAGGAAATTGGTGGTTATGACCTCAGGAGTATTCAGGCACAGGTATAATGTAATGTCAATGGAGCATAACAAACTTAAACGTTCTCCAAGAATTTACCAATCTGCCTTGACCATTATTCACTCCCTTAATCCCTGCTCTACTTCTGTGACCTCACTTCACACTAATTTCCTCACTTTGATACAACAAGCGAGTTCATCAAGAAAGACATTCACAAGAAAACCAACAAGCCATCAATGAACAAAGCTTTACTGGAGCCAGCTGATGGCCAATCTGTAACCAGGAACCAGAGAATATGTCCGGGCCAATCTGGGTCTTACCTTCACTTTAAGTACATTTTAGGTTTCTATAGTAACCATTACCTCATTTTTGGGACTCTTACAAGAATGTCACACAATTATCACAAAGTTTACTTCTTCCAGAAGGTCAGACAATCAAATTCCAAATGACCATTGCAGTTTAAGTTTTAGCCCACTTCCCAATTTGTCCTGTTTGTTCTGTTCCCATTTTGTGACTCTGCTCTTATTTTAAGCAAATTGATAACTAACCAAGGGGAACGGGGTATGGGGGTGTCAACTGTGGCTTAAGTGAACTTTATTTTTATTTTTTTTTTTTGGTTTTTCTCCTGTACCGGGAACCAAACTCACGACCTTGCGCTTGCCAGGCAGGCGCTTTTGCTGCTGAGCTAAATCCCCAGCCCCTTAAGTGAACTTTAAATGACTTGTCTTACTATGGAGTTAAAAACAAAAAAATGGAGTTTCTCTGGCCTTATCAACTTCTCACTGATTGCCTCCTAGAGAAGAAGCAATGTAAAAGTAGAGACAAAGCTTTGTTTGGGACTCTCAAAGGGATGCAAGTCCCTCGCTGAGATGCAGGCAAAAAAATTTGTTCTTTGCACCTAAACTCTATGTCAGATATTCTGGTGGGATCATGTTTATTTTCCTGCTTCAAGCTAGACAGGAGCAGACTTTTCTCTCAAGTGCCCGTCAGGATGCCTCTCAAGATCAGAATTACCTCCTATCTGAGTATGCCAAAAAGTTTCGATCTAGTTAGATTTATAAGCTTAAGTTTGTGTGCTTGCTGCTAACCAAATCCAAGGAGGCCATATATTTCTGAGTCTTTAAGGATCCCACTTCCCTCAAGTCAGTGTCTCACTTTATACAGGTGGGTAAGTGTCTTTTATAATAAGAGAAGAGATGTAGGTATAGATACATGATGTAAGGAAAACTGTGCAGGAGCTCTTCCTATGAGATCTGACCCTTCCCCTTATTCTCTTAGCCTTGTAACAATACAAATTCTCTAATTAATTGGTCTGGTTCCTGTTCACGGAACAGATCATTCCAAACTAACAGGCCTTCAGCTCCAGAAGAATAGAAAACCTTAAATAAACACATAAAGGAGCAGTGGCCATGGACCAAGATAGATGACATGATTTCAGAATAGGTTATAGTTTCTTTATACTCTGCTACTCTTTATAAACACCTCACTCTGTAACACAGCTGCTCTTCTTGAACTTTGGAGCCATTGGTCCTTCTCAGGTTTTTACCTTAAATAATCCTGTCATTGTTGCAAGTTTTTCTCTTTCTCCTCTCTGCTTATTACATCCGGTGGCCTGTATAAGGAGGAGAAGGAGATGATCACCATCCTCCTTCCTACTCTGCTTTTCTCCTCCCCTTAGTAAAATGGGAGGACTCAGCTGGAGATTTAGAGTTTCTCTCTTTGCCTTGAGGATTGACCTAGAAAGGAGTTCTAGATGGTGAACTTTGAGCATCTAGGGCCTCCAAAGGACCACCTGACTAGGGAGGGAAGACATGTTTCACCATGGTTGAACCTCTAGGCTCCTCTCCAGGCAAAATGAATGATTTAGAGCCTCATACAGCATAAGGCAGTTCATGGGAATTCATTTCCGGTCCAGAACCTAATTGTGGGTTTATACCAACCTGCCATTGTCCAAGAGGCCATTATCCCTACTCTCTGTTACAAATGCCACATTCCCCTGATATTCAATTTTAGGGAACTCTTTCCTAAAAACATGAAGCATGAGAGGCTACCATTGCTTTTTCCTGCTTCTCACGTGCCCAGACACTGGCCTCATTTTGACACAATCAGAATTTAATAGAGTAGCCCCTGCCCCCTCTTTAGCACCCAGGGAAGATCATGTCATCCCTTCTGACCCTCATGGGCCCCTGCAGACTTCCTGAGTTTGAAGTGGAGATGTCTCCCCAGCCCCTCAGGCAACAATCTTCTCTGACTTGGCTGGGTCACATTGACTAGAGAATTACATCCAGATACCTTGTCCTGTACCGGTTATGGCATGAAACAGCCTGTAGAACTCAACCATTATATTATCAGCCACCATGGGCTACTAAATCTCTCAAATTCCAGCCAGTTCCCCTTTACACTTTTTTCTACTTCACTGGAAAAATCCTCTCAGCCTGAAGTAAGACATTTGGTCTAAACATCTCACGTGTTACCGCCTTATGTTCTGGTCTAAATCTAATGGCCTGAATTTGGTTCATTTGATTTTCAAATTCTCCACAATCTTATTTTATAACTGCCTACAGAGACATGAAAAGTGACAAAAGGTCCTCTATGTCAAAGCCATTTCACCCTCTGGCTTCAGCCCTTATTCTATTCATTCTGCTGTATCTCATGAAAATAATAACCCCTACTCACACAGAAGCTTTTATCCCCAAAACAAACCTCCTCCTCTGAGCCCCATTCCCACACATCCTCACCGGTAGCAAATCTTTCTCTCAACAGACCACCCATACTGGCTATGCTAAGCCCTCAACCCAGAAACCCTTTATTCTTTACGTCAAACCAACACATTCATAACATTCTCAATACTACTGTACTCCCCAGTGAGGGACAATGGATTTGGATGATGGCTATGCAAGCAGTCAATAAGACACACATTCAGAATCACAAAGATCCCAAATAGTTATTGTTCCTAGACAGTACCTTAGATGGAGCCACAAGCTTGACTGCATTGATTGATAAAATGTAAGACTTTATGCAATATATGCTCGATGGTATACACAGGGCCTTCATGAAGTCTATCAAATTTAACGAACTTCAAAATTCTATCAAAACCCCCAAGAAAACTCCACCCAGTTTATAGCTTGACTTACTAGAGAAACTAAAAGCTCACAACCACTTTGAGTACTCCTCAGTCAAGAGACAATTTTTTTCAAAACATTTCATTTCCCAGACAGGCCTTGACATCAGAACAAAAATCAAAACATTGAAAGATTGTCACCAGACTCCTATGGCCAATTTCAAGACCACTGCTTTTAGGGTCTCCCAATACTGAAAACTTGGCAGACAGGTCTCCAAAAACCCTTCCAATAAATCTTCCCTCCAGCTCATCACAACAACATGGCCTGGCCAATTATCCATGCAAAACACTAAATCCCCAAAGCTTTGATGTAAATGGGGCATTGGGTAAAGCAATGCCCATATCCATGGCCCCTCAGGAAACCTCATCCAATATATGCATTAAAGTGTCACTGAGAAATGGACCGCCCCTACGACAACATGGAAATGGGGCCAGCTACGCTCACACTCTGCCCTGATCTTTTCTTCCAACTAAAGATTGAAGGGAGCCCACAGCTCTTGCAATCTGTGCTCATTACCACACAAAAGCCCAGGGTATCTCTTCTGACAAAATGTAAATCTACTTCATTTCTTCTCACATGGGGCTCACTTATCATTCTTTGTCAACAACCTTGAGACCTACAGTTAAATCTTTAGTATTGGCAATGGAAGTTCACGATCAGATTTTTCAGCCCTCTATGACAGAATCCTTAAATTGCACACTCATGGTGATGGCATAGTGTCCCATTCCTCTCCTGGAGAAGTACTTTCCCCTTGAGCTCTGAGCAACTGTTACCTTCCACAATCCTCCTGCTCTCTCCACATATTCTACCCTTCTTCTCCTTAAACTTTACTCCAATCCTTTACATCTGCCCTAATTTTCAAGACCTTTCCACCTTAATTTATACTGAACCTGCCTCAGGGTGTGCCACTCAACCCACCTAGACAGTTCTATTTCCAGAATTTTGAGATGGCCCCAACTAATTTGGCCAGGCTCTAAGCCATTATCTTGACCTGATTCTAACTGTCAACAATAAAGTGCTTCAATATGTTAATTGTACCTTAATTTATAGCCCTCTTCCCTGCTGTCATTCAGATGACTTTTATTCCTCAGTTTAGCTGTCTTTCTCTGCCTCTGGTTTTCCAACTTCAGCCACATAGCCAGACTGCTTTACAGTGCTTCCCCTAAGCCCATGCTTTCAGATCCTCCCTGGTTCAAGATATCACTCACAACTACCTTCAAACCAGTCACCATGATCTAAGTCACTCTTCCAATATACAAAAGCCCCCAGTGGGCATAAGGTGGTCTGATTTCAGACCCATACATGAAGAAGACACAATCATGCCCCCAAAACCAACTTCATGCAACAAAATGCATAGCTCTAACCTAAATGCTTACCCTGAATTCCTCCCAGCTTCATCCAAACTCCAAAAGACCTCAATCACCTCTACTGCTTCCTTTATTCCATGATCTCAGCCGTTAAACTCTACCATCCCTGGCAAGATGTTTTACCCTTGCAGCCCTCCATGAGTGAACTCATATATGGTCTCCCTGTACTTCTGTGCCCCACTTCCCCAACTCCTTCCATAAAAATAACTCTGAGTCACTTCAGTTTGATCTCCTCTGTGAGTGCAGGCTGACTCCTTCCCCAGCCTTCACACTCACTGTTATGGCTGTGTTTAGATGTCCCTGCAAAGCCTCATGTGGTCATAGATGGAGCTTTTGCAAAAGTGGCTGGATCTAGAGTGTGCGATTGATTTATGGTGCAATGCTGGGAATAAGGGTGTGTGACTAGTAAACTGGCCCACTGATTGGTTTTGGCACCACTCTAATCCCTGGAGCCATGATAAAGTATGAGAAGGACAGAAAAATGCTGTACATGTCCCTCCCTTGTGGCATCTTCAGCCTACCATAAACTCTTATCCTCTGTGAATCCCCCTGCCTTGAAGCCAGCCAATGATGTATTAAAATTTCTACAAACTGTGGACTAAATAAACATTTCCCTTTTAATTTTGGGCATTAGGTATTTGTATCAGCAATAAAAAGGAAATGAAACACTAATCCTTTCCTTCATCTAAGCCATTAGCTCCCATTACACCCCATTTCCTACTTCACTTCCCCCTGCCTTTTTTATTTACTAATTTAAAATGCAAAAATATCAGGCCATTTCATGCCTTTTTTTTTTTTTTTGTACCTCACTCATGTAATTTGCTCACTTTACCCTTTTCCCTGTACAAACATTCTTTCCCTCAAACTCAACTTCATTCCCAAAATAATCACTGCCCTCTAGCTCCAGGACACCTTCATGAAGTTCAATGCATCCTAAATCTGCTTCCTCACTGTTTACCTCTGCTTTCTATTAATCTAGCCCATATGTTAAGTCTTCATTTATTTCCCCTTCTAACAAAAATCAAAATAGCCACTGCTGTTGACATTGGGCTAGAAACACTAAAATTCAGGTGTGGCCTTCCCCTAATCCAGTGGCTGCCCATGCTGACAACCTCAGTTCCACACCAAGAACAAATAAAATTCAATACTCTGGTGCACAAAGACAAAGATTTTGCTGCTGTCCAGATCTTGGCCTCCCCCTTCACAGCTGTGCCGTCCACTTTGCCTACTTAAACTTCCTTTCTCCTTCACCATTTCTCTACTGTCTCTCTCCTCAACCCACTAACTTGCAAGGTTAAATCCACCAGCTTGCTGTTGCTGTGATGCAAAACTACTGAGGCCTGAACTTGCTCACCACAAAACGGTGAGCTCCGTGCCTTTGTCCAGGAACCCTGTTGTTTCTTCATATCAAGTCCAAAAACACAAGATAACATCAAAAGACCATTTGATTAAGCCACTGGCCCACAAGATCAGACTTCATTCTGGACACTTCCCAGCTGGCTGACTACTTTTAGGAGCTCCTGACTCATACCCCTTCTTAGAACCATTGTTTTAATATTCTTCCCAATCATATTTGTCCTCTTTCTCTTCCAGATCCTGTCCATTTTTGTTGAAACAGATGTCTCAATTAAACATTCACCCCTACCAGCCCCACAACTCTGTCACCATTCAGACTAAAACAGCTTTTTTTAGGTCTCACATGTCTGTTCTTACCCTTCCTAATTAACCTGTTTCAAAGATTTCTCACCAACAGGATGACAGTTTACTCACAGACAGTTACCAAAGACCAGGTCAGTACTGTAGACAGCTAAGCTAGGTAAAAATTGTATAGACCATCAGACAGGGCTAGGCCTTCAGGGGAATCAGTATAGAGAATAAAAATACATTGTAACTGTGACCAGAGGCACATCTGTTGGAGTCCAGGCTTAAAGATAAAGACAAAATGACCAGACCTACATCCTTCTTCAGGGGATTAACAATGGATTCGAAATTGCAATCACTTGGTAGATATCAGTCACCGCGGTGGGTGGCTGGTTCCTCTTGCTTCATCTCTTCCTAAAAAGTTCCTTATTCTTTCCATGAACACTTGATACATAACCTGCTTCCCAATTGGATCAATATTACCTAAGTGGCTAAACTTGTAAACTTATTGGTTGATCACAGTTCTGTACCACATTGCATCCAATTTGTGATTTTGTACCCACCTCAGGATTTGTGCCCACCTCATGATTTTGCTCAACAAAACTTACTATGTAAAATAGGCTCCACGCAATCCATTTTTGCAATCATCCTCCCTGTCTCTTAGGAGCAATCCCTCTTTCCCTTTCTCCCTCTTTCAATACATATTTCTGTTCTTTGCCTCTGTTGTTCATTAGAAATTATTCTTCAGTGTTGGAGAAAATGAACTAAGCATATCTAACATTCAGAGGGTTGAGAGTTACATTTATTTATCCTATATCATCAGGGCAATCCTTTTTCTTCAGTCCCAGACCCAACATCCAGTGAGTTCAGAACAGCACCCCTAAACAGCAGGAAGGTGTTCAATCAAGATTTATTTCACCCCTCTTTTTATTATGTAGAGTTAGAAAAATAAGGAAAATTCTAAATGACATCTTCCCATGAGCTCTGACCTTTCCCCAAATTCTCTTAACAATACCAGTACCCCTAATCAACTAGCCTGGTATCTGTTTACAGAACAGACTATTCCAGATTTAGAGTCTCTGAGCTCCAAAGGAATAGGAAATATTAACGAAATGCAAAATTGTCCAGTGGCCATGGACTAGGATAGAGGACATGACCTCAGATTAGTTTTTAGTTTTCTCATTCTATGATACCCATTATAAGACCCTTATTCTACTATAGAGCTGCTGTTCTAGCCCTTCAGAGCCATCCATCATCTCAGTTCTTTATTAAAAATAAAGCCTATCCTTGCTACAAGTTTTTATTCTCTCACCTTCTTATAGACAATGCAGATTTTCACCCTTGCTTTACTGTTTCAAGCTATTTTCAGCTCAGTGGCATGGGGAATAAAGAGAGATAAGCAGATCTCCATACCTTTTGGATCACCTTCTAGCCATCTTTGGTTTACTCCTCTTTTTTGTGGAAAGGAGCCTGGGTTGCAGTCTCCTGTGACAGGGATCTACATATTTTGAAATTTATTCTGGTCCAAAGAGAGGAGGGAGTGTTACGTGCTCAGTAGGAGGAAGTTTGGAGAAATTGCTTACCTCTACAAGAAAAAAAGTAACATTCACAGTTCTGTTTTGCAATGCCAGCTACATTCAGATCTCTACATATTTCTTTTACATTTTATGATTTTTCTTTCCATTTAATTTTGCTTGTAATTCTTATTTTCAGTTCAAAATAATACATACCCTTTTGACTGTATTGAGAAATTAGTTATTCTAATGTTTGCAACTGTGTGCATCATGAACCTGGAAACTCAGGCAAATTGGATACTATCTTTATATCTTTATACCTGTCAAGATATCAATAAAGCAACTGATGTTATATTTTCTCTTGCAATTTCTACATCAAATAGAAGAATCACTTAAAATAGAAAAAATATCCAAATGTTTTTGAGTTTAAGAAAACATCATTTCCAACAATTTCTTTTCTCCTAATGAATGTTTATATAATTAAAAACACATTAAAGCTCATTTAAAGACTCCCCAGCATTTTCTATTGTATAATCTCCACTTATATGAAATCATATAATTTATGCTCAATCAAAGAGGAGATAGTTGTGAGCATTGTGGAAACTTCCCATTTTGGGGGGCTAGTCCAACCACAAATGAATCTATGTGTGGCAGTCCTCCCAACTCAGTTTACTAAATGTAGCACAAAAGAATTAATGTTCTTTCACTATAGTCCCTCTATATCACTTAGCATAAATATCAATATGACATTTACAGCTATAATACTAGTTTTTAACATTTGACCTGTTCATTTTTATTTTCTGTGTGGTGTAGTTGAAGCAGTGTTATCTTATGAAAGAATACTGTTCTGCAGGGGAACTTTGTTGCACAGTCTGAATCATAAATTTTAGAGATGAAATATGTGCAAAGGTTTTGAGATCATCCCCATCTTGCTGTGTTGATTTGGGCAGGTAGCTTCATTCTTTGTCCTGCCTTCAATTGACTGTACTGTAATGTGAAAATGAATACACAATCAGTTTATAACCTTTAAGAGAGGAGAAAAATTCTATATAATAATTGGATATAAATTTGTAATATCTAGCACATATATATATATAATTGGCCCACTGAAACTCCAGATATTTAAAATATATGTTTTATTTTAAATACTTACCTTGTTTCATTCAAAAGATTATACTAAAGATTGAGACAATAAACAAGAAAATGTTTCAAATACTTTCAAATATCAAGAATTACATAATTGATATTTTAATCCACAATTAAGAATAAAAAGTAGCAATTCCACTCTCTAAAGCACCTTCACATTAATTTTATTCTTAATCCTAATAATTATTTTATGAGGTGGATAATCTTATTTTATATTTATAAATACATAAATTCAGTCACAGTATTGTAGACAGCTGTTAGATATTAACATACAATCAGAGAGGGATTCTGCCCTCAAGGAAGTCAGCAAAAAAAATGAAGACATCAGAATTGTGGCTGGAGGCAAATTTGAAGAGATTCAGGCCTCAATATGGCAGCAGCAATAACAAGGGATGCATGCCTACCTAGAGATAAGGAACTACTTGAGATTACACTGTAATTAACCCCACCTGGTCCAATGGGTCCAGCTAGGCATCAAATGGATAGGTGAATGAACAAAAAAAAAAAATGCCCTCCCTTTCCAAAATGACTTTCTTTTTTCCATATATCCTTGCTACATGACTTATTTCCTATTGGATCAATAGTAGTAAAATGACTATACTTGTAATTTTTTTTTTTTTTTTTTGGGTGCTGGGAATTAAATTTGCGACCTTGCGCTTGCTGGGGAGGCACTTGTGCCGCTGAGCTATAGCCCCAGCCCTATATTTGTAATTCTATAGGTTAATTGTAGTTTGAGCCATACTGTACTGATATTGTCATTTTGCTGTATAATTTATTCCTAACAAAGGGTCTCAGAGGCTACCAGTTCATGATCCCTCCTAGAAATCCAGAAGTTATTTTCTTCTCTTTATTTCCAAAACAAGAAAAACTCTCCTACCATCCTCCTCTGGCTTATGACTTCATTCCTTGCTGTGAGACCAAGAACTCAGCTCATTTGATGACTAACATACTGGGAGTTACATTATCTCTATATCACTCAGCTAGTTAGGAATAGAGTGGATATTTTATTGTAGAAATTCTTAAATTGCCATGAACTTACTTTTGTTATAACTATTCTATTCACTATTATATTAAATCAAACATATGAAAAGTGAAATGCTGACCCAGTTACTGACGTAAAGTCTGTGTTTAAATGTATTATGCAGTTTAGTGTTATCCTCTCTGATTTACCCGCATTTGATTATTGCTAATGATGAAACTCAGGTTTTTATAGAATCAGAATTGGCATTTGCTCAATAGTGCATTATCAATAGGAAAAAAAAGCAATTCTTGTACTGCAATGGAAACAAGCTAAATTTCTCATTAGTAAAACTTAAGGAAAATATTTAAATGTTAACTTCTCATGTTCAGTGTGCTGGTGTCTGTTGTTTGAGTTTGAGGAGATATAATACACTGACTATATAGAAATTAAATTTTATTTTATTTTTGTCATTTAATGGCCAGGGTCTTGTAATTAATCGCTTCTGAAGCAGCATATTTTAGGTTCATTATGTGTAAACTACCCTCTTTCACTTACCATTTTGAGATCAACAATTCAAAGTGACACTTTTTTTTAGTAAGTGACAAACATATGCTTGATGGTGAATGATTCTGAAAGGTTGTTGTTTGATATGGTGCTACTTTATTGCTCTTGAACTTGGTAGGCATCTTTTACTACTGGCATGAGAAATATTGTTTCTCCTCAGCAAGGTTACTATTTGAGATGAGCATTAAAAGATTGCTTTAAGCCATCCACAATTATGACCTTGACTAGGAAAATGTAAGTTAATAAGGCTTCAACAAATTATGGTCTTTTTGGTCGATTTGCTTAGTGAAATGTTAGTTGTAAAACTGAAAGTCATGTTCAGCTTTCTCTGTCTCATCTTTGTGTTTTAACAGTGATACTTCATTGAGTGCAATTAGCAAAGCCTACGAGATTTATTAACACTACTTCATGGCCAATGATACGTTCCACTTAAGACATAACACTGTAAAATGCACATTATCTCCTTTTAGCACTTACAATAATGCCTCATGAACTAGGAAGGCATATGTTAAGCCAGATAAAATAGCATTATTAAGCTGACAAATCTTACAATTTATTAGACAGTTAATTTATCAGCTTAAAAGACACTTAAAACAGCTGTGCATTTAATGCATTTTTAATGCATCCAGTAAAACTTGCATAATTGCCTATAGTGCAATTTGTTTTTAGCTATGTTGCAAAATGTCTGCATTTACTGTTTACATCTTCTTTAATTTTTCCTGCAAGGCTCATCACATCTGTGTCTGCACACTAACAGCCAGGGCCAGTGATCAGACAAAAAACATTCTTAAACAAATGGTTCCCCATGAATGAACTATTCAAAAGTGCACACTGCTTGATACCCATGGATTATTAGCATTTTATTTCCACCCCCAGGGCAAAGACAGGATTTCTAAATAAATAAATAAATCAGGGTGTTCAAATAAGTAGTGTGCGGTCTGTTTCAAGATTTCACATCACAATGCGGTGGCAGTAGCCATTCATTTTGTATTTGGAGGCCATTCTGAAATATATTTCTATTGTATGAAGTGACACAGCTTTTCGACTCCATTGCAAAGTTGTTTCATTTTAAAATTAAGATAATAGCACTCTGCTGATCAACTGCTTTGAACCTAAGTAGTAACTATTCTTGATCAGAGGCACACAAGAAAAATGTCAGAGATGAGACATTTTATGGCTCTGATATATCAGCTGGTTCTGTTTGGTTCTTTTCTTTGAATTGAAATCTTTGTTAAAGATGTTTATTTTTCTATATAATCTTTCACAGTAATGATGTCTAAGGGAAGTAAGGCAAGTTGCTACTAAAGAAAAATGTCAAATAATGATGTTGCCTCTAAAGAAACAACTGAAAATTTGGACATTAGTCTTACAAAGGGTTTGTAAGAGCCCTCTATTAGAGAATGCTGACTTCTGTTCCTAAAACATAATTTATTTTCTTTCATTTTATATTAGCTTGTCCACTTGGGAGGCTAAGGTAATAATTTGTTTATTAGATTGTGAGTTTGGCCGAAATGCAACTTTTCCTTTCTACAGAAAGATGTTTTCTTTTAAAGTTTAGGTAGTTTTATTTTATGAAAATAAAGAAAACAAAATTTTATAACAAAATGATAGAAGAATAATAATAGTTAATATAATGCATATTATTTTCTTCAAAGTAACTACTCAGAGTATAAGATATGGGCATAAAATTTTTCTAAATGTTGTAACCAGAAACCTTCCTTTTCTGTGAACTAAGAGACACTAACAGAGCAACTAACTTACAAATTTTTCTCTTTTCTCTTCCTTTCACCTTTCCTCATCCTACTCCCTTTTCCCTTTTTATCAATTTCTTCAGATTTCACAATATCTATTGTACATTTTAGACATTATTTACTCTTTCCATTTCTCATACCAGGGAGACAATATTATGCTTACTTATGTGAGTCTGGTTTATTTCACTAATTATGTGGTCTCAAATTGCATTTATTTACCTGCGAAAGTCTCAAGTTTATCATATTTTATGGCTGAGTATTATTCCACTGCATAAACATACCACATCTTTATTTTCCATTCCTTGGTTGATGGACATTTGAGTTGTTTTGAGGATTTAGCTATTACAAACTGTGCTGCTATAAACAATGGTGCACATACATCACTGTGGTAGGATGTTTTGAATTTTTGGGGAAGTTGCTTGGAAGGACAATAGTTGTATCAAATGGGAGCTCTAATCCTAGCTTTATGAGAAATGTCTACACTGATTTCCACAGTGGTTGTGCCAATCCTCACTACCACCAAAAGTGATGAAGTGCTCCTTTTTCACAACAGTCCTTCCCACATTTGTTATTGGTTGATTTCTTGATGATAGCTATTCTTTCTGGAATGAGATGGAATCTCAGTGTTGTTTTAGTTTGCATCTCTTGAATGATCAATAATGTTGAACATTTATTCATATATTTATTTGACATTTGTATTTTTTCATGTGAGAAGTGTGTATTCCTTTCAGATGCCCATTTATGAATCGGGTCTTTGATTCAGAGTCTGATTTTTTTTTTCAATTTTTTATATATGATAGATAGAAGTCATTTGTCTGAGGACAACTGACTAAAATATTTTCCAAATATGTATGTTGTCTTTTCACTCTGTTGGTGATTTTTTTTGATGTTCAAAAGCTTTTTAATAAGGTGATCTCTGAATTGTTGATTATTTGAAGTATCTCCCATGCAGCTTGGGTTTTGTTTATGAACTTTCTGCTTACATCTATACCTTCAAGATTTTTACCTACTTTCTCTTCCAGTAGATTGTTTCTATTTCAATATGTAGATCTTTAATCCATTTTTACTTCAGTTTAGTGCAAGGTGATATTCTTGGGTCTAGTTTTAGTCTTTGGCATATGGAGAGCCAGTTTTTCCCATACTATTGCAGAGGCAGTCTTCCTTTCAGTAAACATGTTTGGCTGCTTGGTTAAAGATAATGTGACTGAGTGTGTTACTAGTTGTGTCCTCATCTAATCTGTTCCTCTGATCCTGTGGTTTGCTTTTTACCAGTACCATGCTGATTTTATCACAAGAACATTGTAGTATAATTTCCAGTCTGGAATTGTAACGCAGCCTGCCTTGATTTTGTTACCCAGAATTGCTTTTGCTATGCTAGTGTCTTCCAGTTCCAAATGAATTTTAAGAATGTTTTCTCCAGTTCTGTGAAGAATCTTAATGGTATTTTCATCTGGGTTGCATTGAATCTGTATAGCAATTTTGGGAGTATGACCATTTTCATTGTTGGTTCTTCCTATACATGAGCATGGAATATCTTTCCATTTTCTGATATCCTCTTTGATCTCCTTTTCCAAAGTACTGTAATTTTTGATGTATACATATTTTACTTCCTTTGTTAGACTGATAGCTAATTATTTCATTTTTTGGATGTTATTGTAGAGTGTAGTTTCCCTAATTTCTCTCTCAGTGAGATTGTTGTTTGTGTACAGGAATGCTATGAGTTTTTCAGTGTTGACTTTGTATCCAGCTATGCTACTGAATTTACTTGTTAAATCTAAAATTCTTCTGGTGGAGTTTTTGGGGTCTTCTACGTAGAATATTATGTCATCTATGAATGATGATAACTTCTTCCTTTCCTGTTCTTATTCTCTTTATTTCTCTCTCATGTTTAACTCTTCTGGATAATGTTTCCAGAACTATACTGAAAAGGGGTTGTGATAGCAGATATTATTATCTTGTACCTGATTTTAGATTGAAAGCTTTCAGTTTTTGCCCATTTAGTAGCATGTTAGTAGCATGTTGACTATTAGTTTGTCAGAGATTGCTTTTATGAGGTTGAAGTAAAGACCATCTATTCCAATTATCTGAGGGTTTTTGTAATGAATGAGTGTTGGATATTCTCGAAAGCTTTTTCTGCATCTATTGAGATGATCATGTGATTTTTTCCCCCTTTGGCTCTGTGGATATAGTGTATTATGTTTATTGATTTGCTTATGTTGAAATATTCCTGCTTTCCTGGGATGAATCCCACTTGATCATGGTGTATAATATATAATTGTTTTCTTGGTGCTCGAGATGGAGCTCAGAGTCCTCATGGAGACAGAGTTTCCTAAGTACCTAAATTGTGCAAATTAGTCTTGAACTTGCCATCCTTTTTTAAAGTCTCCTAGAATGCTGAGATAACAGGCATGCACAGCCATCCTTGGCTCATATTTGCCTTTTTTAAAAAGTAGAATCATTGTTTAAAAAGTAAGACCTTTCTGTGTGTATATTTAAGTCTTTGCACCTTGCTTCACACTCTTATAGTACTACCTACAAGGGGAAACACAGAGTCAGTAAATTGCCAATGGTTCATTACCATATACTTCTCAGAACTGAGATGAAACCTCACAACTTTCAGGTAAACCAATTATTTCTATTTCATCACTGTGGCCTCAATCTTGTAATATTACAGACAGGCAAGTTTTCCAAAAATTAATATGCAATCAAAAAAATACTGTGCTCCCAAAATTTCAGTGAAATTTGCAGATATCAAAATTGTGTCTAGCAACACGTATAGAAAAGGCAAGCCCTCAAGATTAAAGACACAATGACCAGATATACATAATTCCTTAAAAGAGAAATGGAAATTCAAGGTTGCACTATAATTGGTACCACTAAGTCCAGTTATGCATCAGACGCCCTGGTAAGTGACCAAAAGACCTATACCAATCTCTTCCTCAAATTGTGCCTGCTTAAGGGGTCACAGATAAGCAGAGGTTAATAATGCTGCTATTATTAATACAAACAGGTAACTTAGGTAGAAATATAGGCAGTCAGACTGGACTATGAACTCAGAGGACCTAGAGCAGAAGAGAAAATACATTCCAATTATGGGGGAGACAGATACCTTCGCTGTGGGCCAGACCTCAAAAATGAAGATGTTCCCAATTTTAAAGTAAAAGCTTCCAGTTTTTGTCCATTTAGAATGATGTTGGCTGTTGGATTGTCATAGATGGCTTTGATCAGGTTACGGTAAAGACCATCTATTCCTATTTTCTGTAGAGTTTTTATCATGAATGCATATTGGACTTTCTTGAAAGCTTTTTCTGCATCTATTGCGATGATCATGTGGTTTTTGTCTTTGGCTCAATTGATATGGTGTTTAACATTTATAGCTTTGTGAATATTGAAACAACCCTGCATTCCTGGAATGAATCCCATTTGGTCGTGATGTATGATTTTCTTGATAATTTGCTGCATTCTATTCGCTAGTATCTTATTGAGTATCTTTGCATCTATATTTATTAGGGAGATTGGTCTGTAGTTCTCTTTCTTGGTTTGGTCTTTCTCTGGTTTTGGTATCACTATGATGCTTGCCTCCAGAAATGAGTTAGGGAGAATTGCTTCCTTTTCCATTTCATTGAAGTGTTTGAGGAGGGTTGTTATTAAATCTATACTGAATTTCTTGTAAAAATCTGCTGTTAATCCATCAGGGCCCGGGCTTTTCTTTGTGCTGGCAAGGCTGTGGAGAAATAGGAACTCTTATCTACTGCTGGTGGGAATGCAGACTGGTGAAACCACTGTGGAATTCAGTTGGGAGATTCCTCAGAAAACTGGGATTATAGGTCCCATTCAACCCAGCTATTCCTTTTCTGGATATTTGCCCAGAAGATCTAAAACGTAATATCACAGTGATATATGTGCACCTATGTTCATAGCAGAGCAATTTGTAATTGCTAAATTGTGGAAGCAACACAAATGTACATCCACCAAGGATTGGATAAGAAAATTGTCATACTTTTATATAATGGGATATTACTCAGCTATCAAGAAAGATAAACTCGAGGCTTTTATAGGTAAATGGTCACAACTAGAGACCATGCTCATAAGTGAAATAAATCAGAGCTGCATGTGCAAGCACTGCATTGTCTCACTAGTGTAAACCCTGAAAGAGTTAACATAATTTCGGAGGAGAGATTGTGAAATGATAGGAAAAAGCTCCAGGGTAAAGGGCAACTGGGATGTGGGAAAAGAGAAGGGAAAGCAGGAGAATTTTTGTATGTATGTGTATACAGGGTAGTTAACATAGTTGATCTACTGTCTTCTATTTCTTTGCTGAAAGAAACTGTTAATAAATCCTTGACTGATCAATATTGCATTTCTGTATTTGTTTTCATGGGAAATCACTTTGAAGATATCAATATGTAATACACCAAGCATTGTTAATTTCCTACTACTTTGTTTGTAACTCTTTATTGTCTGTATTGTTCTTCTGCTATTTTGTAAAGGGTTGTCTGTCTATTAATGTTTTCCTCCTTTTATTTTTAAAATAAAAAAACAGAAGATGAAAGTAATGCATCCCCATATTTCCTCTGATATACAACAAGGATTGATACTCTAAATAGGTATGGATCTCCTTGAGAAAGTCAGGAAGAGCCACTGACACAACTTCCTACAGAAAGAAACCCTTTTCTATTGCATGCCCACTTGCTATTTGACTTGCTTCCCCATTTGATCTTGACTTAATCAATATGACATGAGCAGTTGTGCTAGTAATCTTGTTGGTTGATCATAGTTTTGTCCCACCTCATGCCCACCTCCTGATTTCCCATTTTTCCCCATCTACGATCAACCTCACATTGTAGTTTTGCTCTACAAAACTCCTTACAAAAGGCAGAGTCCTCTGTAACCCACTTGAGAACATTTCTCTCTCTCAGATCGAAGCATTCTTTCCAATAAATATATTCTGATCTTAACCTCTGTTTTTCTTAAAATTCATTCTTCAGTTTTAGAAAACACAATTTGTACCAGACATTAGCAAGTTGAGAGTTTCTTTCCTCTATATCAATATGACCTTGCTACATCCCCAATCTCCTTATTGGATCAATATTAGTTAAGCACCTAAATTTGTAATCTTACTGGGTGGGATGTAGTTTGACCCCATGATACCCACATAATAACTTTGTTACAGGACCATGGATACAGCTCTGTGGCACAGTGCCTGCCTGGAAAATGTGAGGTCCTGAGTTTGATTCTTGATACAAAAAAAAAGAAAACTTTACTATATAAATTGTGTCTGACAAAGGGTTTTGGTGACAACCTATTTCCAGAACCTTTCCTGTCTTTCAAGAGCTATCTTTCAATAAAACTTTCCTACTGATAAAATCCTTTGTCATGTAAAATTCATTCTTTGATTTCAAGAGACACAATCTTAACACATCTGACATCTAACAGGTTGAAAGTTATATTTCTCTTATATAATTTTGGAAACCCCATTGAGACTATTATAAAGAGGTAAGAGTTTGGGTTTGTTTCATGGTACCATCTAAATATTTTGACTGGATTCTGGATTGTGATTTACTGAGATAATCTACAATTATCATCCATTTTTTTCTAGTTGCTTATATATTGTGTTGGTTACTTGAGCTGTGTTAAAAATTGAGAGCAGAGACAGAGATACAGTTCAGTGATATAGCTCAATGGCATGTGCCTGCTTGGCAAGCACGGGGTCATGAGTTTGATTCCTGGTACAAAAATAAATAAATAAATAAAAATAAATAAATTTTTAAAATGTAGAGTAGAGAAAATTGTGATCTCTTCATATTTAATTTGTTTGATTGATGGGACATTTTTATTTTTGCATGCAGGGCCATATATTCTTGTTTTTACATGCTGCATTTAGACTTATTTCTATCCCATTTGGTGAATTTACTTGTATTCCTTTCTTGACTTGTTTAGCAGTTCCAAAATGCTTGTTGCAAAATGCTTTGCAAAATGACCTTTTGAATTTCTAATTGCTTTGCAGCTCACATTCTTGTGTATGTCTGAGACTATGGGATAGATTTTGGCATTTCACCTCTGATTGGATGGTTTGCTATCATTGTCGGTAAGTGCTATCATTGTCGGTAAATGCTAGTGTTCTTCTTTCTGTAGTCTTCAAAATCTGTTTTCCTTTTCAATTAAAAGTTCCTGAACCCCTAAAATATGAGTGCTTAGCTATAGGAATTTCTGTATTGACTACACATTTCCCACATCTGTGTTAAAATGGGATGAAAATTCCTACTCATCTGGAAAAGGACACATGAGGATTTTGGCTGATGCATTGTCTGAGCAGGGATTTTCACATCCAACTGACAGGACTGTGCGAATAAAACATACAGTAATTCAGACCCCTTGATCATTAGTTTAATTTTTTCAGGCAATGATTCCTTTCTTAAACATGGTGGACATAGCAGGAATCTCTTATATCTTGTACTTTTAGAAAGACTCCAAATCTAAAAATCTGAGTTTTCAGAGAAAATAGGTCTGTTCATTGATAAGGGTGGTTAGTCAGGCCTGACCTACATTCTAGTTCCTCTCTAGATCAAAGCCACCTTCTCTAAAAGCCAATCAAAACAAAATGAAACAAAACAAAAATAACCATAGTGGACACTCTGAGGGCATATATAAACTAAGAGAGATGAAAAAGAATGCCTTTTTTCCTACTTGTTTTGCAGATAAGAAACCCAATGACAAGTTCCCTTACTCTTTTAAAGTATGTTTGTAAATACTGGAAGATATTTGACCCACACACTGTGAGGAATAGATGTTTAATATTTTTCTGCACCCATGCATGACCTGCTTATCCCCTGGAGGTAAAATAAGATTCGAAGAGAAGTTTTTGTTTGTTTTTTTTTTTTTTTTGGTTTTTTTTCCGGTACCGGGAACCGAACTCACGACCTTGCACTTGCCAGGCAGGCGCTTTGCCGCTGAGCTAAATCCCCAGCCCCTCGAAGAGAAGTTTTGATTATGATACTCTTTTATAGCAAGAATTATACAGTAAGAGAGAGGAAAAATGTTCAGAGATGCATTAAGCTCAAAATATTTTTGCATTGAGAAACAATCATTATTTATTTAAAGTGTAGCTTTGAGCCATGAAAAAGCCATGTCCTTAAGACATAGTCTGATACATCTATGATTACTGAGCCTGAAGTTTTCTTCCTTGGTCCTCTGTACCACAAAGATGAGAACTAAAGCCTACAATTATTTTCAATTGTCAAATGTTACTCAGGAAAAAGATGAACAGCCCATGAAAATAAACAAATTAAAATTACTTTTAACAATCTGTCACTTAAAGGGAATAGTTGTCGAGTGTTGTGATGCATGCTTGTAGTCCTAACACTCAGGAGGCTGAGGCAGGCGAATTATTGTGAGTTGGAGACCAGCCTGGGCTACAAAGTGAGCTCAGGGCCAGTCTGAACTGCATAGTGAGACCCTGTCTCAAAAAGACAAAAACAAAACAAACAAAAAGGGAATAGTTACACACACTTGGATAGCTGGCTTAAATTTTTAATTCCTGGGGTCCTTCTTAAAAATAGTCTTTATTTTCACAAGTGTAAAAGGTTTTTTCCTCCTTACTCATTACATCTTTTAATTGATTACCTATTTAAAAAGATCTGATTAGTCTATTTATAGTTAAACCCTAAAACTTACACATGTTTGTTGTAGTTCAATTTGACAGGTACATCTGAGAATGCACTCCAAATTAAGGTAATTGTTTTGTGTGTTTATATGTTCGTCTATCTGTTTTATGTGTATTAAGAACGTATTTAAAAAAATTCTGAGTTCAACAATTTCTTTTACCTTACTTCATTCCTTTTGACATTTCCATAAAAAACCACTTATAAAAGTTTTGAGGGTAGCAAATTTTATTTAAAACCTTACCAGATAAAGACTGACAAATTTAAGGCTTACATAAAAATCAGTCTTAAAGTTTGATAACATAAAGTTTTCGTACGATTTAAATTGTACATTATCCATCAAAATTTCTTCTTAAATTAGCTTATAGATAAACACGCAACACATTATCTTAAAATGCTTGTGGTTCATACAGCTTCACAATCAGCAAATCTGTCTTTAAAGTTGGTAACGTTTTTCCATCCAGGTTCTTAGGGTAACCAAGATAACGTGAAAAATCAGTTTTACAAATATAATATCTATTATTGTCTGTGTACCATAATTTAAGAGTTTTTGTTGATCAAAGATAATATATGCAAATTTTGAAAATGCAAACTGCTGTGAGTCATCTAAAATAATTATTTTGCCTGCAGTTAAAACGTTACATTTTCTATTTCAGGAACAATTGGATTTCCTATAACATTGAGATGCTCTTGGTTAAACTTACTAAGCAATAAAGGCAAAGGTCCTATATTTTACTAAATAAGTTGCTTTGGTTTTCATTGTTAAGATTTTGGTTACTAAAAAGTGAGCTTTAAGAGTTACAAGGTTTTTAAATGTTAACTTATAAAAAGTTTTTAATAATCAGTTCAAGATTTTTTTTAAAAAACTGTTATCTTAGTTT
>NW_004955529.1:1973731-2012049 GCF_000276665.1 Chinchilla lanigera | reverse complement strand
ATTGTGATTCTAAACTTTAAAGTTAATTTTTTTTTGTTGTTTTTTTTCGCCAGTACCGGGAACCGAACTCACGACCTTGCGCTTGCCAGGCAGGCGCTTTGCCGCTGAGCTAAATCCCCAGCCCCTTAAAGTTAATTTTATAGGTGAGACTACATAAGCTTGATACATACAGGGTAACTAATGGGTGTTCTGTTTTACACAATATATATTTAGAATTTAAATATATAAAATACTTAAAGTTTGACCTCTGTTTAAATTTGTTCCAGGCATTTAGTCTTGATTTAAATCTATTGTCTTTTATTAAACAAATATTTTTGTTATTATACAAATTAGATGCAATTGTATATAAATAATAAATTTATTTGTGGTCATTAACACCATTTCCTAAATGCCTCAGAGATGTCCTTAATTCTTATCAATAAATTATACCTTACAAAAGCTTTTAGAAGAGTTTAAATTTGTCTTAAAAGTAAAAAATAAATATCTAAAATTTCTATATAGTTGATTGCAATTATTGCTAAACTCATTTTATATTTGTATTTCACAATTGAACAATACAAATACAAAACTAGAAAAGTATCATACTGGTGACTAGTGGATTAAAGTTTTTTTATGGCAGTAAAATGTATTAATATCAACCATATGGCTTTCTCTTGTGTTTCAGCGACTTGTGATGAAATGTATATGAAAAATCAACGTTAAAGAGTCAGTCAGATGATGCAAATACTTTTTCAAAGCTTTTTCTCTGGGATTGTTATGTTTATATCATTTTTGTTACAAAACCTAGAGAACCTCAAACACTGTAGTTCAGACAATGTAGCTCTAAAAATTAAAAGTTAGATACTAATATTCTATAAATTATATCTATAGACAAATACATTCTTCTTAAATAACACTGTATTAAAAGATAACACATTTTAAAAAGCTTTCCCAATGTCATTTTGATAGGGGAAGAGAGACTCAATTTTATGTTCTTAACTCTACATTAAGAGAAGCCACTTAAAGTTCACCTAAACTGTAGTTGACACCCTCTCTCCACTCCTTCCCCTTGGTTAGTTATCAACCCATTTAAAGGAGAGCAAAGTCATAAAATGGGAATAGAATAAACAGAACAAATTGGAAAGTAGGCTAGAAGTTAAATGGTAATGGTCATTTGGACTTGCTGCCCAAGAACTCCTGAGAACGATAACTTGTTCACTCTTGTAAGATTCCCAAAAATGAGGTAATGGTTACTATGGAAATCAAAAATGTACTTAAACTGAAGGAGACCCATATCAGCACAGACATGTTCTCTGGCTCCTGGTTAGAGACTGTCCGTCAACTGGCTCAATAGCTTTATTCATTCTTGCTTTTTTGGTCTCTTGTGAATGCTGTTCTCAATGAACTCACTTGCCATATGAATTTTATATTTTGTAATTAGATAAAAATACCTGAATAAAAATTTATTCTATACTAAGATAAAAATTTAAATGTGTTTATGAAATAAAACCAAAAACTAATAGGTCTAATATAATAATGTCATCATGATTGTTATGTTAAGTGTAACACCCTAAGACCAAAAAAAAAAAAAAAAAAAAAACCAAGGGAGAGACATTTAAAATTCAAATGGCCACTGGCTGGTTTGCTATAAAAAGATTGTAATAAATAAGATAAAAATGAGATAGAAAAAGCTATAAATATGCAGATATATTTGATTGAAAACACTCAAATATATAAAACTGTTTATGGAAGATACAGTTTATAAATAATATGCATGGTTTGTTATTTTGAGCTTTTGCTATTGTTGATAAGATTGAGCCCAGGTTTCTTCCTTGAAAAGCTCTTTGTTGCTCAAAACAGAAGAAGGGGATGGGCTCTAACTCTCAGATCATACCTCATTCCTCCCCAGGTTTGAACTTTCCTCTGTTGTCTAACTGCTACTTTCAGACAAAGACTATAATTCTCATTTTAAAAATTTATACTAAACATAAACCTTTCTGCGTTAAAAAATGACACCCAAATTAGTAACTAAAATGGGCAGGGCTGCCTCCTTGGACAAATCCAACCTGGCTTGGACAGGCCACACATGTGGCCTAAACTGATTCTCTGTGCTTTATCTCTTTCCAAAAGCATGAATATGAATAACTCAATATCTATTCTACTCCAGCTACAATAGTGTTATAACTGATCGCCTCTTCTGGATTTTAAGAACTGAGGTTTAATGACCAAGAGCTTACAATTTTGGTTAGTCATACAACCTCTGAAATAGATTGTTAGACCTCCTTCTAAAAAGTCAGCTGATGTACAGTGTGCCGAAAAGGAGGATCACCAAAGAGAAAAAATATCTTCCATGCTTCCAGAGGAAGCCACATGTTCAAGCAAGATGATAACCCATCCTAATGGTTAACACAGATGAAAGAGTTAAGAGACCCTGTACACAGTTCCAAAAGTAATGTCTGAAGAGAATTAACTAACTTTCATAGACAACAAAATGTTAATTTTGATTAACAGAGATGTCACTTAAGCTTGGTTTTAAACACCTCCAAAAATATAACCAAAAGATACATAAAAGTAATACAATACCATAATAAAAAAGGCTAGATATAAAAATCACTGAACACTGCTAACAGTTTCCACCCATCCTGGTAGTTGTCCACTGTAATGGTTTTATGAGGCTATAAAGCTACAGTGAAAGCTACAAAAGCAGAATAAGAGTCTTTAAATGTCTTAGCTAAAATTAAAAAAATTTTTCAAAACCACCAAATTCTTCATCTTATTACAACTAAAGCAAGGGAGATTTATGACAAAATATATCAAGCTTATAGTTAGCTTCCATAAGTAGATGGGTCAAGAGTGAGCTAGTTACAATTGATATTCCAATCCCTTAAGAACAGCGTCTAGACATGGATGTTTTCCCAAATCTGCCTTTCCATTCTGGTGTTTATGTTTTAATTTTATGGGCTTCAGTCTCTTCAAGAAATTATTTTTGCCTAGAGGCTGCCAATCTCCAAGTGATGATACATAGAAAACCAACAATAAGTGTGCTAAACTCCTTTTAATGGGATCCACTAGATGGACCTTATAAAGGGAGATCATAAATACATGACTGCTAAATTGCATGACTTCTAGTAAAGACTCCTTGGTTTTGCCCTTTAGAAAAGGTCCCTGACTGTGATTTCCCCTACACTGACCCTTCTCAGCTTGAAACAACTGAATTAAAACTTCTCCCATTCTCCCCTAACTGCAGTTAGGGATAGCTCAAGAAAGGGGGAAATGTTAGAGGCAGCTAAATTAGATAAAAATTAATATATAGTAAAAAAAAAAGACTGGGCTCTTGAAAACATCAGTGAAAAATGCAGGTATGAAAATTTTGGCTAGTGGCACATATGAAACAGGCAAGACCTTGAGATTAAAGTCACCACAGTCAAACATACATACTTCCTTAAGGGATAAATGGAGACTTAAGATTATTTTACAATTGATATCACTCAATCCAATGAGTCCAGATATGCATTGGACACCAAGATGAGTGATCAGAGCACCTAAACCCATCTTTTCCCCAAATTGTTTTGGCTTTAGGGGTCATAGATAAGCTAAAGTTAGAGGCTATACTGTCAGAGATCATGCCTACAGTTGGATTAGTTGAAGTGAATAATGCAACACATATGACCTTCAGTATGTGCTCCACTATTAGGTCAATGTTAGCTAAATAGTGGTAGTTGTAATCTTACTGGTTGGTCACAGTTTGACCCACATTATATCCACCTTATAAGTTTGTTATATAAATTACCCTTGGAAAGGAGGCTTCATAACAACCTACTTCCAAGACTCCTCCTATCTTTAAAGAGCTATCTCTCAATAAATATTTGCTAATCTTAACATCCTTTGTCTTTTCAAATTCTTTGATTTCAAGATACACATACTCAAAACATCTGATATCTAACATGTTAAAAGATGTATTTCTTCTGTATCAGACCTAGGAAAACTGCTAACTAAACTGAAATACTTGCTCAGGTTAAAACTTATATATATATATATATATATATATATATATGTATATATATAATATATTATTTTGTATATTATATAATATATTAAGCTAATGATATATAATTAATATATATATATTAATTTTACAGACATCTTTAGTAACACTAAGAAAAATATTTAAACTATTATAAAAGGAGCTGTATTTATTCCTAATGCATGCTTAATTGCTTATTTTTAGTAAAATCATAATCAGTTAACTTTTTCAAGCCATCTCTAAGGACATGTTGATATAATTGACAAGGTCTCAGCCAAGTATAAATCTCCATTATAACTATGATAGTATCTTTTAGTACTCTAGTGTGCACTCTCCCAACATTAACAAGAATTGAACAAAACACTTATTCTCAGGAAAATATCATATTATTTGTAGCTTATAGGAAAGAATTTATAGTTTCTCAGTAACTGTAAATTCTAACTTTCAGAGGACATATACTACCAAGTCCCAAGAATAGTGGCTTTCCCTATTATATTTTAGATACAAATATATAAATTTTTAACAAAATTCCATAGTAACAGCATGAATGTGTGTATGTACGTGTGTGTACACACATGCATGCATGCATACATATCTATTTGATCAAAATAAAAAATAAATAATACATTGAGGTTAACAGTAATATTTGTGCCCTTTACCCACATGCAGACACACAAAGGATACATTTATTTATTTAAATTTAATTAATTATAATATGTAATAACACATCCTTCACAAAAGTGATAGTTAATTAATGATAATTGCTTTATATCTGATTAAGGCACCATTGTAGAAAATTTTATAGTTATAGTGAGCATAGTAAGATTGTTATCATTTTCCCAGTTATAGTCTAATTACAATTTGTTTTGGATATTTTATTTGGGAAAAGGAATCAGTCAATTTTTGACCTTAAAAGAACTTTTTACTGAAAATCCTGATATTTAAAAGGAATTTATAAACTCACAAAATATTGATTCCACAACCACTTAATTCACTGTGTATAAACCTAATATATATAAAAAAGCATATCTTTCAAACTACTTCGACTATATACATATATATGAATTTGTATCTTTGATATTCCCTAAGAAATTAAGTACGTAAGATCTAAATAGTACGTTTGGGCCTGTGAATGAGCAGTGCAAAAGAGAGATGTGGGTCATGGATGCAGAATTCTAGCAACTTTGGACTAAGAACTCAGTATTCCAACCACTCAGTATTCCAACCACATTGTGACTAGCGGTGTTGGCAGTATTGGCCATCAAGGAGCTGAGGGTCAGCACTCCACCTTACACTGCAACCAGTAACACAAACAGCATTGGATGTGGAGGGACAAGAAGCACTCTTCTCCTACGGCCCTTCAACCAACAGTGGAGAAGAGTCAGCAGTGTGAAACAGTGGAGGCTGTTAAAGATCTGGGAGGGTCAACTGCACATCCTACTGGGAGTAGCCGTGGGGTGCTTCTGTCTGAAGGTGCCACAGCAACTGGGAAAGTGATGGTAAAATAATCAGTGTAAGACTTGGATGTGTCATCCCCAAAGCTTCTGGATGGAGACTCTAGCCCTAGCCCCCATACTTAGAGACAATTAGCAGCCCCACACATGGTAACAACTCTACAGCAGACTTGGCAGTGCTATTCAGCACAGATCTGGGCTTTGAGTTTTTTTGTTTTGTTTTGTTTTGTTTTGCTTTGTTTTGTTTTTTGTACCGGGAATAGAACTCAGGACTTTGTGACTGCCACGCAGGCACTTGTGCCACTGAGCTATATCCCCGGCCCTGGGCTTTGAGTTGGATACTATCACAGAACTGTGGGCACCAGGGAAATTTCTTTTTCTTCTTTTTCTCTTTGTTTATTAGTTTGTAGATTTTACCTTTTGCTGTCAGTTTTTGAGGGATTAAGGTGATGATATTCATTGTTTGTTTTGTTCTGTCTATCCAGTTTTTGCCTTTCCTCAAAAGTCTTTCTACATTTTTGATATGTACAAGTGAATAAACATTGTCTTTAGTCTTTCTTACTCTCACGCTTTCCTATTCTCTTACTTTATCTTTCATCTTTTCTTTCCTGTCATCTTCTCCAGTTTGCCAAAGCTTAAGTGATGATCCATTGTGGTGTGATCACCCCTTGGCTTTCAGCTTTGCTTCTACTGTATTTCTCTTCAGTTATCACTCTGTTTTGCCCCATCCTCCTTAAAGTTTCCCCCACAGGTTAAACTCACTCTATCAAAAGAAAATTCATAGAAAACAAGTTCCTGGTTTATGTGGTATTTCATTATATAATTAAAATTCTGCTACTATAGCTAACACTACAAATTAACAGTTACTGCACTTTATCAGTTTCTTGGCTATGGTTGATGAGAGTTATTGCTGATTGTGTTACATTAGGCAGGATGTTATAGCTGATTTAATTGCTCACACCTTTATGACAACACTATAATTTTCTGGTGTCATAATAATACCATATTTCAGTACCAAAGCAAAGGGTGCTGAGCCAAATCGACAGCAACCTCTAATACCTATTGAAACAGGAAGGTAAGATCTTGCAATAGACATGAAGACAAGATCCACCTGTACCAAGAAGACATCTCTGAAGAATACACATTTACACAGGAAGCCTCAATGCTAGTAATAAAGTTACCTAACCTAAGACTTACAAGTATCATCACAGAAAACAAATTAAAATAATATAAAATAGCAACATGCAGAAGCAAAATTCAACCCCAGAACTCCAGCTTACCCAGCACAAACACCAGAGCAAATGAGATACAGGAAATCAGGAGGCACTCACCTAATTTTTTGAAATGATAGCAGCAGAAGTAAAAAAACAAAACAAAACCAAAAACAAAAATGAAACAGATGAATAAGACTATAGAGAAAGTTGGATCAGAAATAATCTATTAGTCAAAAAAGAGGTGATAAATATAATGAAGGGCTTCCTCAGTAAATGAAGACCAGACATAGAAAAAAATAGAGAAGATTAGGAAAATGATGGAAACCATGAACACCTAACAGGAAAGTAATCAAAGCCATGAAAGAGATCAAAACATATATCCAGAAAATTAAAAACTCCACTGAAAGTTTCCAAAACCAAAAGAATAAGAGTGAAGACAGAATATCAGTCCTAGAAAACAGGAATATGGTTAGGAATCATGAAAAGCAAGATCTCTCAACAATAACAAGGGAGCACTATAAAATAAGTCCAAAAATTGAAAGATGATGTAAAGAAAAACAACATAAATATGATCACAGTCAATGAAAAAGCAACAGTCAGTGCAAATGACATAAAAAGCCTGTTCACAGAGTTAATGGCAGAAAACTTCCCCAACATGAAAAAAGAATTTGACATACAGTTAAGTGAGGCATATATTACTCTATTTATGCATCAATGCAATAAATCTACAACAAGAAATAAAATAACCAAGATTCCAGAAATTCAGCAGAACATACTAATAAATACTGTTAGGGAAAAGAAATTAATAACCTATAAAGGAAAGTTCATCATAATTGTTGCAACTTTCTGAACATGAACCCTTGAGAAGAGAGCATGAAGTATTTCAAGTTCTGAAGGAAAACAACCTCCACCTCAGACTGCTGTACCCCCGAACCTCTGTTCTTCATGATCAGTTCAGAAATAAGATACTTCTATGACAAAGAACATCTGAAGAAATTTATGACCAAAACAACTAGCTTTTCAAAATTTTATAAAGGATATTTTAGAGATAAGTCCCCAGTTACAAGAATACCAAAAGAGATGCCACCAGGTAAAGCAAGCAATTACCAGACAGGAAAAACAGAAAAATCAACAACTGAAAAATAATATGACAAGTTTAAACCAATATATAACAGATATAACCATCAATGTAAAGGGCCTCAATTCACCAATCAAGAAAATCAAATGGGAGAATAGATCAAGAAACAATATCCAATGATTTCATGAATACAGGAAACACATTTAACTCAAAAAGAAATTCACTGACTAAAAGTCAAAGGATAAAAACAATACTCCATTTGACAGGAACTCATAAAACGGAAGGAGTAACTATTCTATTTGCAAAGTAAACTTCAAGCCAAGGCTGATCAATAGAGGCAAATAAACATACTTGTTAAGGGAAAACTCCAAGAAGAAGAGATAATAATTATACATATGCCAAATATCCAGGCATCAAATACCAGTGCAAACAACTTCATAAAACAAATAACAATGGACATGAAAATCAAGTAAACACTAACACAGTTATAACAAGGGAATTTAATACCTCATTGTCACAAATACACAGATCAACTAGAAGAAAAGTCAACAAAGAAATGTCAGAAAAGAACCAAACCTGTTAACAAATGGACTATTATATACATAGTGTTCCATGCAATAACATCAGACTACACATTATTCTAATAGGTGCATGGGAGATTCTCCAAAATAGAACCCATACTAGTTCATAGAACATGATTAAAGAAATGCAAAGGAATTGAAATGACCTCATGAATTTTATCAGATCATAGATCAATAAAATTGCAAATCAATGGCAAAAGAAACCAAAAGCTACATACACATAAGGAAATTATTTATCACCCCCCTGAACTACCAATGAGTAGCAGATGAAATTAAAGAAAAAAATAATCAGTATCTACAAGTAAATGAGAATGCTGATACAATATACCAGAATGTATGGGATACAGTGAAAATAGTCCTAGGAAGGAGATTTTTAGCAGTGAATTCTCATATGAGGAAAGGAGTGAGCTCAAATAAACAAGCTAATGTTCAACCTCAAACTTCTAGAAAAAAAGAACCTGTCAAGCCCAAACCTTGCATGAGTGAGGAAAGTATAAAAATTAAAGCAGGAATTTATGCAAATGAGATTAAGTAAACAATACAAAAATCAATGTATTGAAGAGTTGGTTCCTTCTTTCTGGACTATTTGAGACAGGGCTTTATTATACAGTTCAGGCTGGGCTTAACGGACTTTTGTAGCCCAGGCTGGATTCAAACTTGTGGCGATCCTCTTGCCTTGGCTTCATGAGTTCTGGGATTACAGGACTGTGCCAGCACACCTCGCCTGAACTATTGGCTCTTTGAAAGACTAAATAAAATTGATAAACCCTTTGTCAATCTTATCAAAACAAAAGAAAAGATTCAAATACATGAATTAGGAATGAAAAGAGTAAAAACACAATGGACCCTGCAGAAATTCAAAAGATTATCAATGTCTACTTTGAGAACCTGTGTTTTGCTAAGATGGAAAACACAGAAGAATTCAAAAGGTACTTAAGCACATATGAATTACCAAAGCTGAATCAAGAAGATATAAAAATTCTAAATAAAATAATATTTGTCAATGAAATTGAAGAAGCAATTAAAAACATACCAACAAACAAAAGTCTAGTCCTGATGGATTCACTGCTGAATTCTACAGGAAAATTAGAAAAGCTCTAAGACTATTAACCTTCAAACTTTTTAATGAAATAGAAAGGGAAGCAGGACTTCCAAAGTTATTTCTGCAAGCAAGTATTACCATGATTCCAAAACCAGAGATGTACCCTACCATAAAAGAGAACTACAGGCTAATAACTCTAATTTTCATAAATGCAAAAATGCTCAAGAAGACTATATACCATGACCAAGAAGGACTCATCACAGGGAAGCATGAATGTTTCAACACACACAAATCAATAAATGTAATACACTATATCAACAGAGCCAAGAACAAAAATCGCATGATCATCTTAGTAGAGGCAGAAAAAGTATTTGACAAAGTCCGAACCCACTCTGATAAAAATCTTACAGAAAATTTGAAAAGATGGTCTTTTCCTCAATTTGATAAAAGCCGTCTATGACAAATCAACAGCCAACATCATACTAAATTGACGAAAATGGAATATTTTCATTCTAAAATCAGAAACAAAACAAGGATATCCACTATCACTGCTTGTATTCAACATAGTTCTAAAAAATGTTAAATAGACAAGAGAAAGAAATGAAAAATTACAGATAAGGAAGAGTAAGAATTTAAACTATCATTATGTGTAGATGATATGATACTCTACATAGAAGCCCCCAAATCCCCACCAAAAGATTTCAAGATCAAATAATCAAATTCAGTCATGTAGCTGGGTAAAATTAACACTCACATCAATAGTATTCCTGTACACAAATAACATACTTACTGAGGGAGAAATTAGGGAAACAGAGCTTTCATAGTAACATAAAAATGAAATACTTAGGAATCATCCTACTAAAATAAGTAAAAGACATTTACATTAAAAATTATAGTACTCTTAAAAAGGAGATCAAAGAGCATATCAGGAAATGGAAAGATATTCTTTGCACCTCAGTAGGAAGAGAACCAACATACTAAAAACGATTATACTCCCAAAACTGATACACAGATTTAATGCAATCCCAAGCAAAATACCAATGACATACCTCACAGAATGAGAGAAAGCATAGCTAAAATTCATTTCAGTTTAGTGAAGACATAGAACAGCAAAAATAATTTGTTCGAGCAAAGAAATACAGGGGGAATCACGATCCTTGACTTGAAATTGTACTACAGAGCTACTATTATGAAAACAGCATGGTACTGGCAAAAAATAAAGAAACAGATCCAAGGATCACTGGAACAAATTAGAAGGTGCACAAACAACTCCAGACACACTCAGGGACCTTATCTTTTAGAAAGGTATCAAACACTCTATTTGAAAAAGATAAGCTATTTAACAAATAGTGCAGGAAAAACTGGCTTTCCACATGCCAAAGACCAAAACTAGATGCATGTCTCTCACCACTCATTAAACTAAAACTGAAATAGATTACAGATCTAAATATTAAAATAGAAACACTAAGTGTGCTAGAAGAGAGAAAAAATAGAGCATTTGAAAACATAAGTGTAGCCAAAGACATTCTATTATTATTCTGATATAGCACCAATAATCTTTCAGCCAAAAACTTATCAATAACCCCAGTCTAATTTATCTCTAAGGAAATACTTTCTTCGGTGAGGATATAATTTAGGGTGCTTTAGCTGAATAACTATGAGTGTAGCCTTGATAGCCCTCCCTGTGGTGCCATCATACCATGCTTGTGGATCTACTCCTAGCAGAGACATTGGGCTCCATGAAGTCTTTCTGGCTTGGCCTCTAGGAACTAAGGCATGGGTTTCCACACATTTCAGTATCAGAGTGAATCTGAGTTAGAAGAGCACATCTCTTCCTGTTACCAGTATAGGGCACTCTTATCACCATAAAAGCAGTTTGGGAAAAGAAATTTTCAAAACAGCAATTCAGAGTAAGGTAAAGTAAGCTGTCTGGTTAACTCCATCAAGGCCCTCAGCAACTTTACAATGGGGTGAAAGCTTACCTCAGTAAGAAATTAGAACTAAGTCACACCAGTATCAGAGGACTATAATTTGTTCATCTGCTACATCTTAAATTATCCAATATTCCAGTGAATGAATTATAATGTTCTTGTGTAGGATGCTCACAGGGAGGGTGTCTCTGGCAACATCACCACTCATCATCTGTGCATTTTTCCTTGCCCACCATGCTGAGTGATGACCTCATCCCTCTCTGGAACAGGGCAGTCTCTCTTCCAATACCAAAGTTCTTTTCCATGTTCTGAAAGGCCCAACAAGGGCTAGGTCATTTCTGAGGGCATTTGTTCATACAGTGCCCTGTTTGGTTGCATTTGAAGCACTCTGACTTGCTTTCAGCACTCTTTGGTTTACCTCAGAATCCACTAGTGTTGCAGGATTCGTCATGAGCCTTATCAAATAAGGAAATCATGACTTTAGCCTAACTTATTTATTTATCTATTTCTCATGTGTCATCTACTTCATCACGGTTACTGAATGCTAAATAAGATTCAAAACAAATTGACTTTTGTTGGCCCAGTTGGAGTTTTTGGAGCTTTTCTCTAATATGTGAAGACTACTGACTAATAAAGTACTTCCTAAAGTAATCTGAGATTCAGAGACTAAATCAGTTAATACACAGGGTGCCTATTCCAGCTGAAGCTGAAAAGCAACTGGGATTTCAGAATCCTGACTAATAAACCTTGTCTTATCATATTTCACAGTTTTGAACATCACTTGCTCATATCAGATAAAATAGCCTGTTTCTTTCTAACTCTTCATGTTTACTTTTGCAGGTAAATACTCCACTGCTTTTTGCTTGTTTCATTCAATTCTTTTTTTCACATCAGAAGAACCTGGAAAACAACTCCAGAAGAGCCAAGTAGCCCAAAGCCCAGAAGCATTTGATTGGAAGGCAACTTTTAGAAGAAGCTACCCAATAACATTCTGATGGGCCATCCAGGAGTAAATCTGTGGTACTGGAGACAAAGGTAAGGCGTATGTTTGGCAAAGTTTCTACATTTTAAAAATTTTATTATTAATTATTATTATTATTATTATTATTTTGAATTAGAGTTTCACTATGTAGATCAGGCTGATCTTGAGATTGCTATGTTGCACAGGCTGGTCTGAAACTCAAAGCAATTATGCCTGAGGTTCTCAAGTGCTGGGGTTACAGGCATACAAAACCACACCTGGCTTGGCTCAATTTTCGTTTTTCTCTGTGAGGCATATTTTTCTTCTCTCCTTGTTCTCAGTCTTTCCACTAAGCCAGGAATCAGGGGACTTGTCTTAAGGCACCAGAGAGGAATTTCCTGGAAGAGCTATGGGCATGAGGAAAGGTAATATAGTCTTCTGCTATTCTTTTTAGCTGTTTCTGCTCATCCTATGGGTTCTTATTGCCCATGCCTTTATTTGTTGTACTTTGTTACTTTTTAAAGAAATTAACCTGGCCTCTGCTTACCTCAGTTTTTTAAATGGGTTTTCTTTCACATTTGTGTTATGTTTATTTGCTATCTTTTAAAAAAATTAACCAGTTTTTTTAGTAGCTATTTTTCTGTTTGTGTTTTTGGGTGATGCTATGATTAAGGGTACCCCACCCTGGTTTGAGGTGGCACCAATAAATAGGAGAGCCTCCATGGAATTATTCAGCTGCTAGGATAAACAGAATCCCACCCTGAGTATTGGTGGCACCAATTAATAGGCTTACAGTATACATTAAATCATTCAGCTAGACATGGGTTTACATCACTTGCCACCATCTTTTTCTTTATTTACTAGCCTTATGAATTAAACCTCTGATTTTGAAGAACAAGATGGAGGAGCCTCTTTTCCTTTTGAATTCTTTTAACTGGTACGGTTGCGCTTCCCCACATGGAAGAGAAAAATTTTGCAATTGTAAGTGGAAGTGCCCAAAGATTTTGCTAAGGCACGGCAATGGCCAAGAGTATCAGCTTCAGCTGACCAACTTCCTGCATCTCTTAAATCCTACATGAAGCTATAGCTTCTTGGCTCAATTTCTTCCTTGTTTAAGTGCAGACAATTTAAAAACTATGCATGACATCTTGAAGAGAACAAATTGATAACATTTACATTTTATCTAAAGAAATTAGTAGTGTACAAATGCAGAGCCATTCTTGTAAATGCAAAGGGAAATATTGATTATGATGCTTTTCACAACTAAAATTGTATTGTAATAAAGAGGAAAAGTAAAAGAATAAAGAGGAATAAAAAATAAAAAATAAAGAGGAAAAATAGTTATGTTCAGACATTCTTTGCCCTAAAAAATTATTCCTCACTTGTGTTCAAATGTAAATGTGAGCCAGGTGTGGAGGCACATGCTTGTAATCCTAGTACTCAGGAGGCTGAGTCAGGAGGATCCCTGTGAGTTCAAGGCCAGCCTGGGCTACATAGTGAGATCAAGGCCAGGCTGAACTGCATATTGAAAATACAGTCTCAAAAGGGAAAAAATATAAATGTGGGCCACAGGAAAACGAAACACCTCTGGCCTTTAAGGGATCTACCATTTCTGAGTATGAGGCTTTAACTTTTCACCCCTTAGGTCCTAATGGTGGAGTTCTAGGCCAGCCAAAATTAAAACTACTTCAAGCTGTGATTATCCAACAACTATGGCTATCAGAAAATCAATGAATAGCACGAATAGGTGGGTAGTACAATGGGATAAACTGTCAGCCTAGGGCTCATCTTAAAAGCTGTCTTTACTTTCATAGGTGTAAAAATTTTTATTTCTTCTGATTTTCATTACAAAAGATCTCTGTTAATTGACCTACAAACGTTCTGAAAAATTTATTTATAGTTACAAATTTGAAAACAAAAAACATTATAATTCAACTGGACAAGTACACATGAGTGCACTCTAATTTTATAAATAAATACTCTTATGTGTATTTGTTTGTCTGTCTAATCTGTAAGTAGCTATTTCATTGGAGCTCAGAAGTTGTTTCTTCTTTTTGGATTTTTGGATTTTTAAAATATTTGTCTATAAGTTTAACTGGTTTACAGATGTCATTAGAACTAAGGATGTACTTCCTTCCAGGTTGCCACCTGATCAAAATGATGTCCAAATTGGTTTAACAAATTGGATACATATTGTTGTCTGTGTACAATAACTTGATAATCTTTCACAGGTTAAAAGTAATGTGTTACTATGATCTGGCTCTCATAGGTCATCAAAAAATTTTATGATCCAGATTAGTTTCACAAATGTAATACATATTTCAACTGAGTAAAATAACTTGAGAATCTTTTATTAGTTAAAAATAATGTGTAAATTGTTGTGCTCTCATTCTCAGAGATTATGAAAATATTGTTAAAGTAGTTAAATAGAGATCCCTTAGGGTTGGGGAGCTCTTCAACATTAATTCTCTTGGTGAATAAAAGAGAAGCTGCCTGGGAAAAAAATCTTATTCAAGCCTTTTTTCATTAAGGGTGACTCAGTGGTTCCCACAGCCTTATGAGTGACACCCAATAAAAATTGTTTGATGTACTTTTGTGATATGTTTACATTGGTCATTGTCAAAAGGTTAAGATTTCTACCAAAAAGACTGTAAGTTTTCCTCATTAAAAATGATTTTCGTATAACTACTGTACAGATTCAATGCAATTCCCATTAAACTACCATTAGCATCCCTCACAGATCTTGAGAAAATATGCCTTAAATTCATCTGGAACCAGAAGAGACCCAGAATAGCAAAAGCAATCCTGGTCAAAAAGGACAAGTCAAGTGGAATCACAATCCCTGACCTAAAATTATACTATAAAGTTACTGTCATAAAATCAACCTGGTACTGGCTGAAAAACCGACCTGAGGATCAATGGAACAGACTGGAAGAAACAGCGACAACCAAAAACACGCTCTGCCACCTCATCTTTGACAAAGGGGCCAAACAAACTCACTGGAAGAACGAAAGCTTCTTTAATAATTGGTGCTGGAAAAATTGGCTTGCTACCTGCCAAATACTAATACCTACCTTGCTACCTACTGAAAATAGACCCCAGCCTATCACCATGCACCAAACTCAATTCAAAGTGGTTCACAGATGTCAATATTAAAACCAAAACAGTAAATCAGCTGGAAGAGAAAGTAGGTAAAAACCTTGAAGACATGGGGGTAGGCAAAGAGTTCATGAACAAAAACCAACTTGCACGTGAAACACTTGAAAGAATCAACAACTGGGATCTCATCCTACTGAAAAGTTTCTGCACATCTAAAGAAATCACCAGCAGAGTAAAAAGAAAACCCAAACACTTGCAAAAAGTTTTAGCTGACTGTCCTTCAGACAAAGGGCTTCTATGTAGAACATATAAAGAATTAAAAAGATCAGCCCCCTCAAATTCAAAGACCCAATCCAAAAATGGGCACGTGAGATGAATACACACTTCTCAGATAAAGAAATACAAATGGCAAATAAATACATGAGAAAATGTTCAGCATCATTAGGCTGGTGAAACCACTGTGGAAATAAGTTTGGAGAATCCTCAGAAAACTAGGTCTAGAGGTCCCATTCAACCCAGCTGTTCCCCTTCTGGGTATTTTCCCAGAAGATCTCAAAACATCATATCACATTGATATATGCGCACCTATGTTCATAGCAGCACAATTTGTAATTGCTCGATTGGGGAAGCAACCCAAATGTCCATCCACCGAGGATTGGATAAGAAAATTGTTGTATTTTTATATAATGGAATATTACACAGCTATAAAGAAAGATAAACTTGAGGCTTTTACAGATAAATGGTCACAACTGGAGACCACACTCATAAGTGAAATAAATCAGATATGCATGTGCAAACACCGCATTGTTTCACTAGTGTAAAATCTGAAAGAGTTAATTTAAGCTCGGAGGTATGATAGACCTTGTGAAATGATAGGAAATCACTCAAGGGTTAAGGGCACCTGGGAAGTGGGAAAAGAGAAGGGAAAGAAGGAAAAGTTTTGTTTGTATGTTTATACAGGATAGCTAACATAGTTGTTCTACTGTCTTCTATTTCTTTGCTGAAAGAAACTGTCAATGAGTCCTTGATTGTTCAATATTGCATGTCTCTATCTGTTTTCATGAGAAACCACTTTGAAGATATCAATATGTAACACAACAAACATTGTTAATTTCCTACCACTTTATTTGTAACTCTGTATAGTCTGTACTGTTCTTTTTCTATTTTGTAAAAGGTTGTCTGTCTGTTAATATTTTTCTCCTTTTATTTTGAAGATTAAAAAATTATAAAGAATGATTTTTGTATAAATCTAAATTAAGAAACAAATTTTCATTTAGCTATGGCAATTCATTATAGTTAATCTCAAAATGTATTAAATGTATTCATGCCTTCCTGATATACAGTACTTCTAAAATATAAAACTGGGAATGTTTATTGTGAGATGCCTTTTCTTATAGGTAAAGATATCTGCCTATCCCTTGTGTTCAAGATATTTGTACTAAGTGGTATATGTCAAACCAACATGAAACCATCCATCAAAAATAATAAAATCCTCATGTAGTGTAAATGCTCTGTTTCACTCTGTTCTAGCCTAAGACAGGTACTTAATGATAACATCATGACTTTTATGCTGAAATACCACGTATTACAAAGTATGACTTTTTAATCCCAGGTTTTCTGTGTAAAACTATATAACTGATGTCGATTAACATTCTGCAGTAATTCAACCACTAAAACAAGCATGGTTGGTAAGAAATAACAGTCTTCAGGATATATGTTATACTTCAAACAGCTTGATATCCAGATAAAATGATAATAATTAAGCTTACTGCTCCCCTATAATACTAATGTCACTGATATCTTTTGAGTGTTCAACAACTGAAGTTTGCAGATCAAAGCTAGAAAGGTAACTTGGAGGACAGTCAATATTTTGGTCTTGGTCCTCGAAGGCCAACAAAGAGCCAGGACATGAGGGAAACTTTTCTTCAATATCTTACACTCTAGTAAGTCACACAACCTCCTTACCAAGGAGACTGCTGAGCCTGGGGGGAAGGAAATGCAGTGAACAAGGTGCCAAAGGAGGATCACTAGAGGGAAAAGTCTCCCATGATTTCACAGAATACAGTTGTCAAGCAAAGGTTGTGACTCCTTCTGATGGCTGATGCTGATAGAAGAACTGAGAGGCAAAATACATAGTTCCAAGGTAAACCCTGAGGAGACTTATCTGATCTTGATAGACAGCAAGAGGTCAATTTTAATTAATATAAGTATCCATTTAACTTGATCTTGAAATCCAATGGAAAAGCATAAAAAGATATATAAAACAGTGTCATAGTAATAAGCTAGATATAAGAAGGAGTTTCATTCAGCAACTAATTTTCAGTTTCCAGTTACACAAGTAGCTGGCCACTGTTATGTTTTATTAAGAAAAAGCTACAGTAAATCTATAAAAGCTCAACAAAAATCTTTAAATTCTTTAGCTAAAATTGTGCTTCATAATCACCTCTCTCTCTTAAAGCTAAAACTGGAGAGATACTTATGACAAAATAACAGATTTATGGATTATCTCTATCAGTAGAAGAGTTTAAAAATCAACAGGTTACAGTCCTATTCTAGTCCCTAAAGAACAGTCCCTAAAGAACAATTGTGTTCTGAACAGCCAAAACAGATTTGGCTCTTTGCTCAACCTGAATTTTGATTCTAGTGTTCATCCTTTGATTGTGTATGTTCTAATTTCTAAGAAAATTTGTTTATTCTTGCCTAGTGGCTGCCAAACTCCAAGTGATCATGCAGAAGGAACCATCAACAAATGCGGTAGACTCCTTTTGCCAGGAACAACCAGATCAACCTTATAAAGAGAGATTTTATCAGCTGAGCCACAACATGATGTCTATCTGAGACCTATTAGAGAAGTTCTCTTGAGAAAAACTCTGACTGTAGTCACCCCTAAATGATCCTTCTCAACTCAAAGCAGCTAGGTGAGAACAATGTCCATTCTCCCCATCCAGTCATGGATACTTCTTCACAGGGGAAAATACTATAGATAGCTAATTATTTAGAAATATAGTAAGCAGTCAATGGCCTTGGAAAGGTCAGTGCAGAAGACAACTGTGGCTGGTAATGCAATTACAAAAACAAAAAGGAGAAATATGATTGCCTCCACATGCACAATTAGATCTTTCTATCTTTACAATCAGTTTTTAAATCTTGCTTGCAGAAAGTAAATACCCTCCATCAAAACTTAATCAACAAAAGGACATATTTGATAAGCATGCCTAGAGCTCAACTCCAATAAAAGAATACCCAAACAGGAAGGTGAGATAGCCCAGTGTAGTTAGTAACGTGAGTCAAGGGTATATTTGTGTTAACAGATAATGGGACACTGCTATGGCTGCCCTCTTTGAATGTGTTACCATGGAGAGAGGAAAAATTCAGAACAATCGTGGAGTCTGTTCCCATCTGGGCATCCAGTGTGAGCATTCTCAAGGATGACCCTGGAAAAATGCCTGACACTGCCAGATCCATGCAGACTACAATACTCATGATATGGAGACAACTAAAAAACACAATACAAGAGGCTTGCATGCTGGTGATGTGACAGGACCTTTCACAATCTCCTGAGAATGTTGAAATGGTGGCTATCATAGTCTATATGCTGTGTCAACTGCTGCAATTACAAAAACAAAACAGGGATATGTGGGACCACAAATTCATAATGCCTAATTTTGCATGCTTCCTTATAAGAGAAACAAAGTCTTAGGATTTTTGGCATCACCCTTTTGAGATTTCCTATTACCCCATTAGGGGTGGTCCATCCTCTCCTACCTACTAAGACTATAACTACCAAGACTAAAGACCCTCCAAGGCAAAACCCTTTTCAGCATAAGATCACTACTGTCCTCTGAGTCATGTGATAATCCTCTCCTCAAATCCACTGCTCCATCAACAAATGCACAATAGATACAGTCAAGACGACTCACACCTTTTCAATCATTTTGTCAATCATATCCAGCAATGCAATGACAGTTGCCCTAGGCAGAGTGCATATATTTTAAAAATGAAAATAACTTATTTTTCCTTTTCTCCCTACCACCCCAAGACCACTTCATTCCCTATTTATGCAATCTTTTTGTTTCTGCTGTCATAAACCTGCTTACTCTGAGTGCACCTTCTCCTATTAAATTCCATAAATGTATATGTTTTTCCTTTCACCATTGTGTATATCTTTCAATTCTTTGCTTATTGTGGATGAGAATCAGGAATCTATGTTTCAGAAAGCCTTTACACACTATCTTGAGGTTACTTTTGAAAAATGGTTCACCAATGGTAACACAAAATGGTAACATAAAATGGTAACACAAAAGAAGATGTATTTGTACACCAGAAAGCCATAAAAAAGAATAACCCCATGAAATACCTTCACAGTGTAGGAGATGGAGAGACTATGCAGTTTGATGTTGTTGAAGGAGAAAAAAGTGTGGAGGCAGCAAATATAACAGGTCCTGGAGAAGTTCTAGTTCAAGTAGATAAATATGCTCCAGACCACAACCATTATAGATGCTATCCACGTTGTAGGGGTCCTTCACATATTTACCAGAAGATTTACCAGAATAGTGAAAGTGGGGAAAAGAATGAGTGATAAGAAGGCCAGGTCCTACAATGCCAGCCCTACTGCTGGTGAAGGTTCCCACCTTACTACATGGGGAGACCCCATGGTTATCGACCACAGTATTAGAACCCTGCTATGCAAGGAGAAGTGATGGACAGTGCTGACAACAAGGATGCAAGAGTACAAAGTAGATAAGTGAAACAATATGTACCAAGATTATAGACCATGATTCCACAGGGGCCCCCCTCTTTAAAGCCAGCCTAGAGAGGATGGCAATGAAGAAGATAAGGAAAATCAAGGAGGTGAGAACCAAGTCCAGCAACCACCTCAATATCAACACTGTCACAACTTCAGTTACTGATGCAGACACCAAGAAAACGCTAAACCACAAGATGGCAAAGAGATAAAGGCAGTTGATCCACCAGTTGAGAATTCATCCACTCCTGAGGCTGAGCAAGGCATGGCTGAGAAAATACTGGCTTAACATCTCCACCATCATCAGATTTAGTCCTCCAGTAAGAAGAAAGGAATAGGAATATTCAAGCAATAAAAAATGAACAAAAGATTGGAATTGAAAACCTTAGGTGCTTGCTTTTTACCCATTGACCAGATGATAAGAACCATCTGCATTATCTATGCATCATGGTGTTTTTATTATTTTTACCTAAGGATGTACCTTTTTGGTAATTATCAGGTTAATATTATGCCTTAGTTATTGCAGACTGCTCAGGTCTGCAATCTCCCAAAGGAGTGGATGATGAAGGCTAAACAAAAGAGACAAGTGATATATTTTCAGGGCTTCAGGATGATCAAAATCCTCTAATGGAATCTGAGATTCTCTTGGGCTAAGATAAAGATCTTATCTGGGCAGCCTATACGTATTTAGTTATCAGAACAAGGGATTGGAATACTGAAGAAGGGCAGAAACTGCTCAAGGACTTCTTCAAGTCAGATATTATGTCAACTTATGAGAGCTATGTTAACTCCAGGAAGGCCTCCACACAGGAGTGAGATACCTGAGGCTACTATCTTTGTCTAATTGAGGTTGAAGTCAGGTGCCCTTAGCTCTGACCTTGTCTATGTCTTGAGTCTTCATGGCTTCACCTGCTATTACAGGTCTCAGTAGGGACCATTGACTCACAGAGCTTCACTTACTATGAGCCTTCCACCCATCTCCAGACAAGGATCCTAGGCTTAGGACAGAATCACAAGTAAACATGGAAAGCCAATTGGTTAATTTAAGTCCTGCTCAAAACAGCTTTGTAGTGGTCCCCATCAGGTAGTAACAAACATGTTTATTAACAAAGTCTAGTTTTTCTCAATACACCTCTAAAAGTTTTTCAATTGTTTAATATCTGCTCAAGTTGAGATTTTTAAGAACTATTTAATAAAAGTTTACAATTTTATTTTTTCACAAAACTCAACTAACTGCAAGCACCTGTTAATAAAAGTCTTAAATAATTGTCAGAAAAGGAAAATTTTTTTTTCTGTGACTATCATTAACAGTAACAAGAAAAAATATGAGACTAAAAAGGGAGGGATTAGAATTTGTAAAAGTAGCATGACTGTTTATATGGGTAAAGCTTCCCAACCATTTCAAGGTAATTTTAACTTTAAAACTTACTCTAATCCGTATAATTTTAAGAACGCTTCATACTACAAAAGTTTATCATGTCTTTTTGTAAATAAGCTTACATGTCATTATTTATCTCTCCAAAATGAAGGGTAGATGCAACAATAACAATAATTCCTCCAATCCATGGTTATAGAGCTGTTTGCATACGGTCCATAAAAATGAAAACTAACATGAGACAGAGGTGTTTAAGAACATTAGAGATCAGTCATATTAAACAAAAGGTTGATATTCTGAGAGATGCATTAAGAAAGCTTACAATGGACCATGAGCACAGCCCTTCATACTACAGATAAAAATCATTATTTTACTGTGAAGAACATTATTCATTAAATCAAATTCTGAATATATTTGGGACATGAATCATGGAGTATAAGAAAAGGCCTGGAAAACTCTTAGATATTGTGAGTTTATGAGTTAGTCTGCAGTTTCAATATCCTAGGAAAAATTAGAATTTAGATTAGAGCTTTCTCAGTTCTGATACCTCTTACAATTTGCTTTCTAGATGTCTTGAACACTTGCACTTTAAGGATATCCAAGTTCAAGTTCTACTCCTCTCTTCCATCTTCCAACATTTCCATTCAATATTTCAAAGGTCTCCAGAACTTGAAAATATTCATTCCTTCAGTTCTTTGGGGTAGCTCATTTTCTGGAGGAACGTAACACAAAAGAATGAACAAATGATAACATTTTATAAATTAGATTTTCAGAGACATTTGAATTTTTTAAAGATCACACATTGTTAGTACCAAGAAATGAATCCCTGTTGGAAGAATTTACACACAAATATTTATGGATAGAAGTTGTTTCATCATATTCATCCAACCACAAAATATATAGAACCACTCCACTCATGACAGAAGCCATTTTTGTTAATCACAATTGCATATGCTGTCTTTTTAAATTTAGCAGCCAATAGAATACATTTAAACAGTCTATAGAAATATAGGCATAATTTCCATGACCTGTGTTTTTGAGCCCACTGTGAATCCAGAAAATGTCAATGCAAATTATTTCCAGTGCTCATCTTGCTGCCAAAAGACCTATAACACAGAAATAATAGAATTTGAACACTCAAAAATAAGTACTTGTGTAACACTACATACATTTCCTTGTCTTTCATTGTATTATTGATAAAATAATTTTCATCATATTAGAGTCATTGTGTTTAATTATTTTTCAAAATGAAAAATCAGCAGCATACTGTCAGTCTTGCAAACTTTTCTTGCAGATGGACTGTTCTCTGAAAACTCTATACACATAAAATCTAAAGTAATTTCATAGGGGAATGATGGGAATAAAATGGAATATAAAAATAATAAATCTGTATTATGTACATGTACGCAATTCACATGAATATAATCACTATATAATGAAAACATTTACTAATAAAAAAATTAAAAAGAGTTCAATAAAAAACAATTTACCTACTGTTTTAGTCCCATAGGTGGTAGTAGAGAGTGAGGATTATTGCTGAATGGCAAGCAGTGGCCTGAAGATAATAAAGAAACTGCCATAGGAAGACACTGCCTAAAGTTTTTCTTTAGAAATGACCCTGGCCACCTCAGTCACTACAGTTTCTGTTTTTGGACTTAAGCCAAGTCCTAGTTACTTTTTTTGTTGCTGAGGAAAAAAAATACCTGACATTCAAAGTTAAAGGAGAAAATGTTCATTTGAGCTCATAGTTTGTATAGGTTTCAGCCCATAATTGGCTGTCCTCAAGGTGGGGTATGATGGCAGAGGAGCTTCATAAAGGAGAAGAGAGCTCATGGCGGGTAGAAGAAAGTAAAAGCAGCAAGCAACAAGTGACAAGCAATGACACTAACCCTTCTTCTGTCCCTTATATTTTATAAAGTTTATCAACTCTTGCCTAGGATGGGGCACTTTTAAGCCTACCCAGAAATATGCCAAATCAATCAATGGGTTAATTTTACAATCATATACACTTGACCTCAGCATTACGTATTTAATCTAACATCACACACTTTTGATCCCAGTCATCTCTGAAATATTCCTCCTATGACCACATGAGACTTCAAGGTACCATCTAGGCACAAACCATAATAAGCCCTGAATGACAGTTAAAGCTCTAATACTTCTCTTGGACAATGTTTTCTTGTTTTTTCAAATTTTTATTTTTGTTAGCATACATCTGCAGTACATAATTACTTTCACTGTGTGGAGATAGTATGTGCACCTAACACATCTTAATTCTTGTTATATCCTCTTCCCTGCCTATCTCCCTTTCTCTCCATCTCTTGCTCCTCTTACTATGTGCAAAAGATCTATGCCCCCCATTTCCTATTATCTATTTTTTATTTTCCTTCTTGATTATTTATGATTTGGGTGTCTCATATAAGAGAGATAATATAATATTTTAGTTTCTAAGTGTGATTTAATTAATTTAACACTACGGTCTCAAGATGTATCTATTTTCCTATTCTGCATAATGAATATAATCATTATGTACTGTAAAGATCTACTGCTAATAAAAATTAGGAAAATAAAGTTACAGTAAAAAAGCAACTTATCAATTGTTTCAATTTTGTAGGTGGCAGTAAAGAGTGAGGATTTAACATTTACATAAGACTAGTCCTCCATCGTGTTTAAATAACACATTTTCTTAATCCATTCATTTATTGATGAACACCGAGGCTGCTTCCAAGATTTAGGCATTATGAGTTGAGCTGATACAAACGTCAGTATACATGTGTCACTGTGATATGTTATTTAATTCTTTGGGAAACATATCTAGAAGTGGATAGCTGGTTCAAATGAATATTTTTGAGGAATCTCCATACTGATTTTCATTATGGTTATACCAGTTTACATTTCAACAAAAAATGTAGACGGGCTTCTTTTCTTCTCTCCAGCCTGCTTGAGTTTATTATTCAATTTCTTGGTAGCATTCTCTCTGGAATAAGAAGGAATCTCAGTTTTGTTTTCATTTGCATTTCTTGTAATGGCCAGTAGTGTGGAACATTTTTTTCATGTATTTACCGAGGATTTGTACTTCTTGTGAGAAGGATTTATTCATTTCACTTATCCATTTTATAACTGGGTCTGTGATTTTGTGGAGTGTAATATTTTGAGTTTTTAAGTAGAATAGATATTAGTCCTCTGTCTGTAGAATAAGTGGCAATTTTATCAATTTTCTTGGTTGTCTCTTCACTCAGTTTTCTTTGTGATTCAGATGCTTTTAAATTTGACATATCATTTGTAGATTATTAATGTTATTTCTTGAGCAATTGAGGTCTTGTTCCGAAAGTCTATTTCCAGTACTTATGTAATCAAGAGTTTTACTTATTTTATCTTTCAGTGAATTAAGTTTTTCTCTTCTGATATTCAGATTTTGATTCATGTACATTTTACTTTTGTATATGATGAGAGATATCTGGCTAGATTCAATATTTTGCATGTGGATATACATAGTTCTAAACACATTTTTCCCAGCATCATTTTTTAAAGTTTTTGGCCCCTTTGTCAAAGATGAGATGGATGAATGATTATTCCATATATTATAAAATCTTAACATGCTGAGGCATTTTTACCTTGTAAAGAAATATATTATCTCTCAAAATGGAAATTAGAAAAGATAAGGAAATGAACTGTGAGGAGAATTGGCAGAAGAGTTTGGTTGTAACTAAATTAAAATAAATTTTCTATAACATTGGAATCCAGAGCCTTCAATATAATGATTCCTTTCTATAGACTTTATTATCCTAGTAAATGGCTCTTGTCATTGACTCACAACTTCTGATAAATGGGGTGTCCTGGTTGACGTACAAGAAGCTGATAAGTACAGGCTAATTCATTCCTCTTAGTAAATTCAGCTTTGGCAAATTCGCAAGCATTGCATGGAAAAGAGCAGTGACAGGAACAAACATGTTGAAATTGTGGCCCACATGGTGCTTCAAGCCAGATGCCTTTTGTGAATATCATACTAGTCCCAACTCATACAACTGTTTGTTTTTGGCAATCAGTCTGAGCATTTACCTTCTTACAGGTTGGTGAAAAAACCCTGCCTATAGTCAATATGAATAGCTAAACACAGAGGCAGAATGGCCAGCACCTTATGGAAATAAGCTTCAGGGGTAAAGGAAAGAAAATATATATATATATATTTGTGTAATAACAATTTAAATTCTTTCGTAAGTGAATTATTATTTCACAGCAAAAAAATTGATCTTTAAGTGCAAATCACTGAAAGATGTGAGAACATATTTACAATAAATATATAAATGACTAATAGCAGGACCCTTCCTGAGGATACTTGTTTAGTATGTTAAAGCTCCTGAGACTAAAACAGGAGTGTTTTAGCCTGAGAGGAAGTTAAAGGGGGACTAATAGAGTTGCAGTAGGCCTTATTTAGATATTTGGCAAGAACCTGCCTAGGGACCAAAATGTGACTTAGTAGTATGTGAAGGTAGAAAAAAATCTGGTCAATAAACGTGGCATATTATGATATATAAAATGAGACCTACTGTATTAAAACTATTACTGAAAATTCTATAATCTAGAGTGATGCTGTTTATCTTCTTGTCACATAATTTCCAAAATAATTTAGGCTAGAAAAATAATTTATAATCCAGTCTCACATTTGTACCACACATTACAGATTTCAAAGCTTTTCATTTTGCAAGCTCTCATGTCAAATGACCTGAAATGCCACAAGGATAAAACCATGAATAAAATTTTATTGAAAAATAACAGAACAAAATAAATCATTTCTCACAGAATGACTCTAAATCAAGTAGTTTGTATACAGTGTCCTTTCCTTTGAAATACACATTTTCCAAACATATCTGTGGGTTTAACCAGCAATTGCAAATGAACCTATTATTAAGCTCACTTGCAGTTAATATCAATGTATCTCCATACATCAAACACCAGATGTTTATGGCAAGAAAATTAATGACTTAAATAATGAATCATTTGAGCAGCAGTGGCTATAATCCATCTGCTCTTTAAGCCAAGGTCCTGAGTCAGGCTGGCTTCTCACTATACAGAATGCTAATTAGCTGAACAGTAAAATGGAGGACTTAAAGCCATTGTTGTACGATGCTTCTGTGTAGCCAGAAGGCACTCTTTCCATGGACTGTGCTTTGTATAAGGAATACACAGGCATAAAATGTCAAGGGAAGAGCTGTATAAGACTGGTAATTTGAACTGACTATCCCACCCCTCATGCACCCAAGAAGAGAATGACTAAATGTACACAGTCACTCTGTAAGCCAAACCTCTTCTATTTGGATGAATTTATATTCCTTAAACATATAATCCACTTGATAACATTTGAATCATTTCTCTATTTGATTTAACTCCATTTTGTCATTATTGTATTTTCTCTTTTAATACTTCATCCAAAAGAAGATGCTAATATTTTACAACATGGTTTGATATGTTTTGTGAGGGAGAAGTTTGTATCGAACAAAAGTCTTATAAATACAAAATTCTCTGAGGTCTGAGACTTCAAAATACAGCATATTGTTACTGGATTTCACAGTGTTGGAGTCTCCTTCTAGAGGTAGTTTCTAAGTTCTTTCTCTCCTGAACAAAGACTTGGTCAAAAGGAGTGCAAAATAGTGAGGTTTCACATTTATTAAATATATGAAATGAAAAGAAACATGCTTTATAGGGCAAGTTTGGGCCAACTAAAGGTAGGAAAAGAAGTATACTCTACAGGCTAAGCATGGATCACTGAAAGAGAGAACACAGTGGTTCAGAAATCAGTGGTGACTATCTTTTCTATTTCCCACTCCTCATGAAGGTGAAAATCTGTTCAAGTTTTCACAAGAAACATTGAAAAGATCACTCTCTGACTGGTTCCATGTACAGGGATTTTGGAACTGTTCTGTATATGTGTCCTAGCATTTTGCATTTAACAGATCATGCACACCTCCTCAGACAGTCTGCCACATCCTAAACTATACCTCAGTATGTCTACTTGCCTTGTATTTTAATTCTTATGGATGTTTGATGAACATGTTTAGGGATGTCATCAGGATGTTTGGGTCTTTCCTTTCAGTAACAATGGAAATGAAGAAAAGGGGAGGGAGTGGCAGGACGCAAACTAAACAGTCCAAGAAGGTTTATTGACAAACCTGAGAGGGACCTCTCTGTTCTTCCAGGCAAAACAGAGAAGGTGCTCTCTTACAGACTCAAGGGAATTTTAAGAATTTGGAAGGGGTGGCAATATCTTTTGACAGCAGACTTTAAGGAAACTTGGCAGACACTTTTGATTTCCTTTGGGTAATATGCCCACTTTGCCCAGCAAACCAAAGGTTAAATAAACAGATTTTCTGAGATGGTGAACTTTGGTAAAGTTGGTACTCCTGTCCAGTTTCTGTCAAAAAGTGTAGCACAAATTTACAGAACAAATATGTAATTGTGAAATATAAGAGAAGATCTGAAAAGACCCCTCCAGCTCAGGTAGCTGGAGAGGGTTATCTACAGGAGTTTGGACTGGCCCACACACACATGTGAGAGTCTAACTTTTAAGGGCTCTCTGGTGGCCTTTGGTCTGGTCAATCATCATCTCAGTTTTGATGTCACAGTTAAGGAATCTTTATGGCTGAGCAACAGTTTCCTTCCTATGGCAGCATTGTGTCTCCATGGTCTCAGGCATGTGGGGCTCCTTTTCTGTAATTCTGGTGATCACAGGTATAAGACAATAGCTGGAAGCTTCTGGAAATAGCTGAATGTGTCTGGAAATCCCCTATTTTAGGGGTAGTGAACCTATGGCACATGTGCCACAGTTCCATAGGTTCCCCTATGGTGAACCCTCCCTGTCAGCACATGTACCACATATATGAGTTGTTTTCTCTAAACTAAAATCTAAGTATTTGAGTTTAATTGCAGTGCTGGCACTTTGCCATAAATGGGTTTGCAGTTGTAGCTTAGGTACCTGTTCTGTAGAAAGTTTCACCCATCACTGCCCTATGCTGCTATTGTAAATCCTGAATGGGTAAGAATATGTATATTTAGGGTTAATTAACCTTGTTTAACATACTAAATACAGAGCTAAAAAGGCATTTAATCCCAGACTTATAGCAACAAAGAATACAAAATGAAAGTCAAATTTTGTTCCAATTTTAGTTACTTATTGAGTTTCCATAGGAACAAGTGGAGAATCACGGTTCATATAAAAATTGGCTTTTCAGTCCCTGACTGTTTCAGAAGAAAACAAAAGTCATGATTTTAATGAACAGCAGGTAAAGGCCCAAGATTCGGCCTGTTTCCCCATCTCTATAGCGATCTCTGACAATTTTATAGCTTTTGAACAATTAAAATGGGCTGTGTTTACCTTCTTCAGAGAAAAAAATTATCACACTGTACTTGTTAAGCTGATGCATCTATTTACTTTGTTTTGGGAATCCGAGGTTTTTCCAACCCCTTTCCAATGAGCAGAAGGTTATATGGGCCCTGGACCTTAAAAGCATTCCCACAGGATCTTACATTCTTCTAAGCTAAAGTTTGAAACCACAACCATGTGTGGATCTTATCTATACCTGATGATATCTTCTTTGCTTATCAAGCAGACTCTAGATCTTGCTCTCTCCAGCCTGCTATTGATTACAGTTCTGTTTAACATTCTGACTCCATTAGTGGAGGCAATGAATGATTTAATCTGGTATTTTCTTGGGTAAGGATGTAACATGACCATGCATTTAAAATGCCAGAACTAAGCTATTTCATAAACCTTAAAAGGATTATATAAAGTGACCATGACACTCCTATGTAAATGTTCAGTGTATATAGATAATCAAGAGAGTACACTTTGGTAGGTAGTACATTGATGGATAAATAGAAGCATAGTGATAGATTGAGAGATAGATCAATATAGAAAAATCTGAAGAAGTTGAAGTAAATCTCTATTTCCTCAGCATTCTTAAAATTTCCAGAAAATACCTGGAATGAAATTGCTGAGGATACAGAGTATTTTGAACAGATGAATCTTTTAAACTATTTCTAATTTTTAATTTTTAATTATTTTAATAATAAAGATAGGAGAAATCAGAAAAATTTCAAGCAATAATGCTAGAGAAGACCAACATACCATAGAATGTAAATTAACAGGGACAATTTTACTTTGGAAGAGTCATTAGACTGAAGCATGGTAACAATGACAGTAATCAGGTGCACTACCTGGGCACTGCAATTTAAACATGCCCAACAGAAAGCCAGAGGTCCTGATCAATGAGAAACTTACATGCATACTTGTATATTTTATATGATGCCTCTCACTGAATATGATACTCATAGATGTACATATACAATTGGGTAGACATATGGATACTTCCTTGTTTTTTGTAAACTATAACCGAATGAGAAGGCTTATTACTTTTTTTCACATGTGAGGTAAAATAGAAGAAATAAAAAATAGATAAAAAGGAGACAAGGACCTCCTAAATAAAAATTGCCCTTTTAAAAAGTGCAATTTCAAAGATCCAGCTGAAGTACCCAAGATGACCCATATTAGCCTCCAATTGGTTAAATTTAAGTTCTTTCCCTACAAGACCCATCACACTCAAAATTCTTCAGGAATATTGAAAACCCATAAATTGGCTATATTAAAAAAGTAAAAAGCAGGAAATTGTTCTTACCATTAAGAAGGAGTTTAAGAGAATCCAAAGAATGCTTTACAATAATTTAAAAACACTTCATAACTGTACAATGAGCTAGTAACTTTCTGGGATTTCCAGTCTTTCAAGAGAAGTATAAATGTTGTCAGTTCCAAAGTGTAATGTACCTCATTTCTCTGAGTGCTCACACTCCAGAGTGCGTCTTAAATTCGTGCCTAATAAACCCTTCACAAGGCTCTTATCGATGAGTTTTAAAATCTTTTCCAATAACAAGAGTTAGAGAACCTGCTACAAAAGGTGGGGTAAATTCTTATTTTAGCTCTGGGAATCTCTTGGACCCAGATCACTGACCTTTTCTTTTGGTGATGCAGTGGCAGGAAATAAAAGGTGGCATGGAGGCACAGTTTGGTTATGCTAACCCAAAAGTCTTTTCATTTTTCCCCCATTTCAACCTCTTGCCTTTTAAAACATTGCTTTTATATTTTTTTCCTTTTTTCCTCCCTGTCTACAGTCTTAAGCAGCCTTGAGGTTTTAACTTTCCAGCGGATAGAGATGTCTAAAACATTAGTAAAATGAGTGCTTATAGGAGAAAAAACCAGCAAACACAAGAAGCACTTGCTTCTTCTAACCAGAAATGTGAAGAGATGTCAGAAGGCATTCTTTAGGACTTGTAATGACCTCATTAGGTATTCTTTGGGGTTAACACCGCACCCCATCCTGGTTTAGATGGGACTCTGAAAATCTTGTTCATCCAGGAGCACATGAAGTAAGGATGCAGATAAAACACAAATGTCTTGAGCTAAGTTTCTCATGCAACTGGCATGATATACACCAATGCTGAGAAGCACTGGACAGAACCAACCTCTGTATCAAACCGGATACAAGAATGTCCAATACAAGCACTGTGGGGTTCTAAACACATTAACCTGATGGACGTCTTCTCAATTGTTCTTCTGATCTCTCTCTTTTGATCTCTCTCTCTCTCTCTCACTCTCTCTCTCAAAATTAAGGGATACAAGTTTAGTTCTCCTGATGCCATAACTCCTCTTTTTGAGTGGTTAGAAAAATATTCTAAAACATGCAGATTCAAGCAGTCATTCAGGTGATAATTTACATCATTCACAGGACCTGATGATGTTTATGGCCTGAAACTGAGAGAGATCCCACCAGTTATAACCCCTTTTCCCCTCCTCTCTCCCCTAAGAAAGCCCTGATCATCTTTGTTTCACTTCTCTCCCACTTAGTATATCATCTTTCAGAAAACTCAAAACCTTAATTTGTTTTCTGATATTAATTATCAAGGAGAGGTAGGAAACTAGAGAATAGAAGAGCCTTCTATGGCCCACCATGTAGCAAGGAGGAGGGGAAGTGTTTGTCCTCTGGGATTTGGAGGCCCACAGGCCCATTTGAAAGGCACCGCTTCAAGCCTTCTCAGCTGTCCGTCATGACCTCTTTGGGTCCTAGTGCTGCTTCTTGAGTCCCACCTATAGGTATTATTTCTTGGAACCTGTAGGGGCTTATTCTCTAATGTTAACATTCTTTCTGCTTCCATTTTATTATTTTTATTATAATTTTGGCCTCAAGTTTATTTCATTGTGTGAACTATGCATACTGTTGTTAGTAAATTAGATCTCTGGAATTTTTAAACTCTCCATGAGATCCTTGTGAATGTTAAACATTCCTAGATATAGAGCTTGTGGTTATATATATGAGTAAAAGATAGCTCTTAGTACACCTCTTTTTCCTGCTCTCATTATTTTTGATAAAGGTTAGAATAGCTTTGTGCCCAGGAACAAGGATATTTGTTCTGAATGTGAGCAACAGATTTCTGTATTACTAGTAGAAATACCTGGAATAATCAGTGAAAACAGGACAGATCTGGTAATCCTTGGTGGTTCTGACTCTGAGGTAACAGGTCAGTGGTGGCTCCCTGAGCCGTTTGGGTTCTGAAAAATGGGGCAAGCTGCACATGTAGTATGACCCTGGCACTAGGCTGACTGCACCAGCTTCATCCTGGTTTGGAGGGTGCAGCAAAGGAGTATGAGCCCTGGTTTCAGCAGCTTGCACATGCAACCTCTTCCTTTTTGTGTGGGTTGTATATGTGGTCTGACCCAATTTAGGGGTTGCACATATGAGGTGTAACTCAAGTTTATGGTGTGAACCCAGTTTGGGTCGCACTGTGCATAGTCTGACGTCAGCATCCTGAGTCAGTTTCCTGCTTCTTCTCCACCTTTTGTTCCTCCACCTCTTCTTTCTCCTCCTCCTCCTCCTCCTCCTTCTCCTCCTCCTCCTCCTCCTCCTCCTCCTCCTCCTTCTTCTTGTTTACTTGAGACAAGGTCTGTGTAGGTCAGGGTTTTCTCAAACTCATGGTAATCTTTCTGCCTCAGCCTCCCAAGCGCTGACATTTAAGGCATGTACCGTCACACCTGGCCCTTCAATTTTTTACAAAAGTACACTAAGAAGATCTTAAAGGCATGCAAAGTAGTACATTCTAAATGATTATAGGTAATTCAATTTCTGTTGCCAAAACATAATCTTTAGCTTATATTTTATAACCTTGTGACCAATTTAAATCAAAGGATTTTAAATAGGTTGATTTTTCCTCAAATGTAAGGTAAAGTAAAAAGGCCTGATACTTGGTTTTATAATAAAGAGGGAAAAAACAAAAAAATCCCGTCTAGCAATTTAAAGCAATTCTGTTTGTGCCTTTCTTTTATTGGTTATATGTCTATATGCAGTGATGACAAATCTTTTAGAGCTTTCAGTGACATGAACAGCACACTGTAGCATGCATCTATAGGTTTGCCACCACTTGTCCACAGTATTGACAAACAGAAAAGGTACTCAGAGTAGCTTAAGATATTAAATAAAATACTGTTATAACACATAAGAAGGAAAGCTGATTGGTATCCCCTATAAAAATTCTGACTGATATAGTTATGAACCTAGAAGTATGAAAAAGATTATTTTAATTCAGCATAGTGAACACATATAAAAGTGCACTCTGGTTAAATATAATTTATGTGTTCTATGTTATCTTGTCTATTCATCTCCTTGTTAATCTGTTTTAATAATTGGTATCAGCAGATGTTTAATTTAGAAATAGTTTTAACTTTTATTTTTTTTACTTTTTTGCACGTATATATGTCTGTCTATGGTAGGGTTTTCTAACAAAAAATAATTGTAAAGGTTTTGAGGGATAGCCCAACTCGCATAAACTTGACAGGATGGCAGCTAATAAGCTCTAGGCTTATATGAGGTGTACAGAAAAAATAACAATAAAACAGAGTCTCAAAACAGGCTAGTAGAAGAGTAACAATAATTAATAAATTGCATATTGTTACCTTTCTAGTAGTTATTCAGAGTACAAGATATAGGAATGAAATCTTGTCCCAATAATATTAGCACAAACCTTTCTTTTCAATGAACTAAGAGAAACTGGCTGTAGAACTATCTTGTGTATGAACATATTTTGTTTCCTTTTTCCATTCCTGCCTTTCCTTTTTCCCTATTACAGTTTCTCTTCTTTTTGGACAGTTTCATCCCAATTCACAATCTCCATTGCACATTGTGGATCTTATTTTCTAGTTCAGTTCCTCACACTAGTGAGACAATATGATGTTATTACATGTGGGTCTGATTTATTTCACTTATAAATATGGTTTTGACTTGCATCCATTCACCTATAAAAGTCACAAGTTTATACTTCTTTATGGCAGAGTAGTACTCCATTACATAAACAAACCACATCTTTTTTATCCATTCTTCGGTTGATAGACAGTTGGGTTGTTTCCAAGATTTAGCTGTTACAAATTTTGCTGCTATAAACATGGGTGCACATATATCACTGTGGTATGATGTTTATAATTCTGGGAAGATACCCAGAATGGAAAAAGCTGGGTTTAATGGGACCACTAATCCTAGTTTTTCAAGGAATCTCCACACTGATTTCCACAGGGGTTACACCAGTCTGCATTCCAGCCAACAGCTGAGAAGGGTTATTTTTCCCCTACAGTCCCACCAGCATTTGTCCTTGGTTGATTTTTTGAATTTAGACGTTCTGTGGTGAAATGGAATCTTGGTGTTGTTTTATTTGTAACTCTTGAATGACTAATTATGTTGAGCATTTTTTTCATGTATTTCTTTACCATTTGTATTAGTCATCTGAGAAATGTGTATTCATCTCATATGCCCATTTTTTGATTGGGTCCTTAAATTTTGGAGGTTTTATTTTTATTCAGTGCTTCATATGTTCTAGATATAAATCCTTTGTTTGAAGAACAACAGCCTAATATTTTTTCCACGCTATAGGTTTTCTTTTCACTCTGTTGGTGATTTCTTCTGTTGTGCAAAGGCTTTTTATTAAGATGAGATCCCAGTTGTAGATTCTTTGTAGTATTTCCCTTGCAATCTAGGTTTTGTTCAGGAAGTACCTGCCTACACATATGGCTTTAAGATTTCTACCGACTTTCTCTTCCAGTAGATTTAGTGTTTCTGCTTTAATATTTAGATCTTTGATCCATTTGGACTTTAGTTTTGTCCATGGTGATAGACATGGATCCAGGTTAGTCTTCATCTCACAGACAGCCTGTTTTTCCAGCACCATTTATTAAAGAGGCTATCTTTCTTCCAGTGATTGTTTGACGCCATTGTCAAAGATGAGCTTTTTGTAGTTTTGTGTGCATCTTCTATTCCATTCCATGTATTTTTAGGTCTGTTTTGTTGCCAGTACCATGCTGATTTTATCACAGGTTTGTAGTATAGTTTCAAATCAAAGTTTGCAATGATGCATGATTGGCTTTGATGCCTAGAATTGCTTTTGCTATTCTAGATCTATTCTGTTTTTCAAATGAATTTTAGGAATGTTTTCTCTAATTCTGTGAGTTATGTTAATGGAATTTTCTTTGGGATTTTATTAAATCTATATAACAATTTTGGAGAAAGGTTGTTTTCTTTATGTTGGCTCTTACTATCCATGAGAAAACGGTATCTTTTGATTTTCTGATATCCTCTTTGATGACCTCTTTCAGGGTATTGTAGTTTTCAATGTGTAGATCTTTTACTTTCTTTGTTAGATTTATTCCTAATTATTTTATTTTTTGTATGTTACTGTGAAGGTTGTGATTTCTCTAATTATTCTATCAATGAGTTTGTTGTTTGTATGCAGAAATGCTATTGATTTTGAGTATTGACTTTTATCCAGGTACACTACTTAATTTGGTTATTAAATCTATAAGTATTTTGTTGGCGATTTGGGGGTCTTCTATGTAGAGTATCATGTTATCTGTAAAGAGTGAAAATTTAAATTTTACTTCCCTCTCCTTATTACTTGTATTTGTTTCTCTTGTTTAAATACTGTGGCTAATGCTTCCAGACCTATGTTGAATAGGAGTGGTGATAGTTTACATTCTTAACTATTCCAAATTTTAGAGTGAAAGCTTTCAGCTTTTGACCATCTAGTATGATATCAGCTGTTAGTTTGTATAGATAGCTTTCCTGGATTCAGACAGAAGAACATTTAGTCCAATTTTCTGTAGGGATTTTATCATGAATTGGTATTGGACTCCATCAAATGCTTTTTCTGTATCTATTGAGATGATTATGCGATTTTTGTCTTTGGCTCTGTTGATATTTTGTAATGCACTATTGATCTGCATATGTTGAACCATCTCTGCATCCCTCTGATGAATCCTGCTTGGTCATGGACCATTATTTTCTTGATGATTTTATGCCTTCTGTTTACTATGTCTTCTTGAAGATTTTTGTATCTATTTTCATTAGGGAGATTGGTCTTTAGTTTTTTTTTTTGTTGTTGGATTCTTCTCTGGTTTTGACATCAAGGTAACACTTGCTTCCAGGAATGATTTTGGAAATACTGCTTCCCATTCAAATTCATTGAAGATTTTCATCATTAGTGGCATTAGTTCTTCTCTAAATTTGTTGTAGAATTCAACAATGAAGCTCTCAGGGCTTGGGCTTTTCTTTTTTGGTAAGATTTTAATTACAATTTCAATATTCTTGACAGATATCAGGTTATTTAGAATTTCTTATTTTCTTGACTCAGTTTTGGCAATACATGTGTGCCTAAAGATCTGTCCATTTTTCTGGGTTATTTATCTCATTAGAATACAGGTTCTCAAAGTGAGTACTGATGATCTTCTGGCTCCATGGCAGGGTAGCATGGTAGAGGAACAGCATTTCACTGCAACAGGAGAGAGAAAATGCAACAACAGCAAAAAGGGGAGGAGCAGAACAAGGAAGAAGATTCCTTTTGTCCCTTATGTTATATGTATGTAGGCTTCACACCCTAGGCTGGGTGTGTCATTCACACGAGTAATCCCAGCATTGGACTACGACTCAATCAGAAAGTCTAGAAGCCTGCCCTATGACTGCATGGGCATAAACCATAACATTCTGCTCCAGGGCCCCCAAAGACTTATGAACATTCCTCATGCAAAAGGTATTTAGTTCATCTCTAAGAGTTGCCAAAGTCCTAACAGTATCAGTATTGCTGAAACATCCAACTCTCAAGTCTCCTCCAAGATCTATGGCAAACTCTTAAGTGTGAGCCCCTGTACAAAGGAAAAATTAAACGCTTCCAACATTCAATGGCAGAAGATAAACATTACTGTTCTAAAACGTACAAACAGGGAGATACAAAGCAATGGGACCAAAAGGAAATCTAAGCAGAACAAACATTAAGTTTTGTAGTTGTGTAATATATGAAGAAATCTGTGGTAAGTTCTGAGCTCCAAACAGCTTGTGTGGCTCCATCCTTATGGCACTTCCAGTATCTACCAGGGTTTCTTTCTTGGGCCTGCTTTGCTGACATCTTGCAGTATTTTTTAAGATGATCCATATTCCCAGCTTTTCCATAACTCTTGGGTCTCCATTGCCACTTTGGCTTCATGTTGACAGCTTCATATACTGCCCTCTCAGGAGCACACTGCCTGCCTCTGAGGCCTACTTCTGAAATCGAGATTGAAGCAATCTTGACTCCATAACTCTTGAATGCATGCACCTGAAACCACTGCCATGTAGATAATGCCAAGGTCTCACACTAGGTAAAGTATCACCCTCTCTCTTGGCTGTAAACATCAAGTGCCTGGATCACTGAGCATTCTGAATCCAATTCTGCAGAACAAATTCTCTATGCCATGACTATTCTCAAACCTGGTGTGGTTGCTGCCATTTTAGGATCTGGTACAGCCACCACCATTCTGAAACATGGTGCTCTGTGGCTTTCTCCTCAAAGCAGAGTTTTTCACTTTTGCAGATGTAAGGCTGAAAATTGTAGAGACATGCTGCTTCTTGAGATGCCGTCAGTCCATCTTTCACGTTCTCTTATTCTTTCTCAGCAATCAAGATCTCCTCTGTTCTATCGTTGCAGTCCAGAGTTTTTTATTTATTTTAAGAAATAAAAGAAGAGAAACATATTAACAAACAGACATACATTTACAAAATAGTACAAGAACAATACACACTAAACGGAGTTACAAACAACATTGCAGGAAATTAACAATGGTCTTTGCATAACTTATTGATATCTTCAAAGGGGTTTCTCAAGAAAACAAATAGAGAAATGAAAGAATGATCAAAAAAGAAATTGTTAAATGTTCCTTTCAGTAGGGCAATAGAAGACAGTAGTACAATTATGTTAGCTTTCCTGTATATTCATACTTGCATAATTTCCCTTTCATTCCCTTCTCTTTTCCAACACCCCAGTTACCCTTCACTATTGAGTGTTTTCCTCACCTTTCACAAAGTCTGTCATACCCCCTAGTTTTTATTCACTATTTCAGGTCTTACACTAGTGAGACAATACAATTCTTACACATGTAGGTCTGATTTATCTTACTTATGAGTATGGTCTGTAGTTGTGATCATTTACCTATACAAGCTTTGAGTTTTCTTTCTTTAGAGCTGAGTAATATTCCACTATAGAAAAGTACCACAATTTTTTTATCCAATCCTCAGTGGATGGACATTTGGGTTGCTTCCAGTTTAGCAATTACAGATTGTGCTGCTATGAACATGGGTGCACATATATTGCTATGATATGATGTTTTGAGATTTTCTGGGAAAATACACAGAAGGGGAACAGCTGGCTTGAATGGGACCTCTAGACCTAGTTTTCTGAGGAATCTCCAAACTGATTTCCACAGTGGTTTCACCAGTCTGCATTCCC
>NW_004955529.1:1916647-1973631 GCF_000276665.1 Chinchilla lanigera | reverse complement strand
GAAGGGTTCCTATTTCTCCACAGCCTCGCCAGCATTTGTTATTGGTTGATTTCTTAATGCTAGCCATTCTTACTGGGGTAAGGTGGAATATTACTGTTGTTTTAATTTGCATTTCTTGAATGACTTATGATGTTGAACAGTTTCACATATATTTATTTGCCATTTGTATCTCTTTGTCTGAGAAATGTGTATTCATCTCAGCTGCCCATATTTGGATAGGGTCTTTGAATCTGGGGTAAATGATGCTTTTTAATTCTGTATATGTTCTAGATAGAAGACCTTTGTCAAAGGGACAGTCAGCTAAACTTTTTTCCCAATTTCTGGGTTTTCTTTTTGCTCTTCTAGTGATTTCTTTAGATGTGCAGAAACTCTTCAGTAGGATGAGATCCCAGTTGTTGATTCTTTCAAGTGTTTCACGTGGAGTTTGGTTTTTGTACATGAACTCTCTCCCTACCCCTATGTCTTCAAGGTTTCTACCTATATTCTCTTCCAATAGATTTAATGTTTCTGTTTTAATATTGAGATCTGTTATCCATTAGGACTTGAGTTTGGTGCATGGTGATAGACTTGGATTTATTTTCACTCTTTGCAGGTGGGAAGTCAATTTTTCCAACACTATTTATTAAAGAGGCTATAGTTCTTCCAGTGAGTTTGTTTGGCCCCTTTATCAAAGGTTAGGTGGCTGAGTGTGTTTGTGGTTGTGGTTGTTTCTTCCACTCTGTTCCATTGATTCTCAGGTCAGTTTTATACCCAGTTCCAGGTTGATTTTATTAAAGTAGCTTTGAAGTATAATTTCATGTAAAGGATTGTGATTCCACCTGACTTGTCCTTGTTGCCCAGGATTGCTTTTGCTATTCTGGGTCACTTCTGGCTCCAGATGATTTTAAAGAAAGTTTTCTCAAGATCTGTGTGGTATGTTGATTGTAGTTTAATGGGAATTGCATTGAATCTGTACAGCAATTTTGGTAGTATGGCCATTTTCACAATGTTGGTTCTTCCAACCCATGAGCAAGGAATATTTTTCCATTTACTGAAATCCTCTTCGATGTTTTTTTTCAGAGTATTGTAGTTTTCACTGAATAGACCTTTACTTCTTTTGTTACATTGGTTCCTAAATATTTCAATTTCTTGGATGCTATTGTGAAAGATATGGTTTCCTTAATTTCTCTCTCAGTCTGTTTGTTGTTTGTGTATTGGAATGCTATTAATTTTTGAATATTGACTTTGCATCCAGCTACACTGTTGAATTTGTTGATAAATTCAATGATTCTTCTCATGGAGATTTTGAGGTCTTCCATGTAAAGTATCATGTCATCTGCAAATAGTGATAGTTTTCTTTTTTCCTTTCCTATTCTTGTTCTTTTTCGTCTCTCTCTTGTTTAATTGCTCTGGCTAATGGTTCCAGGAGTATATTGAACACGAATGATGACAGAGGATATTCTTGTCATGTTCCTGATTTTAAAGTAAAACCTTTCAGTTTTTGTCTATTTAGTATGATGTTGGTTGTTGGTTTGTCGTACATGGCTTTGATTAGGTTGAGGTAAAGACCATCTATTGTTATTTTGTGTAGAGTTTTGATCATGAAGGCCTGTTGGACTTTATTGAAAGCTATTTCTGCATCTATTGAGATTATCATTTTGTTTTTGTTTTTGGTTCTATATAGCATTTATTGACTTGTGAATACTGAACCATCCCTGCATTCCTGGAATGAATCTGATTTGGTCATGGTGTATGATTTTCTTGATAATTTGCTGCACTCTATATGCATGTATTTTATTGAGTATCCTCACATCTACATTCATGAGGGAGATTGTTCTATAGTTCTTTTTTTTGGTTGGGTCTTTCTCTGCTTTTGGTATCACAATAATACTTGCCTCCAGAAATGAATTAGGGAAAATTGTGTCCTTTTCAATTTCATTGAAGTGTTTTAGGAGTGTTGGTATTAAATCTTCTCTGAATTTCTTGTAAAATTCTGCTGTGAATCTATCAGGGCCTGAGATTTTCTTTGTCTGAAAGTTTTAATTACATTTTCAATCTCATGAATTGATACTGGTTGTTCAATATTTTTATATCTTCTTGACTCAACTTTTGTAATTCATACATATCTAGGAATCTGTCCATTCCTTCTGAGTTTTCTGTCTTATGAGTGTAAAGATTTTCAAAGTAGGTGTCAATGATCTTCTGAATTTCTGTAGAATCTGTATTATTTTCATCCTTTTCATTCCTTATTGCATGAATCTGAGTTCTGTCCTTTCCTTTTTGGATAAAATTGGCTAAGGGTTTATCAATTTTATTTATTCTTTCAAAGAACCAGCTCTTTGATTCATTTATTTTTTGTAGGGTATTTTTGTCTCAGTTGCATTAATTTCTTCCCAGATCTTTATAATCTCCTCCTTTCTTCAGGCTTTGGGCTTGACTTCTCCTTCTTTTTCTAAAAGCTTGAGGTGCAGCATTAAGCTATTTATTTCTTCTCTTTCTGTTTTCCTTATGTGTGAGTTCATCACTATAAATTTCCCTCTGAGGACTGCTTTCACTGCATCCCACGGATTCCAATAAGTTGTATTTACATTTTCATTTGTTTGTAGGTATTTCTTAATTTCTTCTTTAATTTCTTCTGTGACCCATTGGTTATTCAGGAGGGTGTTGTTTAATTTTCAACTGTTTATGGAGTTTTTGGCATTCCTTTTTTCATTAATTTCCACTTTCATTGCACTATGGTCAGATAATATGCATGGGATCATTTCAATTCTTTTGCATTTCCAAAGGTATGCTCTATGGGCTAGAATGTGGTCTATTTTAGAGAAAGTCCCATGTGCAGCTGAGAAAAATGTGTTATCTGATGTTGTGGGGTGGATCAGTCTGTATATATCTAGTGAATCCATTTGTTCACAACTTTCGTACAGATCTGTTATTTCCTTGGTGATTTTTTGTCCAGTTGACCTATCTCTTGGTGTCAAAGGAGTGTTGAGTTCCCTATTACAATGGTATTTTTAATTATATGAATTTTCATGTCTGGTAAGATTTGTCTTATATAGTTTCGTGCTCTGATATTTGGTGCATACGTGTTTATGACTGTTACCTCATCGTCTTGCAGTTTTCCCCTAACGAGTATGTAGTGATCTTCTTTATCTCTTTTGATTGTTGTTGGTTTGAAGTTTACATTGTCTGCAAACAGAATAGCTATACCTGCTTTTTTCTGGGTTCCTGTTGCATGAAGGTTTGTTTTCCATCCTTTGACTTTCAGTCTATAGATTTCCTTTTGAGTAAAATGTGTTTCCTGTGTACAGCATATCATTGAATTTTCTTTCTTAATCCACTCTGTGAATCTGTTTCTTTGGACTGGTGAACTGAGGCTATTTACATTTATGGTTATAACCAAGAAGTGTTGACTTATCATTTTCATGTTATCTACTGGCTGTTGGTTTCCTGCTTTTTCTACCTGTTTAATTGGTTGCTCTTCTTGACATTTCCTTTCTCTTGTTGTTCTTTAAATTGCAGTCTTGTTTTCCTATGTCTATAATGTCTTTTAGTACTCTTTGCAACAATGGTTTAGCATTCATGAAGTTCTTCAGTTATTTTTTGTTATATTTTATTTCTCCAGTGAATTTGAAGGAAAGTTTTTCAGGGTACAACAGTCTTGGTGGGAAGCTGTTCTGTCTCAGGACCTGTAATACTTTGGTCCAAGCTCTTCTCGATTGGATGCTTCATGTTGAGAAGTCTACCGTGATTGTGATGGGCTTTCCTTTATACATGATGTTTCTTTTCTCTAGTAGATTTTAATATTCTGTTCTTTTGCTGCAGATCTGGGATCTTGATTATTATATGTCTGCATGTAGTTTTATTTTGGTTATGGTTAGTTGGAATTCTATATGCCTCATATAGTATTTCAGGTTCTGTTCCATGTTTGGGAAATTTTCTGCTATTATTTATATAAATATTCTTTTTATGTTGTTTGGATTGCCTTCTGCTGTTTCTTTGACTCCTATCAGTCTTACATTATTCCTCTTTGCCTTGTCTTGCAGCTGTTGGATTGATTTTTCCTAGTGCTTTGTTGATTTTAAGAGATCCTTGCTTTTGCAATCACTGGCTGCATGCTTTCTTCAAAATCTGAAATTCTATCTTTGGCTTCATTCAAGTGGCTTTAGCAGCTTTCAGTGGAAGCTTTGATTTCCTGGATAGCTCTTTGTATCTACTTTGTGCATTCTATTTCATTTCTATATTTTTCATTTAACTTTTCTGTTCATTGCCTATGTTTGTCTATTTTTTTCTTTGTTTCTTCTTCAGATGTGCTGAGCCTTTCTTTCATCATTATTGTCATTTCATTTTGTGCCTGAGAGATTATTTCTCTTCTGATCTCTTCTATGGTCTGTTAGATTTGTTTCTTCACTTTCACTGCAATCATTTCAGCGATTTCAGGAATGTGTTTCAAAGTTCTCCTATGTCGATGTCTCCTGCACTTGTTCTGAGAGGGGTGGAGTTCTGAGATTGTGTTTGAGTCCTTCATTGTGTCATGTTTGATGTTGGTGGCAAAGTACTCAGTCCCTTTCCTCCCTGTCAACTTAGCAACAGTCACTAACCTCTCTAATTTTCCTGGTGGTAAGGAAAATTATTGGGTGCTTTTAGCCAGATTTAGGTTGACAATCAAGAGCAAAGATCCAGGGCAGGAGATTTAGCTCAGTGCCTGCCTGGCAAGCACAAGTTTGTGAGTTAGATTCCCAGTACTGGAAAAAAATAAACAAACAAACAAAAATGTTAAAAAAAGCAAAGATCCCACAAAAAATGATTTAAAATATTGGGAGCTGGTCCAGAAAGGGTAAAACTCTGGACTGCGGGTTCCAGGGTTCGTGTCTTGGTGGGGGCACACTCAGTGGCTGCTGGGGTGCTGCTTATTCTGAGTTCTTCCAGCAAAGGGTGAAGTTTACCTAGTTCTCCCAGGTATCAAACACCAATCATAATGTCAGGTTCCAGATAATCTGATCCAGTGTCCCCTATCAACTCAAGGCACGAGTATGAAGGAGAAGTGGTCTGCACTTGTGGTGTGATCATAGACCACTTGGTCCTGTGACTCCAGGGAGTTCAGAGTGAAGGTAAAACTAGACACAGACTGCAGGGTCTGTAGTTTGTAAACTGTCTGATTCTGTGTCTACAGGCCTGTCACTGTAAGCACAGGAGCCAGAGGTGGGCTGTGCTGTCTGTGATCACAGATCGCCTATTTCCATGCTCCCACCCAGATTCGAATCCTAGGACCCAGATGTGAATCAAGGCTTCAGAAGTTTTGTGGGCCACCTGCTCTGGGGCTTCCCATGTCACTGGGTACTCTCAGGGTGACCCTTGCAAACCCCAGTTTTAGCAGGTTTGTGGGTCCCTTGAGACAGTCTCCTGTGTGTCCCAAGCACATGGAGGGCAGAGACATAGACTGCAATGGTGGCAGTGTTCTGGGATGACTGCTCTGTTCCCGGGAAGTAGATTGTGGTGCTACCTGGTTTTCTTGGTGTTCACCTGCAAGTTGTGGTGTGAATGGACCATGGGCCTCCTGATTCTGTGCCTGCCAGCCACTCATGCCACACATAGGACCCACACACTGGCTGTTCTCCTGGAGATCAGGAACCCCCTGTTTCTGTGATCCCACCCAGACATGAACCCTGGAACCCCTCAGTCCAAGAGTTTTACTAGAGTTCCCTTTCTGGACCAACTCACAATCTTTTAAATCTTTTTTTCTGGGATCTTCACTCTTTTGTTTTGTTTTGTTTTGTTTTTCTTCCGGTACCAGGAATCAAACTCATGACCTTGTGCTTGCCAGGTAGGCACTGTGCCACTGACCTAAATCTCTAGCCCCAGATCTTTGCTCTTGATCCTCAACCTAAATCTGGCTAAAAGCACCCAATAATAGGCATGCTACTCTGCCAACATTTGATTGCCTTGAAATTTCTTCTACCAGTTTAATTAGTTCCATGCTGTTAATATTAATCTCAGGAAAAGTTTCTGGACATGAGCAAAATGCAAACTTTTTGCTGAGCCATAACATATACCACCAGCAGTCCAAAAGCCAATACAATCCTTCTTCCAAGCAGAACTCTCCTGAGACTGGTCTTTACCTGAAGGATTTGTATAAGGCTTTTTTTTTTTTTTTTTTGAGTTCTGAGCAAAATCTCCCATACAGAACAGCCTAAGGCATTTCAGCTCTACTCATTCAGCCAATATCACCAAACCTTTCCTTTTTTTTTTTTTTTGCTGGTACCAGGAATTGAATTCATGACATCACGCTTGCCAGGCAGGCACTGTGCCACTGAGAATCCCCAGCCCCTTCCAAACCTTTATAAACTCTTCACATAGGCCATTTCCAAAGGCTCTTAAACCACATGGTCAGGTAGAGTCACAAAATGACCCTATTCCTGGTACGAAGTTCTGTCTGGGTCACTATTCTCTCACTGCTAGAACAAAATACCCAATGCCAAAAATGAAAGAGGGAAAGTTTTATTTAGCTCACAGTTTGTGGAGCTTTCAGTCTCTAATAAGCTGGCTCCATGACAGGGTGGCATGACAGAGGAGCAACAGTTCATGGCAGCAGAAAACTGCAAAAGCAACAAGATCTAAAAAGGGTGGAGCACAGCAAAAGAAAAGTATCTTTCTGTCCTTTATACTGTATGTAGGCTACCCACCCTAGGATGGGTGTAGGACCATAATAACAGCTTTGGACAATGACTCAATCACAAATTCTAGAAGCCTGTTCAATGACTGCATGAGGTTTTTGGGGGACATATAGACACAGACCATAGCAAGAAAGTAGTGACCTTCTTTGTCTATTTTGTTCAGTTTTTGCTTAAAGCTCACATAGTCTGCAAATATAATAGGTACCCCTGATTTTTTTCTTGGTTCCTTTTGCATGGTAAATTGTTTTAAATCTTTTGATTTTTAGTCTCTGAGCTTGTTTTTGAGTTAAATGTGTTTCTTGAATGAAGTATATTGTTGAATCTTTCTTCTTGATCTAATCTGCCAGTATGCTTCTTTTGATTGGTGATTTGAGACCATTTACATTGATGGTTATAACTAATGTGTACTGGCTTATCTTTTTCATGGTATATTGCTGTTGTTTGTTCCCTGTCTTTCTTCTCTGTTTAATTGCTTGATCTGCCTGGTAGCTTCTTTCTATTGGTGTTCTTGTGTTTGTGGTATATGTTTTCTCTTCCTAATACATTCTTGAGCACAATCTGAACATCTGACTTGGGGCTTATGAATTTCTTCATTTGTTCTTTCTAATGAAAGTATCTTATTTATCTATTGATTTTGAAAGATACATTTGCTGGGTACCTTAATCTGGGTTGAAGATTGTTTTCTTTGAGTACTTGGAAATACCTCACTCCAAGTTCTCCATGTTTTGATGGCTTGTATTGAGAAGTCTGCTGTGATTCTGATATGCTTTCCTTTATAGAGGGTTTGTTTCTTTTCTCTAGCTGCTTTTTGTCTTGTGTTCTTGGGCTGAATTTCCAGAACTGCCATTATAATATTCCTTGATATACATTCGTTTCGGTCATGCCTATTTGGAGTTCTATATGTTTCTTTTATTTGTATTTCAAATTCTTTTCCCGCATTTTGGAAGTTTTCTGCCATTATTTGTGTGAAGGAATTTTCTTACAGCTTTTCTGCTGTTTCCAGCTTTCTTTTTTTTTTTTTTTTTTTCCTGGTACCAGAAATTGAACTCACAATGTCACACTTGCCAGGCAGGCACTGTGCCACTGAGCTAAATCCCCAGACCCCTGTTCCCAGCTTTCTAAAAGATGACAATCAAATGTATGTCATTTTTTTGGCTTCATCTTATACCTTTTGGGTTGAGTTTTCATGGTCTCATGCTATTTTTAAGGTACTTTTCTTTTCCTGATTTCTAGTCACAATCTTGTCTTCAAGATATGGTATTTGATGTTTGCCTTCATTCAATCTCCTTCTTATACTTTCAATGGAGTTTTTAATCTCCTATATTTCTGTTTCAATCTATTTTATTTATTCCACTTCTTACCTATATTGGGTATTCATGGTTTCCATCATTACTCTGAGCTTCTTATATTTTTACCTGTGCCTGCTTTAGTGTCGTTCATTTTGATCATAATTTCTTTCTGCAATTTAGAGATTACACTTCCTATACTCTATTCAATTTGCTTTTTTTTTTTAACTTGTGTTGCTATCATGTCTGAAAGTTCTTGTGTTTGGCTTGTGATTTCAGTGATCTCATTGTGCTCCAGATTTGACACTTGGCTGGGTGTCCCAGATTGCATTTTGCTTCTGCATCTTATCTTCTATTTTATTTTCTGTGTTGATGCATGTATATTTTTTATTATCGATAGATTCATCCCTTATATTGAAGTTTCCATAAGAAATATCTTTTTCTCTGGGGTGTCTTCTAGATTTAGGTGATTGTTCTTCATATTTATCTTAAGATCCTACCTTTCCAATATATTAAGAATGACAATTTGACTAAAGTGATGGTTAAGCCTCTTTAAAATCACAGTGTTGTCATAAAGGAGAGAAAAACTGATTGTAATAGGTATGGCATCCAGGCAAATGTGCTACAGTTAGCAATAACAATAGTCTCAACCAGAGAATGGCTACTGACAAACTGTGGTAACTATTAGGCTGATATTTTTAACTTTAGGAGCAAACTCTAGGGTTTTATAACCAAATCCATATTACATTAGGAAGTATATGCAATGCTTTTCCCCTTAGTAGAGTGATTTTACCCTGGTGTGGGTGGTGGTGGTTTAAGAGTTATAGAGGGAAGGAGAGATAGATGAATGAGGTCAAATATATTAGGAACAATACTGAAGTGCAAAGAACAATCATCCATGTTTTGGAAAATTGTAGAACACAAGAGGAAAATATTGGAAAATAAAGCTAAGGAGCATTAAAGTAAACCAAAAAGAGAAGAGACAATGTTTATTCAAATGAAAGTATCATAAAATCAAGTGAGATGATGAAAGATTTAAGTTGAATGAGTAGGGCACAAAAATAAAGAAATTTAAATTATAAAAGAAAGAAAAATGAAGAAAGTAAAAGAACAGAGAGAGAAAAGAGAGAAAGACAAAAACAAAAATATAACCACAAAAACCCCCACAAGACAAAAGAAAACAAAATAGAAATGGTCCAACCACACAGTAAAAGAAAAAAACAGAAAAAAAAGAAGAAAAATAAAAGTAGTAATATTCCTCTTGTGTCTAAAATTCTGTTGCAGATCCAGGGGCTGGGGATTTAGCTCAGTGGCACAGTGCCTGCCTGGCAAGCACAAGGTCGTGAGTTCAGTTCCCGGTACCAGAAAAAAAAAACCAACTACAAAAAAAATTCTGTTCCAGATCCAAATTGGGTCCCAGAAGTGTGTACTATAGCCAAGTTTGCGAGTGGGTTTGTGCTGGGTTTGGGGCTGACTTTGATTTACTGATGTGGGGGAAGGAACTAGTATTCTGTTGCTGGAGTTTTCCCCAAGCCCTTTAGGAAAAAATAAAGTGGTCCTACCCTCCTCTTTCTATTGTGTATGTTTGTGTGCCAAATGAAGCACAGCACTGGTTGACCCCACTTGTCAACTGCTGGCTTGCATTCTCACTGCTGCTTTGGATTTTTCCATGTCACTAGTCCACCTGATCATCATATGCACCTCATTGTGTCCTTGCTGAGTTGCTAAGGCAGTTTTCTTGAACTGACTTAAAGTTAAATTTCCCACAGGTAATTACATAGTAAATAAAAGAGAAATGTCCGTTTGGTAGTGCCTTTTGGGCCTAGGAAATTACTAGACAAACTTAATTTTGTGGCTGAGAAGGACAGCTTCCTGAGCAAATGTGCTTCAGTTTTCTCTACCAATGAGTAATTTTTGCAGTTTTCTTCCTGAGTCTTATTGAACTCCACCTCAACAAATGTTATTAAACAAATTATATATATATATACATACATATATGCATAAATATACATAGCAGTATTTATATATAATTTAGTTATAATTGAAATATATATATAACAGTTATAATTAAAATTTGAAAATTTGTATTTGCAAAGATTTTTTTAAATAGTAAACTGTTCTCAGTTAAACTTTCAAAACTTAGATTAAAAACAGGTTTTATATATTTCTCAGATAATATTTTACATTTTCCATTATTAAGCTTCTGGTTACTTAAACAAATGAGTTTTAAGAGTTAGAGTATTTCAGTACTGACTTCTAAAATATTCCCTACAACCAGGTTAAATTGGTTAAATGAATAATTACTATATTAGCTTATAACACACATTTTAAGTGAGACTAGGGAGGTATATACTCTAAAGACAAATTATGTAGTAAAACTAAGAGAGTTAAATTTAACACCTGCAAAGTAATAATAAATGCTCTTTTATGCAATGTGTATCATTTCTTGTTCTTAGTCATATGAAATAAGGAAAAGTTTTGCATATCTTTAAATTTGCTCCTGGTACTTAAAATCTAATCTATATGCATTGGCTTTGATTAAACAAGTATTTTGTTATATAAATGATACATACTTGTACATTGACTAAGTCTATTTGTTGTCAGTAAAACTGCTTCTTAAATTTGTGATGTCTAAGACTTTTTTATTATCATTTAAGTTATAGCAGGGAGAGCTATTACAATCTTTATATCTGCATAGCTAGTTATTGCAAACCTCATGTTGTACTGAATATATTTGTGTTTCTCAATTATACAGGGCTTCTAGTATGCAGACCATAGGAAAACAGTTCATCATCCTCATAACCTACAGATTAAATTTTTTTATAATGATGGACTTTTTAATGTTTATGTGATTTTTATGAAATTGTGTGATGATAATTAAATTGGCAGCAAATTTTACAAATTGAGCCAATGTTCTTTTAATGATTAAAGAGTAGACTTACTGAAGTATAAATTATTCTTTAAACAAGCACATTCTCCATACAAAAGGATAGTTAATTATCACTTAAAATGTTAATTTGTACTAAAATTGGAATTTAATACATTTTAGAGATAACAACAAAAATGTATACTTCCAATAAATAACGCCACTTTAATTGTAATACTAAGATGTTATGTTTGCCCTTAATTTCAAATTTTCTCTCTAAAAATATATAACTGTTATTTGTTAATATTTTATATGAACTTGACTTCTAAAAGAAAACCATTATTGGTAATAAAAGAAGGAAGATCATTGTCCTATTTTAAATATCAAAGTGCTTGACATGCAGGAAAGATTATGATAGTTAAATCAATTTCTCTCACTTCAATACTGTTGTAAATGACTTTCTGGGTGTTCAAAAGCTGAAACTTACAGACCAAAACTACAAAATGTAACTGGGCCAAGAGGACAGCCAATATTTTTTACATGGATCTCCAGAGCCAATGAGGACCCAGGATATGAGGGGACCTCTCTAAAAAGATTATACAGGGCTGGGGATTTAGCTCAGCGGCAAAAAGCGCCTGCCTGGCAAGCGCAAGGTTGTGAGTTCGGTTCCCGGTACCAGAGAAAAACAAAACAAAAAACAAAAAATAAATAAAGAAAGAAAGAAAGAAAATGAAAAGATTATACAATGAAAGTGAGTCACTCTACCTCCTGAGTAGGGAGATTGTTGGCTTGGAGGACAGGAGTCAACTAGTACAGTGATCCCTCACATATTGTGAGAATCATGTTCCAGAGACCCCTGTGATAAGTTCAAATCCACGAATTAGCATTGTTACATTTAATTATTTATACATATGTTTTAAGGCTTTATAAACCATCCCCACACTATTATAAACCTCTCCCACTCTCTTATTAACCTTTCCCACACTCTTATAAATACTTCGTATGCTCTTAAACACTTTCTATGCTCTTAAACCTATTTAATTTTAACAACATGTAAAATTCTGTATGGGTACTCACCAGTGAAGTACACTACAACTTGAATGATGAAGATTATGAATTATGTAGCTGTGTAGTACTGATACAATTTTAACAACATGTAAAATTCTATATGGGAACTCAATGTGAAGTGGAAAGGGAGAGATGCTAAATGTATGGGCACAACGCAGAAGAGCCAAGAGGTCAGTGCTGCAGTCACTGAGCCAATCAACACCCAGTATAGAGACCACAGTTCCATCAGCCAATAAGGTGTTATGTATAATCTCACATTGGCAAACTTGATTGAGCAATAGTGACATACCAAATTTCCACTGTGTACAGTATGGTACTCATCTGTTGATAAAATACATACTTTGTTTTATTTTGATTCAATATTCTTTTAATATGTTTAAATTAACATTTTTATGATCTTATATTGCTTTAAATTTTTAGGTGAGATAATTAAAATCATAAATTTATATAAATACGTATATAACACAATATCCCATGATATAGCAAAATCTCTGTGGTGCGAAAGTAGATATATTTTTTAAAAAATCTGTGATACAGTGATACTGAAATAAGTGAACAGTGATATGAAAAGGGATGACTGTATATATTGTGCTGAAGGAAACATTCATTAAAGCAGAGGGAATATTGTGACTCTAAGGGAATGATTGTGACTTTCAAAGTCTCTGAGACTAACACCTTGGCTGCTCAACCAGGCATCTCTGTAATCAGAGTGCATCGTGACAAGTTCCCTACAAGGTAAAAGGCTGTTTATTTTTTAAAAGCATCTGTGTTATTTTCTCAGAGAAACAGAATCAAGCATTTTGGGATGGAAAGAGAGAGTAGGTGGAAAGACTATTTTGATTGTGACCACCTGTAATATTTAAAATATTGTGTCAAATTGAGTAAGAAATTGCCCAAATGAAGTGATTAGTATAGTTCTGACTGTGGCTGCAGGGGTTTACTGCAAACAGAAGATCCACCCTAGGTATGAGTGACAGCAACCAATAAAATTGCCACCTTGAATACAATAAAAGGGAAATGAAGAAGGAAAGTTTGATTCTGTTTGTTTGGAAAAGCTCCAGTCTTCATCTTCACTTCGGATATCACAGACTCTTCAGCATTTCAGTGTAGACCCTTCAGCCTCTGTAACAGACTCTTTGGCCTCCTGATATGGAATTTCTTGGGATACTATATTGAACTCCAGGCCTTTGACTTGATCCTTCAGATATACAGCTCACAGGTAGCTCTTTTACACTTTTCCACATCTGAGTTCATGGGCTATCAGTGTAAGCCAGCCTTGTACATTCTTACATATTTATATATCTTGTATTAAATAAGTTTGTCTAGTAAGCACTGATTGATACAGATTTTGGTACCAACAGTGAATAGAGAAATAGAATTATAAAGATGAAATTATTTAATTGTTTTAGTTGGTTTTAAGAGTTGGCTCCCTAATTTGATGAGACCTAAAGATGCTATTGTCTCTGATTCAGATACAGTACTGGAGAAAATACTGATAGTCCTTAGTGTGAACTGTTTTTTTTTTTTTTTTTTTTTTTTGGTTTTTCTCCGGTACCGGGAACCGAACTCACGACCTTGCGCTTGCCAGGCAGGCGCTTTTGCCGCTGAGCTAAATCCCCAGCCCCCCTTAGTGTGAACTGTTTAAAATAATAGGCAATGTAGATCCATTTCATTTCCTTAATTAATGGTTTGTGAGATGTAAAAAATTTAGTAACTACATATATGATACTTCTGAATATATTTTGGCAGAGTGTGAAATGTAATGATATTGGCTATTTGTAATTAGTATATCTGGAAAAACTAGTGAAGGAAAATAATGAGTACAAAACATCCACAGGAAATATAAAGATTTTTAATAGTGAGACCAAATAAATAAAGGAAAGTAAGCAGCTCAAATATTCAAAGTCTCACCTCCAGACACACATGAAGATTTTAAAAATTTCTAAGTGTGCTCTGAAAGAAAATTTCCTCTCCTGTAGATGCAGTGCTGAGTTTGTAGAAACTCAAACACAGGCCCTCATAATTTGATTGGCTGAAATGCAACACAAGTTTAATTCTCAGCCTTGAATGATTTATTAAGTAAAGATAAGGACAGTGATCCAAAAAGAATGGGATTCTATAAATGGTGATGGAGGATCCTAATGAAGCTGAGGATGTCAAAATCCTAGATTTATATGACATTTATTAGAGGAAGATATTTCCTTATCCACAGTATTAGAGGCATCCTCATCCCCACTCTTGTGGTTTTGGTCTCTTTTAGTACACCTGAGGATACTAATCTTGTGTTGACCAAGCATGTTAATATTAACTCATTAGAATCACCCTCACCACCAACTTTTGCATCTAGGTCTATAACAAGGCTCATATTGCAGAAGGCTCCTAATGATGAGGTACATAGTGTGACCCAAGATGAGGTCTGCTATTCTCCCGTAGAATTCTTTGAGTGGTCTAACTCTTATAAGCAGAGGACTGATGAACAACAGTGGGAATAGATTTTATGGTTTTCAGAATAATGGTGGCAAAAACGTATGCCAGGATGAAGCTGAATTTGTTGATAGGGACCCATTAAATAGAGATTCTGCATTTAATGATGCAGCTCATGGAGTACAAAAGATATTAATAATTTATTTGGTTGGTTGACAGGAGTATGTATCAAAAGATTTCCCACTGTGAATGAGTTAGAGATACCTGATATTCCATGGTTTACTACTGAGGTGATTCAGATACTTAGGGAAATGGAAATGCTGGAGTTGATTTGTCATATTAATCATGGTCCTCTACACTAGCATGATTCAGAAAATGTACATTTCACTAACACTTTGAAAAAATACATGTGTGTGGGATGCGCAAGCAGGTTTGAAGAGACCTGTAATTACTCTTCAGTTTATGCCAGACCATACAGTGGGGATTGCAGTTACTCAATCAGCAAATTTAAAGGAAAAGGTTTAACTGGACAACAAAGTGTCAGAGGTCAAGTGGCAACCCTTGATCACAAAAGGCAAAGTGCATTTGCTTACTATAATGGACAGAAGATCAGAATGTTTTGGCATGTGTGGACCTATGAGATTGGTTGATTAGCCACGGCATTGAAAAAAGTGAAATAGAGAGGAAGCATACAAAATTTTACTGGATTTTTTATAACTGAAAAAAATTTAAAGACAAATGAGTAGAAACTTACTTCAAATCAGAATAACAGAGAATCCCATCCCTCAACCAATTCCCAGAATTGAGCTAGTTTACAAACCCAGAAAATCTTGACAGAAGGGGATGCTGGGTCTAGAACTGTATGTAGTTAATCTTTTCTTCCACCTTCTACACGGGGAACTAAGAACTTTGAACAGAGGAAATGTCCATTGGCCCTAAATCTCCTAAAACAAATAACAGCAAAGACTAAAATAAAAAGAGACAATGGGATATGGTTTTTCAAAATCCAGGAAGGTCAGAACTGTCTAGGATCTAAGACCCTAAGTTTTCCAGATCATTCATATTCATTGGGTTTCCATGAATGCAGTGGGTGAAGGAAGAGAAAGGCACATTGGAGGCAAAACCCCAAGAAAATCATCAGGGTCCTGAGAAACAAAGGCAGTAAACCTCACCAATTAAGAGAACAGTTTGTAAGGTTCACAGCTTTATTGCTCTGGAATAGGAAGTGTCAGCAACCCACAGCTGTAGCACAGCACTATCTTAACTGTAAAGACTGTGAATATAAGTTTTTTTTTCAATGTGGCAGAGGTCTCTTTTTGGTCAGTAGCTTAATCCTATACAGCCCAGTCCCCCAAAGACCTCTCTTTTTTTTTGTAATTACAGCAGTTGAAACATTATGATTTGAGTATGGACTGGTCTAGGCTTTGTTAGATGTAGGGCCCCCTGTAGCAGACTAGGAAGAGATATAAAAGTCACAAGCATAGTCAATCCAATGTAAAATACAAAAGCACACTTCACCACAAATTTACAGATCTCTTCTCTCCAAAGCTGCACATCCCAGGGTGGCACCCACAGTGATGTATAACGACCTGTTAATACACAAGTTTACCCTTGTCCCCATATTATCAACTGCACTGAGCCATCTTATTTTTCTGTTCTGATTTTTTTTTATTTTACAAGTCTTGAGCCATAGGTGTGCTTGTCAATTTGTCCTTCTGTCAATGAAGTTCTGATGGAATATGTGGATTTGAAAAAGTTTTTTTTTTTTTTAAATAGCAAAGTGCAATTGTGTTTGTGGGGATTAAATTTATATCCCCCTTTTATTTATGTAATTGATTTTTAAGAGACAGAATTGTTCTTTTTCTTTAAAGCCTGGCCTTTAGAGAATGTGTCTTTGGCCATAATTTTTGTATTGAAGGCCCAGCACCATCTAACTGCCTGTAATATTTATAAGTAACTTATATATTTAGTATTTCTCCATCTAAAGAGCTACCCCCAACCGTGGTTAGGGGAAACTAGGAGTAATTTTCATTTTAACTGCTCCAAGCTGAGAAAGATCGATGTAAGGGAAATCACAGTCAGGAGCCTTTTCCAGAGAACTAATATATTCGACCTCAGATACAAGTCTTGTGGTTTAGCAATTGTGAACTCTCTTTATAAAGTTGATCTGGTGGATTCTGGTAGAAGAAATCTAGTACATTTATCATTGGTTTCATCTGTATAATCACTTGAAGTTTGGCAGCCTCTAAGAAGGAAAAACATTTTTTTTAAAGATTAGGGCATGTATAATCAAAGCATGGACATTACAATGGAAAAGCAGGTTTGTGAAAGTGCCAAGTCTAGAAACTGTTTTTATGGGACTGGAATAGTAATTGTAGCCCACTGTCTCTCAGCTGTCTCTACTAATGGAGTCTCATATGTGATCATAAATCTCTATAGTTTTAGCAGATCTTAAGGAATTTAAACAAATTTGTTGAGAGTTTATAGATTTTATTGGAAGTTTTTCTTAATAACCCATAACAGTGGTCATGTAATGGTATTGTTGAAAACTGTCAGAAAGTGTTAACATTTGGGTTCCCTTTATATATCTAGATTATTTTTATGACATTGCTTCTATGTATCTTTTGATTATACTTTTCTAATGCATATTCAAGACCAAGTTAAAGTGAGACCTGTGTTAATCAAAATTAGCCTCTTGCTGTCTATCAAGTTCAGTTAAGCTTCCTGAGGCATTACTTTGGAACTATGTACAACACCTATCAGTTCCTCTGTTAGTGTCAGAGATCAGGATGGGTCAAAATCTTGCTTGACCACATTGCTGTAGAAGCTTGGGAGAGTTTTCCCTATAGTGATCCTCCTTAGGAACACTATACACTGTTAATTCAGATACTCTGTGGTCCAGCAATAACCCTGGTCAAGAAGTTTGATGACTTACCATGATTCTAGGATGTCACAGAAAAGTTTCCTTCATGTCTTGGGTCCTCATTGACCTTGGAGGACAGGGGCAAAAATATTGGCTGTCCTCTTAGCCCAGCTGTTTTTCTAGTTTTGTCTTTTAAACTTTAGTTGTTGAACACACAGAAGAGAATATCAGTGATGTCAGTATTGGAGTGGGAACAGTGAGCTTAGCTATCATAACTTTATCTGACTATCAAGCACTTTGAAATATAATGTATAGCAGAGGATTGTTATTCCTTACCAACCTTGGTTGTCTTAGTGGTTAAATCCCCATAGAATGTTAACAGAAAACAGTTATATAGTTTTAAAGAGAAAATGAGATTAAAAGCCACATATAGTATTTTAATGTAACAATCATAATGACATTATTTTTATAACACACTTAAATGTCTATCCTCAAATGAAATAGAGCTACACATATAACACACTCAACACATAAATTTTTGAAAACCTATTATTTGACTGGTGATCTTATGTTGATTTCAAAAATATCTCTTATCACAAGTAGCTACAGCATAAAAAAGGCAGATATCTGAGTCTAAAAGAAAACATTTATCACCACAAACAATTTCAATTTTACTTCTTAGAAGAGCTGTACACCTGGAAGACATAAATTTATTTAGTACATCATGAAATAAGCAATAATGAATGTCATAGCTATATGAAAACCCTTGTCTTTTAATTTAGTTTTGTCCCAAGAGCATATTTTGATGAGAAAAACTAATTATTTTACCTATAGGAAACTTATAGTGTCTGTTGCATGCATACTTTTGATCACTGAAACGAAAATTCTACAAGATTCAAATCTGTTTGAGGCTTTTATTTAGTTTGGGTTAACAGTGAAATTTTATAAGATTTGATTTTTTACATCTTGATAAGTTTTTAAGTGAATTTTAAGACTTTTGTAGATCTTCCTTGGCTGGTGCCTTTGCTGTGACTCTGGCCAGGGCTGTGCCTTACCCCCTGGCTTTGTGCACTCTTGGCACCTAAACACTCATTACAAAGGCAACTCTGATTGTAATTTTTATTTATATTCTTAAAAGCCAACTGAAATGTTGAATCTGTTTGTGGCTGTCTTTTACGTAGCTAGAACTTCAAACGTGTTATCATGCCCATACAATTTTGGTGCTATCCGCCAGTGCTGCCACCATTTAATAATGTAAGAATGGTGCCATGTGCATGTGGGGAGAGGCACAGAAAGTGGTGATCATTGGGAGGGGTGCCCCTGCAAATTGTATGCTATGGTTCCTGGGGCTGCAGAGGAGGGCAGTCAGCAGCCACACCTTGCTCTGGCAAGGGATGGTATTCTTGCCATTCCCCACCCAGTGGTGAAGTGTGTTCCATGCTGCAGCTGCTTCCTGAATCCTGGCCCAACTCCATGCTCTGTATTTCAAAGAGCTCCATGGGTGCTGCTGCATGCCCACTGAGCTGGCACTCTTCACTGCCCAAGGTTCTGTGAGAGATGATGGAAGAAACAAAATACAGCAGTTTCTCCCTGTTCTTACATTTTTGATTCATGGAAGCCCCTTAAGAATCTGTAGGCTGGGCTGGGGATTTAGCTCAGAGGCACAGCTCCTGCCTGGCAAGTGCAAGGTCATGAGCTCGATTCCTGGTACCAGAAGGAAAACAAAACAAAAAAAAAAGAATCTGTAGGTGTCTAGATAGATTTGTGCTGGTTTGATTTTTCTGGAGCTTTTCAGAACATATTAATCCTTCACCAAACACCTCTGATGGTGATGACTAATTGCTTCATAAAGACTCTGGTGCCTGAGGAGTCAACTCTTCCCTCAGAGGCTCCATCTTATGGGCTGAAGCCTCTGTTGGGTGTGTTTTTGTTCTCTCTATGCCTATAGCAGGAGCTGCTACATTTGAGCCTTGTAACGGATTCAAAGCTGACAGAACTGAGTTCCAAGTTGAAAAAAATCTCAGGGGAGATTATTTCTCTTGTCATGTACCTGTTTAAGCTTTGTTTCTAACTTGTGTTGGAATATGAGGTCCTGAGTGCTCTAACCTGTCTTCCCCATTGTATTTCAGGATAAAAGAATTAAATGACTTTTTCATAGCAGGAGGACTTGCCCATATTCCTCGTGGAAGAATTTTCTGTACCTCTTCTCTAGGTGTCCCCAGAGCAGTTTTGGTCTGTGAAGTCCTTCTACCATCTCATACCTTTTCCTCTCTGAGTGGATCTTATTCATTCAGTCTTAAAGTCCCAGCCCAAGGGTTCAGGTCCCTTTTCAGGTGCCAGTTATTGATGATGGGAGACAAAATCCCATGAAAACAGCCAGGACCTTGAGAAACAAAGGCAGTAAATCTTGCAAATTAAAAGACCTGTTTGATGTCTAAGGTTGACAGCTTTATTGCTCTGTAATAGGGAATGGCAGTAGGCCACAGCTGTAGCACTGTGTTATCTTTTCTATAGAGACTATGGATATAAAGTTTTTCAACATGGTCAGTGGTCCCTTTGTGGTTATCAGCTTAACCCTACATAGTTAATTCCCTGACACTACTGCACAGTAATTTTAAACTGACACTGATGCTAGGTGATCAAAAATGTCACTGTGGCCCTCCAGTAAATGTAGGAACCTATAGAGGTCTGGTGGTCAATGGAGTTTTAGCAAAGGTCCAACTCACCATATGTCCAGTAGGTTCTTGAATCAATTCTGTAGTTATTTTTTTCTATTCCAGAGTACATAACTGGGATAGACATACTTAGTACTTGTCAAAATCCCCACATTGCTTCCTTAACTTGTACAGTGGGGCTATTATGGTTGGAAAGGCCAAATAGAAGCCATGAGAGTTGCCTTTACCTGGTAAAACAGTAAATGAAAAACAATATCACATACCTGGATGGATTGCACAGATTGGTGCCACTATCAAAGACTGAAAAGATGCCAGTGTGGTGGTTTCCACCACAACACCATTTAATTCCCACATTTGGACTGTGAAGAAGGTGGGTGGATTTTGTATAGTGAGGGTAGATTACCATAAACTGAGTCAAGTGGTGATTCTAATTGCAAATGTTGTACGAAATTTGGTTTCCTTGTTTCAGCAGAATACGCAACTCCTGGTAAATGATATGCAGCTCTTGATTAGGCAAATGAGGTCTCAATACATAGCCAAAAGGACCATCAGAAGCAATTTGCTTACAGCTGGCAAGGCCAGCAATATACCTTCTCTGTTCTACCCCAGGGTTACATTAACTCTCTAACCTTGTATCACCACTTATTTTCTAGTGATCTTAATCACCTTTCTTCCATACAAGTTATCAAATTAACCCACTACATTGATATTCTGACTGGACCAAGTAAGCTGGAGGTAGAAACCACTCAGCATATTTTTAGTAAAGCATTTGTGAGCCAGAGGATAGGAAATAAATCCAAATAAAATTCAAGGTCCTTTTACATCAGTGAAATTTCTAGGAATTCAGTGGTGTGGGGCATGTAGAAATGTCTCTTTTAATGCAAAAGATAAATTGTTGCATCAGGGTTTGCCTAAAACAGAAAAAGACACACAATGCCTAGTGGGCCTATTCAGATTTTGGAGGAAATACATTCCTCACGTAGGTGTGTTGCTCTGGCCCATTCCCTAGCAACTCAGAAAGGTGTTAGTTTTGAGTGACTTCCAGAAAAAGAGAAAGTTTTGCAACATCTCCAGGCTGCTACACAGGTTGCTCTCCCACTGGGGCCATATGATCCAGCAGATCCAATGGGACTTGAAGTGTCAGTGGCAGGTAGGGATGCTGTTGGGAATCTCTGGCAGGGTCAGAGGCCTATAGGACTGTGGAGTAAGGCTCTGCCATTATATGCAGACAATTACTCTCCCTTTTAAAAACAGCTCTTGGCCTGATACTGGGCCTTAATGGAAAGTGAGTGCTTGGCCATGGGACTGCAAGTTACCATTTGACCTTATTTGCCCATCATAAGGTGGGTATTGTCTGATCTACATAAAGTTGGACATGCACAGAAAGAATCCATCAATACTTGGAAATGACACATATGTGATTGAGCCAGAGCAAGTCTAGCAGGCATAAGTTAGTTACATGAAGAAGTTTCCCAAATGCTCATGGCTTCTATTACTATTATACTGCTCTCTGCCACCCAGCATGCATCTGTGGCCTTGTGGACTGTAGCATATAGTCAGCTGTCAGAGAGAAGTCTAGCACCAGTCTTACAGATGATTCTGCACACTGTGAAGGCACCACTCACAAGGGGACAGTTGTAGCATTACACTCCTTTCCAGGACATCCCTGAATGTCAGTGTTGAAGGGAATTCTTTATAGTTGCCAGAATCTCAAACAGTGTAAATGGCAGCACATCTTGCCTGGAGGTAAAAGTGGCCGGACATGCAACTATACCGATTCATGGGCTGTAGCAAAGGGTCTGGATGTATTTTCAGGAACATGACTGGAAAACTGGTAAATAAAATATTGGTAAATAAAATAAAATTGGTAAATAAAAATAACAAAGATATTTGGGAAAGAGGTATATGGATAGACCTGTCCATATGGACAAGGGATTAAAAATGCTTATATCTCACATAAATGCCCACTAAAATTGATATCAGCAGAAGAGAACTTTAACAGTCAAGTAGATATGGTGAGCTGTTCTGTAGCTATCAGTCAAACTCTTTCTTAAGCAACCCCTCTCCTTGACAAATGGACTTATGAACAAAGGAAACATGGTGGCAGAGATGAAGGTTATGCATGGCTTCAGGTAGATGGACTCCCACTCCGCAAAGCTGACCTGGCTTCAGCCATTGCTGTTTGCCCAGTATGCCAGCAGCAGGGACCAACACTAAGTCCCTCATATGTCTCCATTCCCTGGGTGATCAATGTGATACCTGGTGTCAAGTTGTTTATGTTGGACTGTTTCCACCATGGAAAGGACAATGCTTTTACGTAGTAGTGTAGACACTTGTTCTGGACATGGATTTTTCATCCTTTCAAGTAATGTTTCTGCCAAAACTAACATTTATGAGCTTACATGAGGCCTTATCCACCAACATGAAATTACACACACCATAGCCTGTGTCCAAGAAACGCATGTTATGGTCAAAGCAGTGAGACAATAGGCTCATGCTTTTGGAATTCACTGATCTTACCATGTTCCCCAATGTCCAGAAACAGCTGGACTGATGGAAATCTGGAATGGTCATTTGATGACACAGTTCTAGTGCTAGCAATGTGGCAGTTGCCTGCAGGGTTGGGACAAGGTTATTCAAAAGTCTGTATATGCATTGAATGAGCATCCACTATATGGTACTGTGTCTCCCATAGCCGGGATTCGCAGGTCCAGGAATCAAGGGGTGGAAGTGGAAATGGTATCACTCACCATTCCCCAAGTGATGCACTAGCAAAATTTCTACGATTTATCATTTGAAGATAACAATGCATAATACAATATCTATTGTTAATTTTCTGTCACCTTGTCTGAAACTCTGTATTGCTTCTATTCATTGGGTGTTATTTTAAGTCTGTTTGTTTGTTAATGTGTTTTCATTCATTATCTTTAAAAATAAAAAATTTTTTAAAAACTTTTTGCTTCCTATTTCTATAACCTTATGTTCTGCTGGCTTAAAAGTCTTAATTCCAGAGGAGGGAATGCTTGTGTCATGAAATACAATGATGACACCATTCATTGAACTGGAGGCTAAGACTTCCCCCTGGTCATTTTATTCTCCTCATGCTTCTGAGTAAGCAAGGTAAAAAGGAGTTTCCATGTTGTCAGGCAATTGACCCAGTTTAACAAGGGGAAACTGGACTCTTAATCCACAATGGAGGAAAGGAAAAATATACTTGGAGTGCAGGAGATCTCCTAGGGTGCCTCCTAATGTTACCATGTCCTAGTATTAAGGTAAATGGGAAACTACAAGCGCCCAATACAGGCAAGGTGACAAATGGACCAGAACCTTCAAGATGAATGTGTCACCTCATCAGGGAAAGAAACATGACCTTCTGAGGTGTTGCTCTACACAAAATTAATACACAATCTGTAGTAGTAGAATATGGTAGTTATAAAATATCAACTCTAACCCTATGAATGGTTACAGAAATGAGGATTGTAATTGTAATAGTCTTCTCATAATATGCTTCCTATATAATATTTTGCTAGACTGAATATTCTTTTTTTTTGTTTTTTGTCTTTTTGTTTTGTTTTGTTTTGTTCATTTTTTTTTTTTCCAGTACCGGGAATCGAACTCATGACCTCATACTTGCCAGACAGGCGCTGTGCCACTGAGCTAAATCCACAGCTTGAATATTTATTCTTAAGTATTGGTAATCTTATGTTATAATATTCAAGTTATAAAATGTTAGGGAGATGCCTCACCCAAAGAAAACTTGCCTTGTATTTTAAAAAAGAATTAGTGCCCTTCTCTTTGCATGCCAGATAGTTTTAACACATTGATCTAATCATGAATTTGTATTTGTACCTGGAGAGTAAGGCATAAGGAAATGTATCTGGTTCTCAAGTTGACAAGAAGGTGGATTATGATAGTTCACTAATCATGTCAAATTAAAAAAGAAATGTCCAAATACATTGGATAAAGAATAGTTCTTGCTGTGGTTGAATGGATTTGCTGAAGACAGAAGACCCACATTGGGTGTGAGTGACTGCAACCAATAGGCCTTCCATCTGAATGGAATAAAATGGAAACAATGAATGAAAGTTTGCTTCTGAATCTTTAGAGGAGCTGCAGTCTTCATGTTCACCTTGGATGTCACAGACCCTTTAACCTTCCATTGCAGACCTGTTAGGCTCATAACCATCTCACACAGGACACTACAGTGAGGTTCAAGCCTTCAACTGGATCCTTTGGACCTCCAGCACCGATAGCCTTTTTGTGCTTTTCCACATGTGACTTTATGTGCAGTCATTGTAAGCCAATCGCATAATTTCTTATATATTTGTATACTCTGCATTAAATGTTTCTCTATTAAGCATTGACTAATACATCACTCATATTTTATTTGATGCTTTCCTTTGAATCTGAAGGTATTTTTCTGTAGGTTTTGAAATGAGCCTCAACAGTGGCAGTGATGATCTTAATGACTTTTACTGGATTCTTAATATCCAGCCTAAAGTTGCTTAGTAAAAGTTTTCCCAAAGCTGCTCCCATAAATTATTTTTCCATTTCAGTGACCAGAAGCAATTGAAAGCAATGTAAAATTTTATGTAAAGATTTGTTATGTAAAGATTTGTTTTAATTTTCATATATTTGATTTGTTTTATGTACTATTCAAGAAGGATTATGAGTTTGCTTATTTCTGAACAAGAAAAATATCATGCTATGGTATCTAAAGTGACCTTTTGGTTATTGTTTAATGATTTCTATCTTCATTTTATTTGCATTTGCATTTTCAAAATTCAATTAGTATATTTCCCCCATTTTAAATACTTTTGCAAATTATCTTTTTAATAGCATCTTCTACTTTTTTTTTTTTTTTATGGTTTTTTCTCCGGTACCGGGAACCAAACTCACGACCTTGTGCTAGCCAGGCAGGCGCTTTGCCACTGAGCTAAATCCCCAGCCCCTTCTACTTTATGTTGGATCTTCAGATAGTTTAACTTTAATTTAATGTATTACCCTTCTTTGGTTTTTAAAGTGAATAAGCTTTAGCTTTCCTCATTTATATTGTGGATTTATCTTTGAATTCTAAATTGTGACCTGATAGATCAGTCATGAAAATGCAAGTTGTTTTCTTTTTCCTGTATATTCTTTTCCCTATGAGAAGCAAGCACATGAGGATACAGTACCAATTTGGATTTCTTGATGGCACCCTTGACAGTGCATATTCAGAAATCACATCTCCTTTTAGGATCTCTTTTTTTGTAAACTATAATCCTACAGAAGATTCCATGTAATTCTCAGTGCTCCCACAAAAAAGGTTTTAACCTTGGGTTTATTTTAAAAATATATGCTTCAGTTCAATTAAGTTGTTTAACTTTTGAATGATATTCATATTTTTATTCTCTTGTCACCTACAAAGTTTTATCAGAATTTTTTTTCTTCTTAAAAATCAACAGTTGAACATAAATTTATGCTAAAAGTACTGTGGGAAAAGTCTCCAAATCCAGTGGCTAATATTTTTCTTTGCACAGAAATAATTTTCTTTTCCACAGAAATTTTATTTCAGATCTTATGGAAAATTTTAATAATACTCTAAAACAAGTATATTTATTTCCTTGTATCAATTTTTAAAAAAATTAAAATGGGATTATCCATACAGAACAAGATAAGCATTTTTATATTGGGGGAAAATCTAAGCAGACATTATAAAATTCTACTTTCAGAGGTAATCTTATTAGATTTTCCCCTTTTCGTTCCCACCCTATGTTCCAGGTACTCATAAACATGATTCACTCCTATTCTAATGGGTCTCAGTAGCCTAGGGAATGGAAAGAAAAAAAGGTGCTTACAGACATGCATGAACTATATCAGACCTCAAAATCACCAAAAGAGCAATAAGAAGTGCTTTTGATTTTACTCTTCCTTCCCTCCTATTCAAAAGACTGGAGGGTTTTTTTTCCTCACAAAAGCATCTTATTCTGATTCCTCTAGGCACCATTTCTCAGATGTTTAAAGCATTACAATTGTTTCCCTGTAGGTTCATTATTATTGAACACAACATAATAAATCTACAATCTGTAGGAGTACTTTTTTCTGAGGATGTCTAATCATTTGTTCCCACCCACAGCAAATATCTATGTGAGGCAAATAGGTTACACTGAGTCTGCTGAAAGAACAGGAAGAACAAAGAAGTAGCTAGTGATAGGACTCAGAATGTGATTCCAAACTTCCAGCTCTTTAGATTACATCCTTGGTTAAATTGCACTGCCAAATTATAGAATTTCTGGTATTCTTTCCACTTCTCATTACCTTTTCTGCAAAAACAAACTCATCAACATCCCTATGCATTTAAGAAGGTAGTAAATCTTTCTACTGCTGTTTTCCATAACAATATTTCTCCAGTCATTCAGTATTAATTTCCAAAAATGTTTCATTGCTTTTTGTTCCCTACTAACACCCCTCTCCTCTTTTATTAATCCAGTCTCATCCTACAGTGGTACCAAACACTAATCTTGGCTAATTATTTTTTCATTCTAAGTGCTTGCACACTGACAGCACCTTGTAATTTTGGTGTTTCCCTTTTCATTTGCGTTCTCAGTGGCTTCTTTGCTTCTAAACTCCCTCCTATTTTATTCTAATACTACAGTGCTAAAAGTTCGGTAAGGCACTAATTTGATTTCATTTTTCATTTAAATACTTTACATCTCTTCTCTTTCCTTACAATACAAAAGTCAAACTTCTTATCTAGAATTTATCTTATTCTTATAACACTATGTGTATATTACAAACCCTCATCACATGAGTCCTTATTTTAGACATTAAAAAAAGCATTTATAGTGACATTGTTGCTTCCTCATGATTGGAGACTATGCTGTCTTCAACTTTGCATTTTGCACACCTAACATAATTGCATGTATATCACAGATGTTTGAGAATTATTTTATAATGAATAAGTGGAAGAATAACTGAAGAATTTCATTTCTACTTACTATCTATCTGCTTCAAAGTCATCAAAATTGAAATCTGTGTGGTAAATTTTTAAAGTTTCAATTGATGTTTAAATAAAGAAGAAAAATAAATACACAATAATACCATACCCACAGTTTAGAAAACAGAAAACAAAACTTTTCCTCCCTTTACTAATATATTGTGGAATATGCGGATACTTCAAATAATATAAAGTACACAGAATACATAATGTTAATCAACGTTTCTGTTTTTTTGTGTTTAACACTTTCTATACTTTTTCCTTTATAAAAGCAAGCCATACATTTGGAAGAAAATACTGAGAAATGTCCCTTTTTTTAGTGAAATGATCTGTCCCTACAGGTTAATGACTTTTTTGTAGTTTTAGTAAAGGATTTCTGTATTTGTAACTAGAAATTAAGTGAATGTATTCTCCTACCCCTATTTACAAATCCATGTAAAACTCTTCAAGTCATGAAATAAATTAGATCTTAAGAGAGAAAGGACAGAAAGTTGTATATTTTGTTGCAATTTGTGTTGTAGAAAATATTTAAATATAAATTATTTTTCCATTTCAGTGACCAGAAGCAATTGAAAGCAATGTAAAACTTTATGTAAAGATTTGTTTTGATAAGTTTCCCGGCAATATTTTAAATGTCTAATAGCCTTTTTAGTATGTTATTCCTTTTTATTTAAGACAAAACTTAAATTTTCCATCTGGATTCCTGTGTAAAATTCTTAAATAAAAAAAAGATGTCGTTTCAAATATTTGCTTAGTGCTGCTTTGGTTGGGCATTCTTTGACTTCATTCTTTTGAGCAAGAAATCAGTGTAGGATTTTAATTTTCCAAGAAAAGGAGAACGATTAATTCCTAACAAATTCTCCAGGTATACTTGTGAGACAATTGCTAAACAGGAAAACGGGTAATGGCTTTGAAAGTGAATCATTCCACTGCATCTAGGACAGAAATTTTTAAAACTTTTATTTATTTCAGATATATGAATAATAAAGTTTCTTCTGACCCCCAAATAAAATTATTTTTAATTTACCATATTTAATAACTATCTCCTTATTTGTCTCAAATTGAGCTTAACATTAGTAACAAGTTTCTTTGAAGATATAAGAATTTTCTTGGTAAAATGAGCAACAATTCCTTTATGCCATAATTCAAAGGTTATTGCTGCCACAGGTAAAAGAAAAGAACACTATGGTTTACAATATTAGCATATCTCCTACTATCAAATTATAGGTTTGTATTCAGTGAGGGGGAATTCATTATAGTTGTTGACAGCTGTTAAAATACATTTAATTTTTTTCAAAGAATTGAATTACATGTATAATAAAAAAGACAAGCATTTATTCAGTGCAATGGTCTGAAGGCTCATTTGCAATAATAGTATGTGTGTTTGGGGTGGTCTGTCTTTCAAAATTCAAGGCTGTGTCTTTTTTCTCACTTAAATAGTAAGGGAAAATATTACTACAAAAAGAGACAGTGGATAAATAGAAAAGTTTTCTGTTACAGTTCAGCTCTGAGAGAATGATTCATTTAATGCACTAAAAAATATTCCACGAAATAGTATATTTTAAAGAATTATTTTCCCTCTTATAATGAAATGGTGCTTGGGAAACATCATATTGATGCATAAGTTTCATTGGTGTTATCATTTAATGTCCTAAGCATTGTGAAACTTTCCCTTACAATTCCATATTAAATCAATGATTAAAAAATGGACTTCTCATCTACAAACTTCCACATCCCCTTGAAACATGTGTCAGAATATTACAAATAAAAACTTATGGCTAACTCAGAATTGTATGCAAATCAAAGCAAGAGAAAATGAGAAATTTTTCTTACAATTTGGACACTTCCTCAACTACAGCATTAGAGGGTTGGAATAAACACAAACAATAAAATGCATTTTATATAAGCATATACTTCATGAAAATACATACAGTTTACTGAATAAAATCCTTCTTCCCTGCAGGCTGACTCCAAAACACTTAAAAATTGATTTAATAATTCAATAGTGATTTTACTTCCATAACATTTAGGAACTTTGCTGGCCTATAATTATAATAGATAATGGTATGTAGCCAATTTTTTGAAGGCCTTTCAAAGAGAAACCAAACATTAAGTTTTTCTTTTCTGATATTTTAATATAAAGGTAATAGGGCTCACAATGCTATTTTCATGGAAACTAGCATACATGCTGGGGGGAAAGAAGCTTTGAAGTTATCAGAAATGTATTTTTTTTTTTAAATTTAAATGATCTGGAGGAAAGTAGAGCTGTCTGTTAGTATTATCCAAGGTACTTAGATGCTCTGTTACCCTTGAGGGTCAAACTTCAGTGTAAATAACTGTATCCAGAAGCAACTATTTGGATGGGCCTCATGTCTGTCAGTGAAGCATTTGGATCTAATCTAAACAAAAGTCTGAAACAGGATAGCTGTAACACACATGAAACTTACCAAATTTCCTTATTTCAAAAGCCCTGGTTTTGTTTTGAAATACACATGTGCAGGGTAAAACCCAGACATTGAACATTTTAGACTCTGTTTAGTTTTTCTTCTCTTTGATCTGCCAAGTGACCAGAAATAGTCAAGTGTTACTTGTCCCCATAGGTGCAAGTCATATCATTATATAGTAAAGTAAACTACATGGAAGCATCCTCCCTGTGTGTCTTTCTCTTTTACTCTTATATCTGTATCATTCTTAAATGCACACATAGTCACCTGAAATGTGCTCTTATCTTAGTGCATATGTCTTATGATGATACTTAGAGGAGAGGAATGAGAGTTACACTATTCTCAGAAGGAGAAAGTCTAACCAGCTGATTTTATTAGTATTATTCTTTTGAAGAAATTTGCTCATGTGTACACTATTTTAAGAATCCTATATGCATCATTTCTGGTTCCTTAGCTATCCTGGGATTGTAGTTTCTGAGATAGTACTGCTAAGTTGTCTGAAAACCTGATGAATACTTTAAAAATAGGTCTCAAAAATAATTTTTAATGGTAATAAGTACCTATTGAAGGAAAGTGATAATTTTTATTTTTAACATGCAAATATGTAGTTTTGTGAGAAAAGTGTATAAAATCGATATTTGGGATTCATATTTCCCTATTCCTACCAAACAGATACTAAAATATGTTACAGATTTGACAATTTTATCTCCATTTTATAAAACCATAGCCCTCTAGAGACTGGGGATTTAGCTCAGCGGCACAGCGCCTGTCTGACAAACGCGAGGTCGTGAGTTCAATTCCCTGTACGGGAAAATAAATAAATAAATAAATAAATAAATAAATAAATAAATAAAATAAACTATAGCCCTCTAAAACAAGAATCTTTGTTCACAGTTATGGCTCTGATTCCTTGTACTAGCTCAAAAGTTGTGATTTTAATAAACAAGTAATACTTATTAAGCTTGTAGAATGACTTTTGTCAATCTTCTAATTTCTTTATATACCTTATGGAATTTAATATAATTCTAAGTAACTGTAAATTACCCAATCAGGTAATTAAAAGAGCCAGCACTTGCCCTAACAAATGATCAGCTACGTATATCATGACTTTTTAACATTACCCTACAATAATATAGTTATCTAGTATATCCAGTGGTATACTAAGTCTATGAAGTATATATATTATGCTAAACTTTTAAATATGAAACAGGAATAATGTTTGCAAAGCTTTGAACATGGTGGCCGGCAATTACTAAGCATTTCCTATATGTTAAGAACTTACTCAGAAATGTCATAAGAAGATAATACCTTACATTGTAAAAACTATGTATAATATAATGAAGAAAGAGCATAGAAGTGACTGAAAATTTATGCAACACAGTATTAGAATCAACAGTTGAAGACAAATGTGAATCTGTGGTAAGGTACTACACAGAACATTATATAGAAACTACTTTTCTGCAAACGAGAATATTTTAAATAGGATATTCTAAAATAATTTATGGGACATGCAGCTTTTGAAATTATCTTGACCGATTGGCACACTCTATAGGAAAGTACAAAAAGGTATTCTAAGTGGAAGGAATTGCAAGACCTGAGGGAGGATGAGTTATTAAAAATGTTAAACTGTGATGTAAAAATTTTTAGAACTTTGTACTCTGTGAAAATTGTGGATTCATTTATAGTAGATGTAGTAACCTGATGTAACACACTTTTCAGTACATTTAAGAGATCATGTGCTGTCATAAAAAGAACATCAGTATTAAGTTTAGATAACTTTCCCAAGATTCTTAAGATAAAGAATATAATATTCTACCTAATATTCCAATTAGAATTCAGTAAAATTGAACTTACATTTGCTTAAAGATCAATGTATTTTACCATCAAATTCAGATCACACAGAAAAACATTATGATGATACATTTTTAAATACATAATCTACTGTCTATGAATATGAATGCCGGTGAGTATGACATATATTAAACTTAAAAGAGATGGACAGGCATAGAAAATGTATCAAAGAAAAATTAGGAATGATCAAAAGACATACAGAAGAAAAGTGACGATTTAGCCCTGGTGCCAAATATATGAATTGCATGTGAATAAATACCTACAGTTATCTGACAGTCAATGCTCACAGGACCAAAGATTTCCTAGGTATTAGTTTCTTTTGCAAATCACTGCAGTGCTGTTACATCCTTCAAAAGAGTTACTCTAGTGAGTCCAAGTTTTAGAAACCAAAATAATCAATAGTGTATCCTAAGTCTCTTCTTTCACTCCTGGAACTCAACTATAAGTTTCTTTTTAAATCTTCCATCCCAGGCTACATTATACCCTTGCTCGTGGGAAGGTCAGCATGGAAGACTCTTAAGCATTCTAGCACATTTTTATCATTACTGCCAGGTAATCTCACCTAAATGCAACATTGTATGAGTGAAGCAGCTTTGTAGTCACACATTTTTTGTAGTTTTCCAGATCTCTTGATTACAGGATATTTGTATTTTACTTTCCAAACTATTTGTGTATATGCTGTAATCTGAGAAAAAGTGTTCAAATTTATCTTTCTAAAGGGATTTTACTTGTTTTTTAAAGAGATAGATGTAATTAAATCAAAGCAGAATAAGAAATAAACAGTAGGTTTTTAATTAATTCCTATTTATTTACTTATAATACAATTTTAATACAATTGCTACAGATGCAGAAAAATTGTAACAGAAATATGGTATCATGATTAGTGCTACATACTATGAAAACATTTGACTACATTTTGAGGATGTCTGAAATACATTGCACTCATCTCCAAAGGGTAGATGAACAGTTTACCTGTGAGAAGAACTGAAAACTAAACTACTTACAAAGCAATTATACCAAAAGTCCACGGAATTCAAACAACTCTTATTTTCTATGATGATTTCTGAAAATTTATTACAATAACCAGAAACAAATGAAGAAAATACCAAAACTGTACATATATTAAAGTCATATGAATCAAGTTAAATTAAATTTTTAAAATTATCCAGTTACAACAAACCCTCATATTTTTATTTTTCTACTTACTATGTATTTACTTATTTTTCTATTTACTACATGTCTAATTTTTTGGAGAGTTGGTAGTGACTTAATATGTAATAAAAGCCACTCGATCTTCATGGTGAATATAAACTTCTCAACACACTATATATATGTATAATGTAAAATATAGTAGAAATTATATTATATAATTATATGCTGATAATATAATATATAATTATGCATGATTACATATTATATTACATTCATTGTCTATTATATGACTATAATATAATATAGAAAATATATATTCATTCTTGAGCATACTGAGCCTCATTTGTTATTACTGATTATAACATATTTTTTAATATATTGCATAATTTAATATGATTTTCAACAAATGCTTTTTATTCCACAATACTTGAGCTTTGTGAATTAAAAAGATATACAATAGTTTATAAAATTCTGAAAGGTGGAGAGAGTTCCCTTTACAAAGCCAAGTTTTATTAAACTACAATATTCCTTATATGAGAAACAAAATTTTACATGCTATGTGAGAGAGCGCAATTGTAAGAATAATGGAGCTTGTATAAAGGCAAACCCATTATTATTCTCATAAATGCAGGCAATAGTTATCACGTATTGTTTATCATAGCTGAAATTTAAAACAGGACTTTTGCACTGAGTTACATCCTCAACCTTTTAAAATTTTATTTTATTTTATTTTATTTTATTTTATTTTATTTTATTTGGTTTTTCTCCGGTACTGGGAACCGAACTCACGACCTTGCGCTTGCCAGGCAGGTGCTTTGCCGCTGAGCTAAATCCCCAGCCTCTATTTTATTTTTTGAAATGTGGAGTCAAGGACTTGAAAAGTTAGTGGTCTTCCCAGGCAGAGCTCAGCCTTGCAGTGCTCTTGCCTGTCTCTCATAGTGTTGGAAATACAGTTGTGTGCCACCATGCCTGGCTATAGCTTACGGATGTAGGTCACAAAATAGTATTATCTTATATCCTCAACATATGTCATTTAGAGTATTTATTTCTAAGAAAATAATTATTTGTCCAGAATTGATTTTCTGAAAACTATTTATTGCTTCTAGCAGCAGACAGAAAACAAGTGAAACAAAAATATGTGCTAGTTTCTTTTAAACTGCAGTGTTACTGATTTTAAAGGTTAACAAAACATAAAATCATAATACACAATTTAAGCATACTTGGAGTATCACTAATAAAGTCCATATTAACTTGACATAGACTATGTGCCACAATCATCCATTTCTTTGAACTGATATATAGGGGGTATCTTATTTCTGTCAATTCTGAACCTTTTTCTCAGAATCTTTCTTCAGATTTTGAAAACTGTCACAGTAAACATTGCAACATGATGTACACATGTGAACTAATAATAGTGGTTTTTCTAAAATGTCCATAAATATATCCCCTGCCTTTGCATTCTCCCAAATGTAATACTTTAACTTAAAATACACAGAATGAATAGGTATATGTGCATATACAGATTTCTGTACATATACTTTAAGAACAATACATAGGAAATATGTTCACAATGCAAAAAGACCACTTTCTTATATTTTTATATGTATGCTTTAATTCAAACCTTCTGCATTTGAGATTGCATGTGTAAGTCATTTATACATGAAGAAAGCATTCTGTGCCCAATTAGCACAAGAAATACAGTAGAGAAAGCATTTTGGTACTCTACAATTTGGTTAATATTGTGGGGAGGAATTAATTCCCCTGAGTTTGGGAATGCAAGGGAATGGCTATGAAAAGGAAATTCATTTTAGTTAAATCCCCAAAAACCTGCTTTATATTCCAGGCAGAAACACAAAGGGAATATAGATTATCATAGTAGTAGACCAATCATAACACTTAAAATACAACCTGAAGAATGTTGAAGATGTGTATCATTTCATTTACTTCACGGTAATATTTCTATTTGTAGTGCATGCAACTTCTCACAGATCCCATTTAGAAAGAAACAGCAGAAACAAATCATATATGGAAATACAATTAGATGGACTCTATTTACTTTATGAGAAACAATTTGCAATTTCTAGTCTTTCACATCTCAAAACACAAACATCTCAACCAGGAAGGAATTTGTGCATTCATTTGCTTATCTTTATAGAGTTTGCAATGCTGATAAGCTTAGGTAAATATATATAGAAGCAACTGACTATTGAAAATCCAACAGATGGGAAAAAATGCAGCTCTGAAACTGTAACGTGAATTTAGAGAGAAACAGGGCTTTATTTATGAATAGAACAGCTTGAGATTTTCCACAATTTTTTTCTTTTATGTAGAATTTGTATAGAACCCTCATAACAGCTCCGACATTGTGATTTTAAATTTAAGAAATGTCAAAACTGAAAACTCTATTTTTAAATAATTTTAAATGTTGTCATCTCTTCAAATTAAAGATAACCAAATGTTCAGTGATTGAGTAGGAAAATTTTGGCCAAAAAGACATAATGGAAGAAGAGCTGGCTGTGACCATAGCATAGTGCTCTAGATACAGCTGTGCTGCTCTGAAACTCTGTAAACTTCCATGGGAAAATCATATACATCCCTTGGTTCTCAGTTTTCTCTATCATAAAATATAAAATGCATTACCTAATTATAGTTGTGTAGATTAAATGAAACTATACTTGACAACCATGCACAAAGCATTTGACATAGTAAGTACACAATGATGTATCATCATTTTTATAATATTGGTTCTTTGTATCCACGAACAGGAGATATCTTTCCATTTTGTCATGTCCTCTTCATGGTCCTGTTTTAGAGTACCATAGTATTTGTTGCAGAGTTCTTTCTCTTCACTGGTTTGGTTAGTGTCAAAGTACTTAATTTTTCTTTATGGTATTGTGAATGGTATTATTTTCTTATTTGCTTTTTGATGAATTGATTGTTGGTGTACAGGAGCACTATAGATTGTTTTTTGTTTATTCTATATTGCTGAATTTGATTATTATTTCTAAGAGACTTTTGGTGGAATTTTTGGATCTCCAATGTAATGGATCACATCGTTTGTAAATCATGATAATTTGACTTATTTTTATTAAAAAGATTTTTACTTCTTACTCTTGCCTGATAGCTTTAACGTTCCAAGGACAGTATTGAGCAAGAGTAATGATGATACTCTTGTCTTGTTCAGGTTTTCACAGGAAAATTTTCAGTGTACTCCAATTTAACATGTTATGAACCATTGGTTTCATATAAAAGGCTATTATTAGATAGAAATAATGTCATTTTATCCCTATTTTCTTTACGTTTCTTTTCACCAAAAATATATATTAGATTTTATCAAACCATTTTATGCATATATCCATATGATAGTGTTACTTTTGTCATTTTTATGTGAGGTAGAAGACTTATTACTTTACATAATTTAAAAATTTATTTTTTATTAGTGCATATTTGCAGTTTTGAGAGTTTATAATCACCTTGGGACTGGTTACAAGTACATAAAACACATCATTTCTCTCTTTTTTAAAATTCCCTTCCTCTTCCCTCCTGCCTCCTTCTCCTCACCAGTTTTCCTATCGCCTTTTTCACACTTCTTGATATTATTTGACTTATGTCATGGCATATAGTATTTACATTAATTGGTGTTCTGAAGTTCCTATATGTAGCTTATCTTTAGTCTTACTTCTTCTGCTGCTACTTCTCACCCTTGCCCTTGTTCCTTTAGATTGTTGTCCTATTAAAAGAGATCATGCTTTTATACCTTTCTATTCATCTGATATTGTTTTCTTTGTTTGTGTTTTCCCTCACTCAAATGAGAGATACTATATGGTATTTGAGCTTGTGTGTCTGACTTATTTTACTTAACACTTTATTATCCATGTACATCCATTTTCCTACAAATATCTCAAATTTGTCATTCTTTATATCTGAGTAATATTAATATATCTATATCTATCTATTTCACATTTTTAATCCAATCATCTGTTGATGTGTATATAAGCTGCTTCCAGGATGTACTTATTATGAATTGTGCTGCTATACACATCAATATGCAAATATTTCTGTACTATGATCTCTCAAGCTCTTCAGTGAAGATACTTAGCAGGGTGATATATTGGTCTAATCCATTTTTTAAAGAAATCTCCATAGTGATACCAAAATGGTTGTATTACTTTACATTCCCTTGAAAAATGAAGGAGATTCCTTTTTCACCAAAGCCATGCCAGTATTTGCTATTGTTTGATTTCCTAATGGGTACCAGTTTTTCCAGAGTGACACTGAGTCTTAGGGTTGTTTCAATTTACATTTCTGTAATGGTCAGAGACGTTGAACCTTTTTTCATATATTAATTGATCGTTTTTATGTCTTCCTTTGTGAATTGACTGTTCATTTCTCTTGTCTATTTTATGAATAAGTCTTTAATTTTAGGTGGCTTAGTATTTTTGAGTTCTTTGTGTATTCTAGATATTTGTCTTCTGTATGAAGAGAAGCTAGTAAATTTTCTTCCATTCTATATGTTGGTCTTCACTCTACTTATTGTTTGCTGTACAAAAGCATTTTAGAATGATACAATATCATTTGTAGATTTTTGCTCCTATTTCTTGTGCTATTGGGGTTCTGTTTATAAAATCTTTGCTACAGCTATGTCTTCAAGTGTTTTGACCTTAAGTTCCAACAACAGTTATGACAAAACAATAGTCATCATTATACTAAATTGAGAAAAACTGAATCAGTTCCCCTAAAATCAGAAACAAGATAAGGATACCCACTATCACTCCTTGTATTCAGCATAACATTTGAAACATTAGCCCAAGCAACTAGACAAAATAAAGAAATAAAAGGGAAACACATAGGAAATAAGAACTCAAATTATCATTATTTACAGATGGCATGGAACTATACATACAAGACTTAAAGAACTCCACCAAAAAAATTCTTGGAAATAATAATTAACACCAGCAACTTTCAAGTGCTTCAACTTTCAACATATTTAATATTTCTCTTTTAATGTTTAGACCCTTGATATATTTTGATGCTAATTTAGTTTATGGGGAGGGATAAGGATCCAATTTAATTCTTCTGCAGATAACCAGTTTTCACACTACCACTTGTTGAAAAGTTTATCTTTTTTTCAACATTTACTTTTGAGTCCTTTGTCGAAGATCAGATAGATGAATGAGTCTCAGGATATCCCGGCATCATGTATTCTTTGCACTGGTCCATTCATCTGTTTTTTATGCATTACCATGCTATTTTTATCACTTTTGCTTTGTAGTATAGCTTTAAGTCAGATATTGTTTTGCCACCTAATTTCCTCCTATTGCCCAAAATTATTTTTTCTCTTCTGGGTCTGTTCTGATTCTATCTAAATTTAGGATAATTTCTTATAGAGCTGTAAAGTATGCTTTTGGTATTTTTATTGGGATGGCACTGAATCAGTATAACAGTTTTGGAAGTATGTTCATTTTGTAAATATTGGTTCTACCTCACCAGGAGCAGCAGACAACTTTCCATTATCTGATGTCTTTTTCAGTCTCCTTCTTAAAGGCACTACAATTTTCTTTGCATAGGTCTTTGACTTCATTGGCTAGATTAATTCCCACCTAAAATGTTCATTTTTCTTATTGGGAATGGTATGGTTTTCGTAATATTCTCAATATGTTCCTTAATGGAATACACAAATACTAATGATTTCTGCATATTGTTCTTGTATCCCAGTAGTTTCCTGAAATTGACTAGTATTTCTAAGAGTTTTTTTGGTGTAGTTCTTTAGGTCTTCTTTGCATAGTACCATGGTCTCCTGGAAATAATGAAAATTTGGGTTCTTATTTCCTATATGTATCCCTTTCATTTCTCTCTTTTGCCTAGTTCGTTGGGCTAATGTTTCAAGTACTATGTTGGGTACAAGAAATGATAGTGGCCATTCTTCTCTTGTTCCTAATTTTATGGAAAATGTTTCAGTTTTTTTTCCCATTTTGCATAATGCCAATTATATCTTTGTCCTAAATTTCCTGTATCATGTTAAATTATGGTCTTTCCATACCTCTTTTCTTCAGGTTTATATAATAAAGGGATGTTGAATTTTTGTGAAAAACCTTTTCTGCATCTGTAGATATTTTCATGTGGTTTTATACCTTGCTCCTATTTATGTGATGTATTGCTGCAACCCATACTGCTCCCAATGGTCCTGTGGAAAAAGGTGAGGGGGTGAAGAAAAGAAGACAAGAGACAAAACTGAGGATAGGTGGATTCCTTTCTCCTGATTAGAGAAGAGAACTGCACAATAACAGTTAGGGCTTTCATTTATACTTTTGACAGAGTTAGTGTCATGCACACAAGATTGCCTAGTAATGAAAGACTGGAATTGTCTCAGACAACATGTTTTCCTTAGACTGAGGTACCCTGATTGCTTTAGGCACATTGGCCTTGTCTTGCCCCTGCACAAGTGACAAATTTCCAGCTTCAGCCACTCTCTATAATGTGTTACATTTATTGACTTAAGTATGTTGAAATATTCTTGTGTCTCTGGGATAAATCCTACTTGATCATGATATATGATTCTTTTAATAATGCACTGTACTCTATTTGTTAATATAATATAGCCCTAGAAAGTTGCAGTTCAAAGTTCACAGCCTTGGTCTTTTGGGGAGTTTTCCTTAGAATTTGTTTGCAGAAACCCCACAATTTTGAAGAAACTGCAAATATCCTCTGCTGTTGTTTTTCTTTGTTGTTTATTTGTTTTTGGCAGAAAATTGCACATAGTCAATCCTAGAATGATACTCAGATTCTCTTACTGCTGACTGAGTGCTTGTCTGTAATCCATCTGCAGCACATGCTCCAATAATTCTGTGTCATAACAGGTTTCTGTACTGTGTGTAGATATCTTGAGTATTCTCAGTTTTGTACTAAAAGCCATAGGCTTCTAAGATGCCACCAAAATGTCCTATACCATTTAAGACTTTATTAATGCAGTAATTTATTAAATAAACTACATAGCTGTGGAAGACTGTCTTGGTTACTTTTCTTTTGTTGCTGAGACAAAATACCTAACACCCAAAATTAAGGAAGAAGAGATTTATTTAGCTTACAGTTTGTGGAGGTTTCAGTCTGTAATCTGCTGGCTTCAAGGCAGGATGGCATGGCACAGAGGCAACAATTCAAGGTGGCAGAAGACAGAAAAACCAGCAAGAGTTAAAGGGGGACAGCAAGCCTCTTCTCCTTCCTCACATTGTGTGCAAGCTGCACAACCCCCCGGGCTGTATGTAGCATCCAAACAATCTCTGTGCCTTCCTCTTGCACAGGATGAGGATGTTTACAAAGTAAGGACACTGGCTCCCTGCTGAGTCTCTTAATTTAACTTCTAAACTGCTCAAGTTACCACAATGTATCAGCCATTACAATACACCTCTTGTCAACGTGGCAACCAGATACATTTCTTTAAACCAGTTTCCAGATTCAAAGACATGCTTATTCTTAGCATTTTACAACTTGAGAATTATAACACAAATTTCACAATCCTTAAGTACCAGTATTAAGTCGATCAACATTACATTACATTAGAACCACAACATTCTGTCCCTATGCAAAAGACGCTTAGTCCATCTCTAACGGTTGCCAAAGTCCTAACAATTTTAGCATTGCTGAAAAGTCCAAGTCCCAAGTCTCTTATGAGATTTGAGGCAAATCTTTAGCTGCAAGGCCTTGTACAAATAAGAAGTGAAACACTTCTATCATTCAATGGCACAAGATAAACATTTTCATTCCAAAGATTACAAATAAGTGGATACAAAGGATTGGAACCAAAGCAAGTCCAAAATCTAGCAGGGCAAACATTAAGTCCTGTAGTTCCATGTCCAGAATCTGATGTAATCTGTGGCAACTTGTGAGCTCCAAATAGTTTGAGTGACTCCATCTCTAAGATGTTCCTGTTGGTTACAGCTTCCATTTCTTTTCAACTGCCTTGAAAATTCTTCTGCCAGATTAATTAGTCTTCTGCCCTAAATCTAATCTCAGGCAGTCTCTGGACTTGAGCAAAATGCAGACAAACTTTCTGCAAAGCCATAGCACATCATTTGGAGTCCATGGCGTTCTAGAGCTTTAGGCTTGCTTTGCTCCCTCTTTGTAGTTTTCCCGGATGATCCACGTTCCTGGCTTCTTCAAATTTCTGCAGTCTGCAGTGCACATTTGGCTTCAACCTCACAGCTTCACACACTGCCCTCTCAAGTGCACACTGCCTGGCCTCCCAGGCCTTCTGAAATCACAGTGGAAGCCTTCTTAACCCCGTAACTTTTGCATTTTGTATGCACCTAAAACAAGCTCTATGTGGATAATGCCAAGTTCTGTTACGAGGTGGAGCAATAGCCAGGCTTTCTTGTCTCTTGGGTGTAGGGGTTGAGTGACTGAATCACTGGGCACTCTGAATACAATTCTGAGAAGCATATTCTCTATGCTGTTACCATTCTGGAAAATGGTGCTTTGCAGCTTTCTCCTCAAAGCAAAGTCTTCAATTATTGTAGTATTGAGGTTGTAAAGGGTGAAGACTTGCTGCTTTTTGTGATACCTCCAGGTCATCATTTGTATTCTGCTGTTCTTTCTCAGCAATTGAGATCACCTCAGCTTTCTATTTGCAGTGCAGAGCTTTACTACAACTTCTTTTCTGGTCAAACTCACATTTTAAATCATCCTGCTGGGCTATTTGTTTTTGATTCACAACATAAATCTGGCTAAAGGCCCCCAACAACAGCCATGCCACTGCCTTAACATTAAACTACCTTGAAATTTCTTCTGCCAAATTAATTATTCTGCTGCCTTAATCTTGGTGTCAAAGTCTCTAGACATAAGCAAAATGCAGACAAACTTTCTCCCAAGCCATAATATATCATCAGGAGTCCAACAACCAATAAAGTCCTTACTAGCAGAAAACGTCCAAGCCTGGTCTTTACCTGCAGGATTTATATCAGTTTTCTGGTTTTGTGAATGCTGAGCAGAATCTCCCAAACAGAACAGCCTAAGGCATTCTGGTTCTGCTCTCTCAGAGGACATCTCTGAACCTTTCCAAACTCTTTTCACAAGCCATTCCCAAGCCACATGGTCAGGTACAATCACAGCAATGACCTCACTCCTGGTATCAAATTCTGTCCTGGTTACATTTTTCTCATTGCTGAGACAAAATACCTGACACTCAAAATTAAGGAAGGAAAGGTTTATTTACCTCACAGTTTGTGAAGGTTTCAGTCTGTAATCAGCTGGCTCCAAGTCATAGAGGGATTGCACAGGGGTACCATTTCAGTGCAGGAGAAGACAGGAAAAGCAGCAATAGCAAAAGGGGGACAGCAAGCTTATTCTCCTACTTTATATTATTGTATACAGGCTACTCTCGCCCAGGGCAGGTGTAGCATTCACACAATCTCCATGTCTTCCTCCTACACAAGATGAGGATATTTACAGTGTAAAGACCCTACCTCCCTACTGAGTCACTTACTTAAACTTTTAAACTTCTCAAATTGAAACAATTTATCAACCATAATCTATAAAAACAATTATATAGGCATCTTTCTGACAGTATCTGAAATTCTTGGTTTTTCACAATGCATGGTGTTCTAGGAATGTGGATTTCACTTTATCTTGTTGACCATTTTTCCATCTTTGTACATTAATAAGATTGGCAACTAATTTTTGGCTCTTGATCTTGTTTTGGGTTCAGTGTAATACTGGCTTCCATATATTATTTCTTTTTAGCTTTTTTTTCAGTACGAGGAATGGAACCCACAACCTTGCACTTGTCAGGTAGGCACTGTGCCACTGAACTAAATCCGTAGCCCCTCCATAAATTATTTTGTGAGCTCTATATCCTTTTAAACTTTTTTGAATAGCTTCAGATGTATTGTTGATATAACATACCTAAAGGTTTTGTAGAATTCATGGGTCTGTTATCCAAGTAATGGGTTTTTCTTTCTTTGTAGATTCTTTATTATTTATTCAATTTCATTGCTTGTAATTGGGTTATTAAACATATGTATGTTTTCCTGGGTTAGTTTTGGTAGCTCATATTTGTCTAAGAATCTGTCCATTTTTCAAAATTTGCTAATTTTTCAGAATATAATTTTACAAAATGGTTACTATTTCCTTAATTTTGAAAGTTTCACCTTTTTTATATCTAATTGCATTGATATGTGACTTTTCTTTTTCTCTTGGTGAGTTTGCCGAAAGGTTTCTCTATTTTATATATCCTTTCAAAGAACTAGCTCCTAAATTTGTTGATTTTTAAAAGTTCCTTTTAAGTCTTGGTTTCATTTATTTCCAATCTTAGCTTTATAATTTCTTCCCTTAATTTTGGTTTGGGGTTGGCTTGTTGTTGTTTGTTGAGTATATTCAGATTTCTCATAAAGTTGTTTACTTGGTCTTACTTTGTACTAATATGGGTAATGATTCAGATAAATTTTCCTCCTGGGGCTGCTTTGTGTCCCAGAGATTTTATTGAGTTGTATAGTCATTGTCATTAACTTTCAGAAGTTTTTAAATGTCTTCCTTGATTTATTCTGTAACCTATTGGTTATGCAGGAATAAATTGTTCATTTTCCAGAAGCATTGGCCTTTGAAAAATTTTCTTCTGTCATTGATTTTAATTTTCATTCCAGAGTAGTCAGATAGTATGCATGGTGTAGTGAATTTACAACTGGTAGTCAACTTGTAACACCCAGCTGAAACAAATCAGTGTGGTGTTGGATGTGGAAGTCCCATTTGAGGATTGTTGCCATGAAAAAGAAAAGAAAGCTGGAGAAGAGGTGCTGTTGTGAGCTGTTGGTTCTCTTGGAACTGTTGTTTCTCTTGGGAGCTGTTTGTTCTCCTTGAGGAGATGCCATGCTGGGTTTCCTGATATGAGCTCAGGTGTTCTCATTGTCAAAGGGGCTCAGGATCTCACTGTTGCAGAAGATGGCTGTGGTAATGTATGGGGAGCAATAGTTCATACTTTGAATGTTGCTTCCTGGCTTCAGTGCAGATCCTCCAGGTTTCTGGCACAGATCCTTCATCCTACTAGTATAGACTTTCTAGCTTTCTAGCCTCCACCACTGGCCTTTGGGCCACCCCAACACAAATCCTTGAAATAGGCTTGCATGAGACAATGTCGTGGGCTCTTCACCTCCAGTTGGACTAATGGGGGGCATTATCATGGGTTCTAGGTCTTCAGCTGGACTCACTTAGGATATTATTATGAGATCCAGGCCCCAGATGGGTTCTTTGGGTCTTTAGTGTGTGGACAGGTTTTCTGCACACTCTTTTGAACTTGACTCATTGGGTAAGTATCATAAAATAATCCTATAAAATATGTGTCCTGTATTAAATTGTTCCCCTTGCAAACCCTTACTACAACATATGGGGTAATTTCAATTCTTTAAGGTTTAATTGAGCAGAATTTTCAATTCCTGAACATTTGCTCTAGAACTGAATTAGGACTCATATTTTCTGATCTGATCTTTTTCATTGAAATACTTTATTTCTCCACTTTTTGAAGTATAGTTTTGTTGGGTAATTTAATGTGTGTTGGAAGATATTAGCTCTCAGGGTTTCAAACACATCGCTCCAAGATCTTCTGGGCTTCATGGTTTGTGCTAAGAAGTCTGGCATGATTCTAACTTGTATACTTTATAAGTAATTTTTGCCTGTTATTGTTTTTAAACTTTTTTTTCTGAATATCAGTGGAGTTAATGAGGATACGCCTTGGTGAACTTCTCATTCCATCATAGTTGGTTTACTTTATAAGAATCACTTACTTGTATTCTAAATTCTTTTGTTTGTGAAATTTTCTTCTATAATTTCTGTAAGCGTATTTGTGAATCCATCTGTGTAATCATCTAGTTTCCTTTCTGTCATCTAGTAGAGGTGCAAAAGTCTTCTTTTATTCTTTTGTTTTCTTTTGGGGTTCTTGGAACTCTTCATTAGAATCATAATTCACTCTTTTTAAACTGTTTTTGTTAGATTTCCAAATTTTATTCAGTTCCCTAAAATTCAGCACGAGGATCTTACATGTAATTGCTTTGATTGTTTGTTTTTGTTTTTGTTTTTCTCCGGTACCGGGAACCGAACTCACGACCTTGCGCTTGCCAGGCAGACGCTTTACCGCTGAGCTAAATCCCCAGCCCCCAATTGCTTTGAAATACTGGTTCATTGCCTTTTATTTTTTTAAAACAGACATACAACATTTTACAACGTATCAAAAGAACAGTACAGACAATACAGAGGTACAAACAAAGTGGTAGGGAATTACCAATGGTTGTTGTATTATATATTGATATCTTCAAAGTGGCTTCTCATGAAAACAGATATAGAAATACAATACTGATCAACCAAAGACTCAGTGACAGTTTCTTTCAGCATAGAAATAGAAGACAGAAGAACAACCATGTTAACTATCATGTATATACATACATACAAAATTTCTCCTTCTTTCCCTTCTCTTTTCCCACATCCCAGTTGCCCTTTACTCTTCAGCGGTTTCCTATCTTTTCACATTGTCTATCATACCTCCAAGTTTAAATTAACTCTTTCAAGATTTACACTAGTGAAACAATGCGGTGCTTGCACATGTATGTTTGATTTATTTCACTTATGAGTATGGTCTCTAGTTGTGACCATTTAAATATAAAGGCCTCAAGTTTATCTTTCTTTACAGCTGAGTAATATTCCATTATATAAAAGTACCACAATTTTCTTATCCAATCCTCAGTGGATGGACATTTGGGTTGCTTCCACATTTTAGCAATTACAAATTGTGCTGCTATGAACATAGGTGCACATATATCACTGTGATATGATGTTTTTAGATCTTCTGGGAAAATACCCAGCAGGGGGATAGCTGGGTTGAATGGGACCTCTAGACCTAGTTTTCGGAGGAATCTCCAAACTGATTTCCACAGTGGTTTCACCAGTCTGCATTCCCACCAGCAGTGGAGAAGGGTTCTTATTTCTCCACAGCCTCACCAGCATTTGTTATTGGTTGATTTCTTAATGCTAGCCATTCTTACTGGGGTAAGGTGGAATCTTAGTGTTGTTTTAATTTGAATTTCTCGAATGACTAATGATGTTGAACATTTTCTCATATATTTATTTGCCATTTGTATCTCCTTGTCTGAGAAGTGTGTATTCATCTCTGCTGCCCATTTTTGGATTGGGTCTTTGAATTTGGAGGGGCTGATATTTTTTAATTCTTTATATGTTCTAGATAAAAGCCCTTTGTCTGAGGGACAATCAGCTAAAATTTTTTCCAAGTTTGTGGGTTTTCTTTTGACTCTGCTGGTGATTTCTTTGGATGTGCAGAAACTTTTCAGTAGGATGAGATCCCAGTTGTTGATTCTTTCATGTGTTTCACATGCAATTTGATTTTTATTCATGAACTCTCTGCCTACCCCTATGTCTTCCCAAGCCTATCACCATGCACCAAACTCAAGTCAAAATGGTTCACAGCTCTCAATATTAAACCAGAAACACTAAATCTATTGGAAGAGAAAGTAGGTTCATTGTCTTTTTAAACTCATCTATTTTCTTCATCTTTTCTAAGAACTTGTCATACAGTTTTGCTGCTTATTATTTGTTTTCTTCTCTGTGTTTGGTCCATTTTCCTGCCATGGGAGAGTTGGGGGAATTCAGAGATCTATTTCCTTTTTTCTCCATGCCCTACTTGTATGTATGCTTACATGTTTGATATTCTCTCTGTCTCTCTGTCTCTCTCTGTCTCTCTGTCTCTGTCTCTCTCTCTCTTCATGCATATTATGACTATTTATTATTTGTTTGTGCTTTGCTGTGAGGTGAGTCAGGTGGGCTGAGGGAAAATGGGGGGTCGTAGGATGAGTACTGTTAGGCAGTAAATGGGAAGTTGAAAGGAAAGAATATTGGTACATGAAAAGAAAAGAGTGATGAATGTTCTGATTTTATTGGAGTATTTTAATTGAGTTGAAGGCCTAGTACTGGGAGTTTTCCAAGGATATTTTGTCAGGCCAATGGCATGATATGGGAGAAAGAGTGTTCACTTTGTAGTTAAGAAAATCTATTCAGCTATCAAATTTTGCTTATAGGGAAGACAATAAGATAGGTAAAATACATAAAAGCTATATGCTTAGAATTGGGAGGACTGCGGAACTATACTAGTGAAGACAGGAGTAACTTTTTGAGAGTTTAGTATTGGAGGAGGAATTTACATGTTTGGAAAAAGAATTAAAAATATGTTAATATTGTCATGGATTTAAGGAGAGGAACCTAGATAAAGAGCTGAGATGAGGGGAGACCCTGGACACCAATTAAATCAAAGCAAATGGACAAAAGTTATATAAGAGTAACAAATTTAACCTATGAAGTCCTAAAAGAAAACATAACCCCATATTAGTTAATATGTAAATCAAAAATATACAGAAACGTAAACCAACGTATCTGATGTGAACACAGATTAAATGCTCAAATGAGACATTGCCTATGTGCTTCCCAAGTAGCTTCTTTGCCAGAGTCTGAATGCTTACACTCAAATTATACTTCTCCTGCACTAATGAGGTTAATTTAGACAAAAGGTCTTTTTTTGCCAAGTTGTAGGCATTCTTGCAGAGTCTATTTGAGTCTGAGTTCTTGGGGTAGGATCTTTTGCTGTCCCTTTTCCTGGGTGTGATGGTGGGCTTCGTAGAGAAGTTCCCTGGCACTCAGTTATCCACTGAATCAGAATTATTACTATGGAATCAATTCAAATATATCAGTAACAGGCTGAAAGATTGCAGTGGAATATATCAGCACTAGTTGAGAAATAGCATAAAATAAGACAAGGTTTTGAGTTGCCCTTAATTCCAGCAAAGAAATCCACAGATATAGTATGAGCATAATAACCAAGCAAGTGTTAACCCACAGTTAATATGCATTAAATCCAATGATTGTGTCTCTCCTATTGGTGAAAATCAGGATTCAACACTCATTTTATAGAATCCATTATCTAAAATCCCAGGAAGTTGGGGGATCAGGTAATTCTGGTGTGGGGGAGAAGGGAAATAGAGTAAAAGGAAAAAAATGTAAGTGCTATGCTCTCTGGTACAGGAAGAAACAAAAAGGTGGGGTGTAAGGGCCCTGTTGATGTTAAGGATTTTTTTCTATATTAACAGAAAGGGATAACAGGGAAATTTAGCAGTGAGAAATGGGGATTGGGAAATATTCTATGGTTGAAATAAACACTAGAGAAAAAGTTTAAGTGAGACAATTGAAAATTTCAAGATGAGATAAAAGTAGAATTGAGAATGAATAAACCACAGGAGAAAGACATCAGGCAAAGTGAAATGGATAAAAGTATGAGGGGATATAAATGAACGTGGGAGAATTCCCTTACCCTCTTGAAACTATATTGGAAGAAAAAAAAGCAAAAGAAAGGATGAGAATAGAAAAAGAACACAGATATTTAGACATGCTCATGAAAGAGAATGACAAATTTAAAAGGATAAAAAAGTGTTGAAAATGTACTGAAGGAGGAAAGCATTAAATAGTAAAAAAAATAAAACTTTAAATTGCAATAAAAATAAAAAAAATACAATCAACATGGTATAGTAGTGCATGCCTCTAATTCCAGCACATGAGAGGCTGAGAAAAGAGGATCACTTTGAGTTCAAGTTCATCCCTCACTAAAAAGTGAGTTCAAGGCCAGCCTGAACTGCATAGTGAAATCTGTCTCAAAAAAGACAAAAAAAATATAATACAATCAAATAAACAATAGTAAATTTCAATTGTTTTGGAAAAGTGGCTCTTTTCCTCATGCTCATGTTAAGAAGTACAGCTCCAGGTAAGGTGTGTCTTTATTTACTCTAGAAGTCTAAAATGGCAGTTTGGCCAGAACCGTTCCTTATATGGTGATCTGCTAACAGTGAGAACAAAGTGCCTATGTTACCTTCCAGTCATGTGTAGTTAGGGCTAGAACAAGTTTTTAGCTGCAGGAGGTAAATTTGTGATCACCCAGCCTTTGCCTCTCATTGAGATTCCACCCAATCTGCTCTCTAACCTGTAGCAGTCTCTTGTGACTACTTTTCCCTCACCCACTCTTGGCAGCAGGAAATGACCATGGCACTGTTCTGTGACCACAATTCAAACACCCAGCTGTTTCTTACAATGGTGACACTTTCAGCTTCTGGTCTGTGTGATTGTATCCCGAGGTGCCATACCACAGTCACTAAACCACTTTTAACTCTGGAAAACTTCTTAGGAAGCAGTGACTCATATTCTTACTGCTGTCTCCAACTGCATAAGATTCTTCTGATGCCAAAGCAGACTTTTGTTTCTCTAATGGCAGAAAATTTTTTTGTATTCGCTTTGCTTCCCAAATAACAGCTACTCAGCCATTGTCTATGGTACTGCACAGTATCTGGTCTGGGTCAGTGCTCTATTTCTTCTGCATAACTTAATCTTATTCTTTATCAGTTCCCTTGTTTCTCCCACTTACTTCAGTTCCTCTCTAAGCAATTTTTGCTGACTCTAGGCACTTTGTCCTGGAGAAGTGGTGCTGCTGACATTCACTGCTCAGCCATTTTTCTTCTTCTTTGCATATGTTTAACCTTCCTTACACTCCATGGATAAAGCCTATGTAGTCATGATGACATAGGAGAGATAAAATTCAACCTGCTAGATGTCAGATATGCTGAGTTGATGCCTGAAAAACATTAAGAATGAGTTTCAATGAACAATGAATATTAACAGTAAGAATGTTTCATTGATAAAAAGCTCGATAGAGACAAGAGGAGCTCCAAACATTGGTTGTCAATGAGGCACTTTTTCAGCACTAGTTTACACAGCAAAGTCACAAAGTAGGTACAATATGGGCCAAACTATAATCAACCTATTATTGAAAGTATAGCTGCTGAGCTAATGTTGATACTTTGGAGAAGCAGGTCACATAACAAGGGTATATGGAAAGAACAAAGGTATTTCTGGAAAGGGATAATTCCAGGTGCTCTGCTGACCCACCTGTATAAGTGCTGTCTATCTACACTTTCCTGGAGCAGGTGATACCAGTCACAGAACTGAAATAGGGGAAAGAAACTCTCAACCTGACAGATGCCCAGTATATGTGCATTTTCTCTAAAACTGAATGAATTCCAGGAATAAGGGAGTTCAAGAGTAGAGTTTATTGGAGAAAAAAACATCTGTCTGAGAGAGACAGAAAGGGACACAAGCAGGTTGCCAGGGACCCTGTATTTTCAAGGGATTTTTATAGAATGAAATCACAAGGTCAGGCAGGTCCAAGGTGGGAAAAATGGGAAATCACAAGATCAGCATGAGGTGGAACAAAACTATGGTCAACCAATAAGATTATGAGTACAGTTACTCAGGTAATACTGTTTAAATGGGTATCAAATGGGGAAGCAAGCCAAGTAGCAAGTGGCAAGGAACAGAACAGCAGCTTTTTCTGGAGGGGGTGGTTCAGTGGTTAGTTCTGACTTCCCTGAGGTGATCAATACCTGTTTAGAACATCAATTACTGTTGTTTATCCTTAGGGGAATTATGTTGCTGCATTTATTTTATATTTTATCTTGAGATGTGGCCCTGAAAGAATGTGTCTCCATCTTAATTGCAATATATCTGAACTTTTGCAGTGACTCTTGATGACCTAGACCTGTCTGACTGCTTGCAATCTTTCTTAATAATTTAGCTATCTATAATATCCTCCCCCTGGGAAGAAGCACCCTCAAGTGAAGGAAAAATGGGCAATGACCAACCTGTCTTCTTCAGGCTAAAGGGGTTTGTAGTTGTGGTTGGTAGTCAGAGATATACTTCAGAAGGTCAATCTAAAGGCCCTCCATAGAGGACAGGCATTCTCATCTTGGGTAGGCATATAGCTTTAAGTCTGCAATAGAAAAATCCAAGAAACAAGAATTTGTGGGTCAAATAATACAATCAATGGGATAATTATGAATACACTCAACAAAATTTCCACCAGGAAAAGCTAGTAATAACTTCCCATAAAGAAGATAAGGAGAAAGTCCAGGGAATTTCAGAATCTGACATGTCATTAATTCATCATCTAATGTCTTGAGATATTAGCAGGAGGATCAGGAATATACTCACAACATTCAGCTTTCACAGCGGCACAGGTACCCCCCTCCCCACTGTTGTTAGAATTTCTAATACCATTCAATTTTGGAGGACAGCTTGTCTCATTAATTTTACTTCTTTAGGAGAGAGAGACCAGCTGTGATGTCATTTGAGGCCTGTCTAGTAGAGTTAGTTAAGGCCTCAATGTGTCATACAATCCTCTCAAAAAGGTCAATCTGCTGGATCCCAGTAAAAGGAGTCTAGAGCATTTGTTGTTGGTTTTGTCTGTATTTTTATTTGGGATTTGTCAGCCTCTAGTCAAGAATAGGAACTATTCAACCTCCATTTGGACCCAGTTGCTCTCCTGGTTGTCTATTCTCTGACTGTCTAAAATTTGCAAAACATCAATTACTATTGTTTAATCCTTAGGGGAAGTATATCAGTGCATTTATTTTGTTTTTTGCCTTGAGGTGTGTTATGGTTGATACATTGTGTCAACTTGGAGAGTCTAGAGGTTTGGCTAAGTAACTTAACAGGAAGCCAGAGTGCTTACTTTGTATACATCCTGAGCCTGTGGAAGGGGAGGACATGGAGATTATGTGAGAGCTACACTCCCCTTGGGTGGGGGTAGTCTGTTTACAATGTAAGGCAAAAAAACAAGCTGCTTGCCGCCATTCCTCTGGTTTGCTCTGGCTGTTTGCTGTTCGGCTGCCATTCCCCCCTTTGCTCTTGTTGCTTTGCTACCTTCTGCCTCAGAGCCAGCCAAGTATGGACTAAAGCCTCCACAAACTGTAAGCTAAATAAACCTTTCCTTCCTTCATTTTGGGTGTTGGGTATCTTGTCCCAGCAACGAGAAAAAAGTAACCAAGACAAGGTGAGACACTCACTGAATTCCCATCCCCATCAGTTGAAAAGCATTCCATCTTCCACACTGACTCTTGAGGACATAGCCCTGTCTGACTGGCCACAATATTTCTAAATAATTTAGCTATCTGTAATAGTACAGTCTCTAATTATTGTTTATCCCTCAGGGAGGCATATAAGTCTGATCACTGTAGTAATTTGGACACAAAGATGCTGAGTAAGTCACTTCTTTACTCCTATCTATCCCTAAACAGCACACAAAGTTAATTACTGCTTTTATTATTCTAAGAGAGGTACAAAATAAATAGAAAAACCAAAGAAATTACCGTGTCCTATGTGGCAGAGAACCAGCTTTTTTTTTTTTTTTGGTTTTCTTCCAGTACAGGAATCGAACTCATGACCTCGCATGGAGACAAAATACCTGACACTCAGAAGTAAGGAAGAAAACCTTTATTTAACTCAGTTTGTAGTGACTTCAGGCCGTACTTGGCTGTCTCCAAGGCAGAGTGGCACATGGCAGAGGACAACAGCTCCTGGCAGTGGAAGACAGCCAAAGCAGCAAGAGCTATTTTCAGTCTTTGGCAGGTGGCAAGCCAGTTCTGCCAGCACCATTAATTAAAGAGGCTATCGTTCTTCCAGTGAGTTTATTTGCCCCTTTATCAATGATTAGGTGGCTGAGTGTATTTGTGTTTCTGTCTGTGTCTTCCAGTCTGTTCCACTGATCTTTTGGTCTGTTTTTTAGTCAGTACCAGGGTAATTTTATTACAGTAGCTTTATAGTATAATTTCAGGTCAGGGATTGTGATTCCACCTGACAATACAGGCCTTAACAATGTTTGCTATATTATATATTGTTATCTTCAACGAAGTTGCACAGATTACTAGATATAAGAGTGCAAGATTGAGCAAACAATTAAAGACAATAACAATTAATAAAAACATTAGAAATGATACAGAACTTCATTAAAATTCAGAAATGTAATTTGAATTCTCTTTTACCATAAGAATCCCTAGCTTCTTTTTTTATAACTCTGGATGAAATTTTCAATACTGAAGGAAAGAACAACTGGGATGAGGAAAAAGAGAAAGGAAAGAAGGATATATATACACACACACACACAAACACAAACACAAGATCACTAAGATAATTGTACTACTAGTTTCTATTGATTTCTTGAAATGAACAGTTGATATTTAATTGCTTGACCATTCTTACATGCCTATATTTCTTTATCTGAGTAACCAATTTGAAGAGAATAATATGTAATATAACAGCCACTGTTAATTATCACTTTGTCTGAAATTCTGTATTGTTTTTAGATGCTTTGTTTATGTCTGTGTGTTAGTTAATATGTTTTGGTTCTCTTTTCTTTAAAATAAAAAAATGAAAGGAATAAAAGGAAAATATATGTACATAAATAATAGCTGAGATAAGTGTATTGCATATGTCTATTGGTTTATTGAAAGGAACAGTTAATGCTTATTTTTTTCTTTTTTCTCTCTTGACCAGTTTTGCATGCTTATATCTGGTAATTGTGACAACTAATTTGAAGACAAGAATATGCAATATAACAACCGTTGCTGATTTCCTATCACCTTTCATAGGCAACATGATCCTATACATGGATGAGCCCCACCAAATTTCACCAAAATAATTCTATGACTAATAAAGCAATTCAGTAGCATGATAAAAAATCAACAAACAAAAATTGATTGTATTTCTGTATGCAGAAGACAACAAGAGAGTTACTGACCAGCAAGTTGCCTGTATGATAGGAGAAAGAAAATATTTAATATTATCCCAAATGTGAGGAGGATCTGAGACTCCCACACCTCCTGTAGAGAAGAATGTGTGTTAAAGAGGTATGTCAGACAAATTATCAAGAGTTTGAGAGCTATGGCCTAAAAAAGATCTTATTTACTTATTTGTAGCAGCACTGGAAGCTTGTTTTTTGGAAAGAAATCTCAAGTCATCCAGAGGTTCACTGGAGTAAATTTGTCATTTTGGGTGATCGCACTTTTTACATAGTTCAGGTGGTACAAGCTTTAATCTATAAAGATGAATCCAGTGATCTGTCTTTACCACCTTTACTGTAGTGGTTCTTGCAAGGCTCATTCAAAAAGTGTCTTTCCATTTTGGTTTTAGCTGATATGCTGGTGTTCCTTCTCTTTAAATTTTCACCAGCGACTCCCCACATTCCTAGCGTATCTGCAGGTGCTGGGCTGAACCCCAAACATCTTCAGGAGCCTGGTAAGCTGCCAATGTGCCCCCCTGACCTGCGTGTGAGGTAGCCGGAGCCCTTTGCACCCTCTGAGGCCTTGGTGGCCGCTCCCCGCACTCCTAGTGTGTCTGCAGGTGCTAGACTGAACCCAAGACATCTTCAGGAACCTAAGTGAGCCACTCCTGCACATTTCCCACTAGTGCTTGCAGCAAGCAGAGCCCTGGATACCTTCTGGGGCCTCAGTGGTCACTCCTAGCACAACCTGCACAACCCTGGAAGCCCAGCTGAAACCCAGACAAAGTCAGTGACATTGGGAATTCCACTTTCCCCCTTTCCCTGCTGGTGTGGGAACTGGGCTCCATCCTGGGCAATATTTGAGGCCTCAGTAACCATGATGGTCATTCCTCCTACTCTTGTGGAAGCTGGGCCAAACCCCACACAGCTTCAGGAACTCCAATGAGTCTACCCTGCCCTTCCCCACATGCCTGGGAGCCAATTGAATGCAACAAAGTTTGTAGAGCATCTGGGAGCTCATCTGGTCACCACACATCAGCACAGGAGCTACACTGAGCACTGGGGATCTTCAGACACTCACTCTGCCATTCACACAAAATCAGGAGAGTGAGGCTGCACTTCAGGGAACATCTGGATCTTTAAAAATAACAAAAAAAAGGGACAAAATGCATCTCAGACCTCCACAAAACCCAGAACAAGTCCAGAAGAAATCATCACAGAAAAGTCTGGAAGTTATACACCTGAAATTTCTGAAATAATAGCAATTGACGTAAAGAAACAATTCCATCAAGTCATAGAAGACATCAGATCAGAAATAAAATCTCAGGTAAAAAAAGAAATGTCAACAATAATCAAAGAAATTTTCAGCATATCCAAAGAAGACATTGATAAGAAAGTAGAAGAGCATAAGCAACTTATGGAAACCTTGAGTGAACAATATAGAAAAGAACCAGAATGTATGAAACAAATACAAACAGATATCCAAGAAATTAAAAATTCCATCAAAAGCTGGCAAAACTGCCTGAACAAAGCTGAAGATAGACTTTCAGACCTTTAACACAGCATTGCCCCTAACAAACGTGAAAAGAAGGATATCTTAAAAATAACAAGGAATCAGGAAATAACAATTCAACAACTATAAGATGAAGCAAAGAAAATCCATATCAGATTAATAGGTATGAAAGAAACACCAGGTGTCAACACAAATGACATAAAAAGGCTAATTTCAGAAATAATAGCAGACAATTTCCAAGGCATGGAAAAAAAAATTGGACATGCAGATAAATAAAGCATATAGAACGCCAGTTAGTTGTAACCAAAATAAATCTACACTCAGACATATAGTGATCAGGATCCCAGAAATTCATCAAAAGGTCAGAATATTAAAAGGTGTTAGAAGAAACAGATCATCTATAAAGGAAAACCTATCAGAATCACTGCAGATTTCTCAACACAAACCATCAAGTCAAGAAGTTCTCAGAGTAAAGTATTTCAGGTACTGAAAGAAAAAAATTTCCAACCCAGATTAATGTAACCTGCAAAACTATCCTTCAAACTCAAAGGACAAATAAAATATTTTCGGGATGAAGAACAATTGAAGGAATTAATGAGTGCCAAATCAATCCTAAAAAAGTACTAAAAGATATCCTAGAAAGAGATAAAACGGATCACACCTTCAAGAACAACTGAAAGGAACCACCAATCAGAGTAAGCAATTAAACACAGGGCAAAAGGAGGATCCAACAGCTAGAAAGTAACATGACAAAGATAAGGCAATACATATCAGTTACAGCCATTAATGTAAACAGTCTCAATCCACCAACGAAAAGAAGCAGACCAGCAGAGTTGATAAAGAAACAAAATCCAACTACATGCTGTATCCAAGAAACACATTTAACTCAAAGGGAAATTCATAGGCTGAAAATTAAAGGATGGCAAATAATGTTCAACATCACAGGAACCCAGAAAAAGCAAGTGTACCCATTCTGTTTGCAGATAACGTGAACTTCATGAACAATCAAAAGAAGAACACACTTGAGAGGGAAAAACTTCAAGAGGAAGAGATAACAATGATAAACATCTATGTACCAAATACAGGAGCACCCAACTATAAAAGATAAATTTTAACAGACATGAAAAATAATATATGCAGAAACATAATCATAACAGGAGACTTTAACACACCACTGTCAAAAAGAAATAGATCAACTGTACAAAAAAATCAGCAAAGAAATGACAGAACTTAATGAACTTGTGAACAAATGGACTTAGTAGACCTTTACAGAGTGCTCCATCCAACAGCATCAGGGTATACATTCTTCTCAGCTGCACATGGGATATTCTCTAAAACAGACCATATACTAGCACATAGAACCTATTTAAATAAATACAAAGGAATTGAAATTAACACATGAATACTATTGGACTATACTACAATGAATTTGGAAATTAATGACAAATGAAATCACAAAAATTCCACAAACACTTGGAGATTACATAGCACCCTCCCGAAAAACAAATAGGTAACAAATGAAATCAAAGTAGAAATTAAATTCTATTTACAATCAAGTGATAACCATTCTTACTGGGGTGAGATGAAATCTCAATGTTGTTTTAATTTGCATTTCTCAAATCACTAATGATGTTGAACATTTTCTCATGTATTTCTTTGCCATTTGTATTTATTCATGAGATGTGTGTATTCTTCTCAGCTGTCCATTTTTTGATTTGGTCTTTGAATTTGGGGGAGCTGATATTTTTTAATTCTTTATATGTTGTAGATAGAAGGCCTTTTCCTGAGGGACAGTCAGCTAAAAACTTTTTTCCCAGTTTATGGGTTTTCTTTTTACTCTGCTGGTGATTTCTTTTCTTTTCTTTTCTTTTCTTTTCTTTTCTTCTTCTTTTTTTTTGTATTTTTTTGAAACAGGGTCTGGCTATGCAGTTCAGGCTGGCCTTGAGCTCACTTTGTAGCCCAGGCTGGTCTCAAACTCACAAGGATTCTCCTGCCTCAGCCTCCCAAGTGCTGGGATTACAAGGATGCATCACCATGCCCTGATTGGTGATTTGTTTAGATGTGCAAAAAATTTTCAGTAGCATGAGATCCGAGTTGTTGATTCTTTCCAGGAACCTGTGGGTTTCAATGAAAGCAGTCCTCGGAGGAAAATTTAAAGCAGTGAATTCCATTTCAAAAATTAATAGTGTTCCTGTACACAAGCAACAAACAGACTGAGAGAGAATTTAGGGAAACCACACCTCTCAAATACCATCTAAAAAGATGAAATACTTAGAAATTAATCAGTCTAACAAAAGAATGAAAGATCTCTACAGTGAAAATTACAGTGCTCTGAAAAAAGAGATCAAAGAGGATATCAGAAAATTGAAAGTTATTCCTTACTCATGGATAGGAAGAACTAACATTGTGAAAATGGCCGTATTTCCAAAATTGTTGTACAGATTCAACACAATCCTAATTAAAATACCATTACTATACCTCATAGATTAGAGATATCATTCTTAAACTTCAACTGGAAACAGAAGAGGCCTAGAAAAGCAAAAGCAGTCCTCAAAAATAAAGGAAAGGCAGGAGGCAT
>NW_004955529.1:1838623-1916507 GCF_000276665.1 Chinchilla lanigera | reverse complement strand
ACACTTAGTCACCTTATCTTTGACAAAGGGGCCAAACAGGTTCACTGGAAGAAAGATAGCCTTGTTAATAAATGGTGCTAGAGAAACTGGCTTTCCACAAGCCAAAGACTAAAACTAGACCCATGTCTTTCACCATGCACTAAACTAAAGTCAAAATGGATTAAAGATCTAAATATTAAAATAGAAACACTAAAATTAGTCAAAGAGAAAATAGGTAAAAATCTTGAAGTCATAGGAATAGGCAGAGTGTTCCTGAACAAAAATCAAGCTGCATGGGAAATACTTCAAAGAATCATCAACTGGGATCTCATCTTATTGAAACGTTTTAACACATCAAAAGAAATCACTGATAGAATAAAAAGAAAATGCACAAATTGGGAAAATTTTTAACCTACTGCCCTTCAGACAAAGGACTTCTATCTAGGACATATAAAAAAAATAAAAAAAATCAGACCTCCCAAATTCAAAGACCCAATCCAAAAATGGGCATCTGAGACAAATACACACTTTACAAATGAAGAAATACTAAACACAAGTAAATACATGAAAAAATGTTTAACATCATTGTTCATTCAAGAAATGCAAATTAAAACAACAGTGAGATTCCATCTCACCCCAGAAAAAATGGCTATCATCAAGAATTCAACCCATAACCAGTGCTAGAGGGGCTGTGGGGAGAAAGGAACTCTACTCCATTGCTGGTGGAAGTGTAGACTGGTGAAACCACTGTAGAAATCAGTTTGGAGATTCCTCACAAAACTAGGAATGGAAGTCCCTCTTAACCCAGGTATTCCCTTTCTGGGTAATTTCACAGAAGAATTAAAGACATCATACCACAGTGATATATGTGCACCCATGTTCACAGCAGCATCATTTGTTTTAGCTAAATTTTGGAAACAATCCAAATGCACATCAACTATGGAATGGATAAAAAAATGTATTTTTATACAATGGAGTATTACTTAGCTATAAAAAAAAGATAGACTCAAAGCTTTTGTAGGTAAATGGATGCAACTAGAGACCATACTTATAAGTGAAATCAATCGGACCCACATGTGTAAACATCATATTGTCTGCCTGATGCAGGAATCTGAAAGAATAAGTAAAACTCAAAATGTACAGTAGTTTATAGGAAATGGAAAGATATTCCTCAAAGGAAGGAATGACTTGGATGAGGGAAAGAAGCAAAAAGATAGAAGGAGGGCAGTGTGTGTGTATATATATATATATATATATATATATATATCTGGGATAACTCTACTGCTGATATCTGATGGTTTATTGAGAGGCACAGTTAATGCTTAAATTTTTTTATGTTCTGACCAATTTTGCATGCTTATATCTAGTAATTTGAGCAACTGATTTGAAGACAACAATATGCAATGGAACAACCATGGTGAATTCCTACCATCTTCTGTAATGCAGCTCTGTATTATCTCTCATGTGTTATCTAATAATTATTTTCTATTCTCTTTAGTGGTTGAACAATCTTACATTCTTACATCTGGTGATCTGAGCAACGTAGTTGAATATGTAATATAACAACCACTGTTAATTCCTATCATTTTGCCTTGAAACGCTGTATCACTTTTAATGTTCTTGCTTTGTTTGTTTTGTTTATGCTTGTGATGTTGGTATGCTGCTATGGTTCTTTTTTTCTCATTTACTACTCTCTTTAATATAAAACAATTCACCCACATTTGGTTTCCAATGTGAAAACTATGTGTTCTTCCTGGTCCAGAAGCTGGCAGAACTCTGTCTCCATTCATTTGGATAGCCTTTTGTACTTGGCCCAGATTCATGTGATATTCTAAGAGCTTCACGGCTTTTAGGTCTATTATTATATCATAGGATGGAAATGACCTTCTGTATTACATCTCAAATGAGCTCATACTTAGTCCACTTTTTGGCATGTTATGAGCCCTCATGAATGCTATTGCTAATAATCAGAGTCAGGACTCAGAAATGTATTAGCAAAGCTTGGCCAGAGCTCACATTAGGTCTAGTTGGCTCTCTCTACCTTACCAGACAATTGAGGATGCCAGGTGAAATAAAGTAGGACTTCATCAATGAAGCCATTGCCACTCCCTGAGTAATTTGGGGAGTGAACAAAGGTCCGCTGTTACTCTGGAGAGACTGTGATAGTCCAAATCTGTGGATGATTTTTCTATGAAGTACTTTGATTACCTTAATAGACCTTACTGAAGAGGTAAGAAATGCCGCAATCCAGTCTGTAAATTTATCACTTAGGACCAACATCTGTTTAAATCAACTGCAGTCCTTTCCAGGATCTGCCTTTGTCCTCTGTACAGGTTCTAATAAAAGAGAAAATTTGAGCATGCTAGGTAGTAGTGGATACAAAGTTGGAAAGGTTTACAAAGTGTTGGGAGGATATCTGTAGTCCTAGTCCTGTAAAAACTCAATTAATTATGTCCAATGTAGCATCTCTTCCCATATGGAAGGAATCATGAAGCATTTCTATAGCCTTTCCCTATATCCACTGGGAGACATCTAGTTTGTTTCCGAAGTATCAGCAAAGTCCCTTTTAAATTCCTCCTTGTCTAACACTAAAATTTCAGTGGCATTCCTATGCACAGGTACCAAACTCACTGAAAGAGAAATTAGGGAACTAACAACTTTCACAATAGCATTGAAGAAAATGAAATATGTAGGAATCTATATACCAAGGGAAGGAAAAGATCTTTATACCAAAAGCTATGATACTCTAAAAAGGAAGATTGAAGAGGATATCAGAAAATGGAAATGTATCTCTTGTTCTTGGGTAGGAGAACCAATATAGTGAAAATGGTCATACTCCAAAAATTGATATACATACTTAAATGCAATACCAATGAAAATACAAATAGAGTACCACAGTGATTTAGAAAAAAATCCTAAAATTCATTTGGAACCAGAAGAGACCTAGAATAGCAAAATTGATTCTGGTGAACAAAGGCAAGTCAGGAGGTATCACAATCCCTGACTTGAAATTATACCACGAAGCTACTGTGATATAATTAGCATGGTACTGGCAAAAACACAGACCTGAGGATCAGTGTAACAGATTAGAAAATGCTGACAAACAAAAAAAAAGAAAATGCTGACACAACTACAAACACACTCAGACACCTTATCTTTGACAAAAGGGCCAAACATATTCACCAGAAGAAAGATAGCCTCTTTAAATACATGGTGCTGGAAAAAGTGGCTTTCAACATGTTGAAGACAAAATTAGACCCATGTCTCTCACCATGCACTAAAAGAAAATTAAATTGGAACAAAGTTCTAAATATCAGAACAGAAATAATAAATCTGGTCGAAGAGAGAATAGGTACAACTCTTAAAGGCATAGGTGTAGCCAAAGACTTTATGAACAAAACCCAGGCTGCAAAGAAAATATCACAAAGAATCAACAAAGTGGATCCCTTGTTATTAAAAAGCTTTTGCACAGCAAAAAATTATTAGCAGAATGAAGAAACAATCCACTGAGTGGGAAAAATTGCCAGCTGTTTCACAGGCAAATACGTTTATCAGATGACTCAGAGGGTAGTGATGATCTTTTGCTGAGATCTCTTGATGAGAATCACTTTGGATAACTTAGAGGTTGGTGGTGATCTTACGCTAATGAGGATATTTACATTGATGAGGACAACAGGGAAAGATGGGAAATTAATGAAGAGTTTGTCCTTTCCCCAAGGTGAATCCCTATTACTATTACAACTTAGTTCTCAAGAAAAGAGATGTCTTCAGCTGATGTATTCTTGCCATGGGACATCAGAGCACTAAAAGTCCTTGGAGGCCTCAACTGTGACAGAAGGCATATGGAGTTCTGTTTCCACATAATGGGTTCACATGGTAAGACACTGGGCCTCACGCAAGCCCTAATCACAATTTAATTATGAAATAATTTTCTGAAAAAATTGTATAGAATGGCCTTTGACAGTGGCTGAATCTAAGTCTGTGATTGATTGGTGGTGCAATGCTGGGATTAAAGTTGGAGTTAAGAGCAGATGACTACTGGATCAGTCCTGCCTCAAGTTTATCCTTGTTTATGTCTGAATAGTACCACGTTACATAAAAAACGATTACATCTCCTTTATCTATTCATCAGTTGATACGCATTTGAGATGTTTCCAAAATTTAGCTGTTAAAAACTGTGCCTCTATGTGGGAGACCGTGACTGACCTCCATTGTATATTAGTAGCCGTCTTAAGCATTAAGTTTCTGTCGTCTGAGTTAAGTTTCTGTTAGTCACGCCTTTCCCTTTAAGTCAGGACTGCCTACCGTTGCCTAGCTACTCCCGCCTCTAGAACTAGGACTGCCCGCCATTGCCTAGCTACTCCCACCTTTGTCGGGTTACTTGGTTACTCCCGCCTTAAGAACTTCCGCGTTTTTCCATGCCCTATATAAGCACGGTACTTCCCGCCAATAAACGAGACTTGATCAGAATCCTGTCTTGTCTCCATTCTTCGTGTCTCTTGTCCCTTTATCATCCCCACTCCCCCTCTAGGGTCCTCGTTGACTGTACCCGCGGGCCGGACACCTCTATGAAAATGGGTATGCATGTATTTCTGTGGTTTGATGCTTTTAATTTTTCATGAAGATATTAAGTAGGGGAACATCTAATTAAAATGGAACTTGTACATTTAGCTTTTTGAGGAATCTCCACATTCATTTCCCAAGTGGTTACAATCATCTGCATTCCAACCAACAGTTCAGAAGGATTCCCTTTCCCCCTCATTCACATCAGCATTTGTTATTGGTCGTTTTCTTGATAATAGCTATTCATTCTTGAGTGAGATGAAATCTCAGCGTTGTTGTAATTTGCATCTCTTCAGTGACCAGTGATGTTGAACATTATTTCTTATATTTCTTTGCCATTTCTCCTTCTTCATTTAATAATTATATATTCATTTTAGATACTCATTTTTTCACTGCATCTTTAAAATTGGGGGGTATAATTTTTTGGTGTTTTTTATATATTCTAGATATTAGTTCTTTGTCTGAGAAACAACTGGCAAATTTTTTCCCACATTGTGGGTTGTCTCTTCACTCTGTTGGTGGTTCCTTTTGTCATGAAAAACCTTTTTAATAAGATGAGATCCCAGTTGCTGTTATTTGTCATATAACCTGTGTGATTAGGGATTTTTCATAAAATCTTTGCCTACACCACCATCTTTTAAGTGTTCTACCTACTCTCCTAGCAGATTTGCTGTTTCTGTTTTATTACTTTTGCTTTGCTTCACCTTAATTTTACTTTAGTGCATGGTGAAAGGTATGAGTGTATTTCTAGTCTTTGGCATTTCCAGCACTATTTATTGGAGTCTATCTTCCTTCTAGTGAAGATATTTTACACCTTTGTCAAAGAAAAGATTGTGGATCATGTTTGGAGTTGTTTCTGCATCTTGTATTCTCTTACACTCATCTTTAAGATTTTTTTGCCAGGGCCTGGGGATGTAGCTCAGCAGCACAGCACTTGCCTGGCAAGCATAAGGTCGTGAGTTCAATCCCCGGTACCAGAAAACAAAACAAAACAAAACAAAAAAACAGATTTTTTTGCCAGTACTATGCTATTTTTAGCACAATTGCTTTTTAGTATAATTTCAAGTAAGGAATTGTCATGCTTCTATCCCTGTGTTTGTTTCCCACAAATGCTTTCACTATTTTATGTCTCCTTTGGTTCCAGATAATTTTAGGATAGTTTTCTCTAATTCTATGAGATATACTATGGTATATTGGTCAGGACTGTATTAAATCTGTATAAAAATTTCCAGAGTATGGCTATTTTCAATATATTGGAGCTTCCTACCCATGTGCAAGAGATATTTTCCCAATTTATGATGTTCTCTTTGATCCCCTTTCTGAGAGTGCTGTACTTTTGAAGTGAAGTTCTTTTACTTCATTCATTAAATTGATTGCTTGCAATTTCATTTTTTGATGTTATTGTGAAAGGTGTTCCTTCCAAAATTTCTTTCTCAGTTAGTTTATTTGTGTAAAGATAGACTATTAATTTTTCATTGTTGTCTTATATTAGTTATACAAATGAATTTTGTTATTTAATCCACACGTCTTTTAGTGGGGTATTTTTCAGTCCTCTGCAAAATATCATGTCATTTACAAATAATGACAATTTAACTTCTTCCTTTCCTATTCTTTTTTTTTTTTTTTGGTTTTTCTCCGGTACCGGGAACCAAACTCACCACCTTGCGCATGCCAGGCAGGCACTTTTGCCACTGAGCTAAATCCCCAGCCCTTCCTTTCCTATTCTTATTACTTTTATTTCTTTCTCTTTTCTTCCTCTGACTAATATTTCCAGATTATTGAATAAGATTAGCGATAGTGGATGTCTTTGTCTTTTTCCTCATTTTGGAGTTAAAGCTTCCTGTTTTTGTCCTTTTATTATGTTGTTGACCATGAGATTGTCATGAATGGTGTTTATCAGATTGAGATAATGACCATCTATTCTGATTTTTGTAAGGGTTTTTATCACAAATGTGTGTTGGACTTTGTCAATTTTTTTTTTCATCTATTGAGATCATCATAGGGTTTGTTTCCTTGGATCTAATGATGTGGTGTATTACATTTATTGATTTGTACATGTTGTAATATTCCTGAATCCCTAAGATAACTCCTACTTACTCATAGTGTATAATCTTCTTGATGATCAGCTGCATTGCTTTCTAATATTTTATTGAGGATTTTTGTATCTATTTTCATTAGGAAAATTTTTCTGTAGCTCTCTTTTGGTTGGATCCTTCTCTGTTTTTGTATCAGGGTAATGGTTGCATCCAATAATTGAGTTTGGGAATGCTGCTTCCCTTTCAGATTCACTAAAGATTTTGAAATATGGCAGCATAAGTTCTTCTATAAATTTATTCTGGATTTCTGCAGTAAATTTGTGAGGGTCTGCACTTTTTGTTGGTAGGTTTTTCATTTCATCTTCAATTTCATTGGCTGATATTGGTTTATTAAAAATTGTATGATTCAGCTTAGCTAATTCATATGTGTTTAGAAATATGTCAATTTCCTCAGTATTTTCCATCTTATTAGAATACAGAATCTCAAGGTAGATATTGATGATTTTATGAACTTCTTCAGGATCTATTTTAATTTCACCTTTTTCATTCCTAATTGTATGGATATGATTTTTCCTTTTCTATAGGATTAGCTAAGAGATTATCAATTTTATTTATTTAGTATTTCAAGGAACAAACTTTTCAATTCATTAATTCTTTATATATTTTTAGTCTCAATTGTGTTATTTTTTGTTGCGATCTTTATAATTTCCTCTCTCATGTGAACTTTGAGCTTGACTGGTTCTTGTTTTTCTGGAAGTTTCAGGTTCAACATTGGGTTGCTTATTTGGGCTCACTCTGTTTTTCTGATAGGAAAATTCACTGCTATATATTTGAGTGAACAGGTATTTCGTGCATACATAATTTTAATTGTTATCTCTTCCTTTTGGATTATTTCCTTCACAAAGATGTAGTAACTTTCTTTGATTCTTCTAATCTGTGTTTGCTTTAAATCCACTTTAAAAAGAGAATATTTATCTGTATTTTTTTCCATGTTCCTGTCACATGGAGGATTTTTCTCCTGTTTTCACTTTCAGTTTATAAATTTCATTTTAATTAAATGTGTGTTTTGTATGTAGCGTTTTGTTGGTTCTTACTCCTTCATCCATTCTCCCAGTGTTTCTTTTGATTCATAAAATTGAGAACATTTACATTGAAAGTTACAATTATCTGTATTAGTTTAACTTTGTCATGTTATGTTATTGTTGTTGCTTTAATTTTATTCTACTTTTTAATTGTTTGCCTTGAATTGTTGATTCATTCTGTTTGGTTTCATGCAGTTATAGTCTTTGTTGTCTCTTTCTAGAATGTTCTTCAGAACATTTTGTAGTACTGACTTTGTGATCATAAATTTTCTTAGGTGTTCTTTGTCATGAAAGTATCATATATCCATCAATTTTGAAAGATAATTTTGTGGGGTACCTCAATCTGGGATGAAGGTTGTTTTCTTTTTAGGGTTTGAAGTATTTCACTCCAAATTCTCCTTTTCTTGAGAGTTTGTGTTGAGAAAACTGCTATGATTTTGATTTATTTTGCTTTATAAGTGATTTGTTTCTTTTCTCTAACAGCTTTTAATATTTTCTTCTTGTGCTGAATTTCTAGACTCATGATTATTGTATATGTTTTGGTGTAGATTTTTCTGATTATGGCTATTTGGAGTTCTATACACCTCACTTACTGTATGTCAAGATCTTTTTCCTTGTTTGGGAAGTTTTCTGCCATGACTTCTGTGAACTGGTATTTTATGTTTTTGCATCAACTCCTGCTTCTTCACCAGTTCCTATCTATCTTATGTTATTATTCTTTGCACCATTTAGCAGTTGCTGTAAGGTTTTCTCATGGTTCCTTGCTATTTTTAAGAGATCTTTCATTTCATGATCACTAAGTCCAATCCTTTCTTCTATGTTTTTTTTTTTTTTTCTGGTGCTGGGAATCGAACTCAAGACCTTCCACTTGCCAAGCAAGCGCTATGCCACTGAGCTAAATCCCCAGCCCCATCTTCTATGTTTAACATTCTGTATTCACATTGGCTCCCTTTGCTGTGTATACTTACAAGGCAATTTGCAATCTCATGGATATGTTTCCTAGAATTCATTTCTTTTCTGTGTTTCGCATTCATAGTTTCTATAATTTTCCAGCATCCTCTATTTTTTATCTGCATCTACTCTACAGTGACTAAGTAGAATTTTCATGCATGCTATGGTATGTGTCTGGATGTCCCCTCAAATTCTCATGTGGCCAATGTAAGGCAGCATTTTTAGACATGCCTGAATCTAGAGTTTGTGATTGGTTCATTGTCTAGTGTGGGGATTCATAGTGTGAGTTTTACACCTGCAAAAAGGTGGCTAGGCTGCATACAATATAAGGGAAGGAAAAGAGGCTTGACCTCCCCTTTTAGCTTTTCTTGCCTTTGCTGTCTTCCACCACCATGAATGTTTGCCCCTCATTTATGCTGCCCTCCATTAGAGCCAGCTGAGTATAGACTGAAACCTCCATAAACCATGACCTAAATAAACCTTTCCTTCCTGAACTTTTGGTATTGAGTATTTTGTCTCAGCAATGAGAGAAATTTAACAAAGATAGAATTTGATACCAGGATTGGGGTTGCTATGGTGACTACACCTTACCATATGGTTCAGGAGCCATTGAGAATGGCTTGTTGCAAGCATGTGGAACAGTTTGGCGATGCCAGCTGAAAAATTAGAGGGGGAATGTCTGAGGCTATTCTGTATGGGAGATTATGGTCAGAGCTTAGATCAGAAGGCTGATGGAAATTCTTCAGGTAAAAACTGGGCTTGGGATATATCTATAAAGAAGTACTGCTCTGACTGTTGTACTCCAGATTATGTGTGTAATGGCTTGGCAGAAAGTTTGTCTGCATTTTGCTGATGTCCAGAGATTTTGACTGAGACTTAGATTAAGGGCAGTAGACTAATTAAACTGGCAGAAGACATTTCAAGGCAGTCTAAAACTGAGGCAGTGGCATGGCTATCAGATTTATGTTGAGAATCATTTCCCAAGAGCTCAGCAAAATTATTTAAAATGTTGTGAGTTTGGCCAGAATAGAAGTTCCAGTACACCTGTGGACTGCAAGCATAAAGCTGAGGATGTCTTGAATGCTGAGAAAGTACAGGACAATAGAAAAGATGACCCATGGACATCACAAGAAATAGCAGAACTCCAGCTTTCATAGCCTCAAAATTGCAAAAGTGAAAGACTTTGCTTTGAGATGAAAGTCCCAGAACACCATGTTCCAGAAGGGTGGTAGCATAGAGAGTTTATTCCTCATATTGGATTCAGAGTGCTTAGTAATGTATGCACTTCACCTGTGCAACAAAGAGAGAGGGAAGCCTGGTTACTGCTCCAGCTTGCAGCAGACCTTGGCATGGTACATGTGGCACTTGTTTTAGGTGCATGCAAAATGAAAAAGTTTTGGGTTTAAAATGGCTTCCACTCAGACTTCAGATAAAGTGTGCTCCTCAGAGTGCAATGTGTGAAACTCTGAGTGTGAAGCCAGAGATGCAGTGGATACTTCACAGATTTGGAGAAGCCAGAAAAGTCGATCATCAGAGGAAACATACAAGACGGAAGCAGAATGGGCCAAAGAGATAAACTACAGGAGCTACAAACATAGGAAGTGCCATAGGGGCAGAGCCACCCAAGCCCTTTGAAGCTCACAACTTGTCACAGATTGTCTCTGGTGCTGCACATGGCACTACAGGACTTAAAGTTGACCCTGCTACATTTTGGACTTGATTTGGTCCCAATAATTTGCATCCTCCTGTTTATACCTTTTGGAATAGAAATGTCTACCTTGTACCATTAAATGTTGAAAGTGTAATATTTTTTGTTTTTCATTTGTATAGCACTCACAGCTAAGAGTTTTCCTTACATCTTGGAGGAAGCTTGGGACTTGTACTTTTCAATAGTGCTGAAACTGTTAAGATTTGGCAACTCATAGAGATGGAGTAAGTGCCTTTTGGATTAAGGAATGTGCATAAGTCTTTGATTGGCCACAGATAGAATGTTACTATTTGTGTCTGGATGTTCCCTCAAAGCCTCATGTGGTCAAGGGGGGGTATTTTAATGGGTGGATGACTCTACAGTGCCTCATTAGTTCACTGTCTAGTGTGGGGATTTGGAGTGTGAGTGCTATACCTGCCCTGTGGCAGGTATCATGCATACATTATAAGGGAAGGGAAAGAGACTTGACCCGCCTCCCTTTTTGCTCTTATTACCATTACTGTCTTCCTTTGCCATGAACAGTTGCCCCTCAACTACACCACACGCCTTGGAGCCTGGTGATTATGGACACAAACCTCTACAAATTGTGAGCTAAATAAACCTTTCCCTCTTCAAATTTGGGTGTTGGGTATTTCGTCTCAGCACTGAGAGAATAGTAACCACTACAGTGTATATGGTCACCATTCCTGTAGTTATCTGAGAAATTATTTCTGATTTGATTTTTTATATTGTCTCATCCATCTGATTTGTTTTCTCTGCTGTTACCACTTCAGAGATCCCAGGTTGGTGGCTTTCAACTTATTCCACCTCCTTGCCCCAGGGTTTGCTTTTGGTGAGCAATAAGCCTGGGGTTGCATCTTGCTTGTCTTCTCATTTTCTATTTTTTAGTTTGATTCCTGTGTTGATGCTTTTAAATTGATTATAGTGTGTAGATTTATTGACAGTATTTAGAATCCTTAGGAAATGATTACTTCTTTCAGATATCTTCCATGATTAGCTGGCTTTTGAGTTTTGAATCATTTGCAAGGTCTTACGACTTCAATTTACTGAGCATGAGAAGATGTTACCTACTTGACCCAGCCCCTGATTTTTTTCCCACTGGTCATTATTGTTGTTTATCACCCTTAGGCAGTCTCTGTATTGGCATACTAGGAAGAACAACTCATTAGAGCAATTGTTTCATCTTAACTAAACTAATACAATCAGCAATAAGATTAGCATCAAACACAACCTGGAAAAGGAAAAAAAAATGTGGTAACTATTAATTAACCACTTTTAACTATTTGAACTCAATTTGTAGCTGTATAATAATATCTAAAACAAACAAGAAAATGATATACAGCAAACAAGTATTCAGAATTAGTTTACCCTCAGGCAAGAAAATTTAAAAGGTTTTAGTGGGAAAATAGAGAAAAGAGAAGAAGTGTTTAGAAGCTAGGTTAGAGGACAAAGAAAGAAGAAAATGTTCACTTCATGGCATATCTGTGTTGTTATTGGTAGACAATGTGAGCAGATCGAGTTTAGATCCATGTTAATTAATCCCCACAAGCCAGCTGTAGCTTTATGGTGAAGTAGTGGATAATCCCAGCAACTGTGCACTTTCAGTTGTACTGAAGTTTAGGCTTAACCCAATTTGTTCAGCTTGTAACACTCAGTATGTCTCCTGCCAGTTTGCAATTGGCTTCCTGTCAGTTTGAACTTGGTTTCTTGATCTCCTGCTGACTTTATCTCCACATCCTCACCCTGTTGTTGTTTTTTTGGGGGGTTATGCATGCCAAGTTATTATATCCCTGCTGGTTCTGCCAATATTTTGTTGGGGAGTTCCTTTAGAGATGGCTCACAAGTTAAGTGTATTTCAAGTCCTTCATGCCTCAAAGATTTGTACAAAACAAAACAAAGGTGGTTCCAAAAGTTTATTTGAAAAGTGGGGAGTGAATATCAAAGGGAACAACTAGATCTGCAGAGTGAACTTGGGCCAAACAACAAAAAGAAGGAATTAAACAAAACTAAAAGTGCATGCTGCATCCAGAAGATGTAGAGTGGGTTACAGTAAATAGTCACAATATTGGGTGACTTATGGCATTTCATCTCTTTTATGCCACCCACAACGTGTGGATGATTATGAACATTTCCACATATGGGGTCCTAGGAATTGTTTTGCACTGTCCTGGCATCTTGCAATTGACAGGTCCTGCATATTTCCCAGTGACCTTTGCCTTGCTCTAACTTTTATATCGGACAATCTGGAAATAATGCAGTAAACATGATGACCATGAACTTAAAAAAGAAAAATAAAGAAATCAGCAACAAAAAACAATATAATTTTAGGCATCAGTCAATACTGTTAATAATAACTCTCCGTGTATGTGGGATGACTGTTCTAAGTAAGAAAGAAAGATTGGAAAATTCAATCAATAAACAAAATCAAAAGGAATGGTACAAATCAGAAACACACTTAATATTTACAGAAACACATAGAATAAAAATCAAAGGATGGGAAAGGATATTTAAGTAAACAGAAGGTCTGAAAAAAGCAGGAGTAATATTCTTATTTTTGATGAAATGGACTTAAAGCTGAAAATAATCAGCAGAACCAAAGAAAGTCAATATAAACTGGAATGCAATTCAACAGGAAGAGCTGAAATTTGCAAATATATATTTAGTGAATACTGGTGTACTGAACTTCATAAAACAAACACTACTGGAAATAAAAGATTACATAAACATCAGTACAAACATTGTGTTTGATTTTAACATCCCATTTACACAAATAGATCATCTAGACAAAAAAAAAATCAAATATCAGAATTAAACCACACTTTCAAACACTTGTATTTAGGATTATATTTATAAATTGTTCGACCCAATAACACTAGAATACACATTTTTATAGCACAAAAATTTTTCTCCAAACAGAACATCTTAGGTCATAAACTTCTCCTATAAAAATTCATTGAAATAATTTCATACATATTACCAGATTTGAGTGAAATGAAACTAGAAACAATGATCAGAGAAACCATAGGAATGATAAAAACATATAGAAATTAAACAATGTAGTCTTTATTACTCAGTGGATCACAAAAGAAGTTAAAGAAGAAATCAAAGAATTCATAGAATCAAAATTTTCGATACAATATACCAGATCCTATCAAGCACAATGAAAGGAGTTCTAAAAGGGAAGTGTGCATTTGTGAATCCTCACATCAGAAAAGCAGTGTTATCTCAAATAAATAATATAAGTGTGGTTCTCATGGCCCTGTGAAAAGCAGAAGAAAAACATCGAAATCTGAGAGGAAAGAAATTATGCTTGGGAGATTATTTCTGATCTGATTTCATCTATAGTCTTATCCACCTCTCTTTGAACTGTTGCTATCATTTCAGAAATTTCAAATGGGAGGCCTCCATTTCTCTCTACCTCATTGTCACTTGAGCTTGTCCTATGTGGGATTGATGTCTGGGGATGGCTTTTGCTTCTGATTCTTTTCATTTTTAATTTTTTTCTGTGTTGAGCCTATAAATTTCTTATAATAGGCAGGTTTTGCACTAGTATTGAGGCTCCTTAAAAAATATCTTTTCAGAGGCTTCCTCTATGTGTAGGAAGTTCCTGGGTTTTGTGTCTGTCCCAAGATCCTAACTTCTCAATTTATTAAAGATCAGATGTTGCTATCTATTTGGCTCAGCATCCAGTCCTGTGGTAGTGGATTTTGTTGTCTCTATGGAGCTTTCTCAGTTGCTGTGGTGCCCTTTGGTAGGGAAAATGTAGGGTTGCTCCGAGATGTTTATACAGTTGGCTCCTCCTGGACCTTGCACAGCTTTGTCTGTTCCACACCAATGACTCCTCTTATATGCTGGCTATATATACCCTTGTCCTGCTGTAGGCCAGGGCTCCTTGCCTGCTTATGCCACTGGTCCAAGGCTGTTCTGCTCATATCAGACCAGTCGGGCACTTCCAGTCCTTTGTATTTAGGGCTAAGATTGGCTTTTGGTGGCCACCAGAGCAAAGAGTAGGTGGTCTCAGCTCCTACTTCTCAGTAGAATTCCCTTTTGTGTGTTCCTGCCAGCACTCTACTGGGTCTGGGTCACTCTTCCCTCATTCCACTCTCGCATGATGTCAATGAAGTGACCTGGAATTTTTCTGCTACTGGAGTTCACCCAGTACCCTTTGAAATAAAATGGTGGCTGCACCCACTTGCTTCTGTTCTGCATGTCTGTGTGCTGAGATACAGTGCTGGTTCGTCTCACTCACCACACAGGACTTAAAGTTTCACTGTTACTTCAGACTTTTCTGAGCTGCTGGTCCCACGTATGGGCATGTGCCACCCTGGGCTCACTGGTTCAACCAGTGGCTTGCACTGTGCTTGGGTCCTGTTTCCCAAAAGTAATTTATAAAGATCAGGATGAAAATTAATGAAACTGATACAAAAATACAAAATAATTAATGAATTCAAGAGTAGGCTCCTCTAGAGAATAAAGAGTATAATCAACAGACTTACTAAAATAGGAATAGAAGAAATCCAAATCAGGGCAAATAGAATAGCAAAAGACAAAATCACAGTGGACACCACCAACAACCAGAGTACTGTAAGTTCTTTAAACACTTTTACTGAATTAAATTGGAGAACGTAGACAAAATGGACAGATTTCTCAATGTATATCAAGTACCAAAACTGAGCCAAGAAGATATAACAATGCTAAACATCCCAATAACAGGAAATAAATTGAAGGAGTAATAAAAACTAAGAAAAACCTGGAGACCAGTGAATTCGCTGTAGAATTCTAAAAGATCTTCACAGATCAAACACCAACAATCCTCAAAGTCTTCAATGAAATTAAAAAGGAAAGTATGACCAAACTCATTTCTAGAAATGAACCTTACTCTAAATACCAATAGCAGAAAAGGAATTTAAAACCAAAAACTACATACCGATCTCTGCAATATATTCAGACACAAAAGTCCTCAACAAGATACCTGTAAACAGAACACAAAGATCATTCAAAATATAATGTATTATGACTAAGTTGGTTTCATCAATAAGATGCAGCATGCCGAGAAGAATAATTACCCACACGCAGAAGATTGAATCTGTACCTATATATTCAACTATATGATAAAATAACATTGAAGTACATCAAAACCTAGATATCAAGACAGAACCACTTAATCTATTGGAGAAAGAAGAGGTAAACTTTGATTTTATGGGCATAGGCAAGGACTTCCTTACCTAAACTCCAACTGCACAAGACAGAACACAGAGAATCAATTATCAAACTATATCAAATTTAAAAGCTTCTATACAGCAAGTCAATACACAGAGTGAAGAGACAACCTACAGAATGGTAAAAATGCTGGCACTTCTCAGACATAGCATAAATATAGAGAGTATATAAATAACTGAGAAAAATTAAATCTTCCCCAAATAAAAACCCTTATCAAAAATGAGCACTTGATGTAAATAGACACTTCTCTGAAGGTGCAAAAATATTTAGTAAACACAAGTAAATTCACATCTTTGGCCGTTAGAAAATTATAAAATAAAGCAACATTGAAATTCCAACTTACTGCAGAAAGAATAGATATCATCAATAACTCAGAAAAGATGAATCTTGTTGAAGTTGTGGAGAAAAGGGACACATCTACATTAGTGGTGTGAGTTCAAATTAATAGAAGCACTATGAAAGTCTGTATGGAGATTCTTTAGAAAACTAAAAGAAAAATTTCAATTCCACTAACTTATTAATCTTCTAGGTATCTCCTTGAAAAGTTAACAGTGTCATATTACAATGGAAATTCATAACATTTATAGCATTACAATTCATAGTAGCTAATTCTTGGAACCAGCTGATATGTCCATTAGTAGATGAATGCACAATTGAAATGTGTCATATGTACACAACAGAGTGTTATACACCCCAAAGGGAAGTTAAAGCTGCTTCTTTTGTAGGAAAGTGGATGCATCTTGAACCATAATCCTTAGTGAAATAAACCATACACATGATTTCAAATATCACATGATTTCTCTTATGTGAGAAAACAAAAGGTATAAATAGTTCATAGTAAAATAAAATATAGATAATAGGAAACGGAGGCATAGACATCTCACAAATTTGGAGTGGATCTAAAGATAAAGGGCAAAAGAAAGGTGAAGAAAAAGAGTTAAATATGGTATGTATATGTCTCAATTGCCCAAGATGAACACATTCATTATATATCACAATCATATACTATTAAATAAAACAACATGCTATGCACATAAAATCCAACACATAGAACAATAACACAGAAAACAGACCCTGGAGGTAAACCACAGCCAACTGATTTTCACAAGGTGCTGAGACTATACATTTTATGATGAACATCTTTTTTTCAGAAATTGTGCCGGGATCATTGGTTTTTCATATGTATAAAAATGAAACTATATCCATATCTCTACACAGATAAAGCAACTTAAAATGAATGAAAGATATACACATAATACTTGAAGCTATGAAACTAGAAAAAGAAAATATTGAAGAAATTTTCAGGACTTTAAAATTGATCAGGATTTTTTAAACAGTACTACAAAACCATAGGAAATAAAAATGGAAACATTGGAAAACGATATCATATCCAATTTAAAGCTTTTTTCAGTAAAATAAACAATTATTAAAATGAACACATTGCGTACAAAATACAGAATATTTAGTAATATGCACATGTTACTAAATCCAAAATTTCAATAGTAAGTGTAACAATGATAGTAACTTGCTAAAAGTAATATATTTAAAGAGATATTTTTGAAGAGAAACTATACAAATAGCATACATATACATGAAAATTGTTAATGCTTCTAATCACCTTTACATTGCAAACTCAACATTCCATGAGTTGTTATCTCACAATGACTTGAATGTCTATTACCAAAATTATTAAATATAGAAATGTTGACATGGGGGCCAGGGCAATAGCTCAGTGGCAAAGCGTCTGCCTGACAAGTGTAAGGTCTTGTGTTCGAGGCCTGGTACCAAAAAAAAGGAGAAAAAGAAATGACGACATCGATGTAGAGTAAGTTTAAACATTTTGCCTTGCGAAAAAGAAAGTATATTTGATCAGCTATTTTCAAAGACATTACCAACCTTTCTTAAGTAACTAGAAATAAAATAAACATATGATTCAGGAAACCCACTTCTGAATATTGCACTCAAAAGAAGATAAATGAGTACAACAAAGAGATATCTATAGTTTCTCATTCTTTGCAGCATTAAAAGTAACCAAGCAAATAAATCAATCTAAATGTCCATTAATAAGTAGATAAGTACAGCAAGGTTTATATAAAATCAGAATATTATTTAATTTTTTGAAAGAATGAGATCTTGAAATTTGGAACAAAATTTCATAATCTAGTAGATATTAGTGTAATGAATAAATTTTACCAGTCACAGAAGAAAAATAAGGCATGATCTTACTTATGTATGGATTCTTAAATATTTGCACTTACAAAACAGAGTAGCATGATTATCTGCCAGAGACTGAAGATGTGGAAACTGAAAGATATTAATAATTGGATATAATCTTTAAGTGCATGATTTTTTTCTATAGATTCTAGAACTCAAATATGCATTATGGTGTCTATAGTTAATGTTGCATTGCCTGCATAAAACTTGCTGAAAATGTCTCTAATAATAATTTTCACCACGGTTATATATCTGTCTGAGAGATGTGTATGAAAATTATCTTAATTTCAATAATCATTTTACACTGCAAGTATATCAAATATGAATTATGGTTTATGTATATAAAGTGTATAAATTATTCCTCAACAGGCCTTCTAAAAAATTATTGTTTTAATTAAAATGATTTAAATTCAAGAGTAAAGTCAGAACAATAGAAAGTAAGCTATACAATACTGCAAATGGTGCTGGAAAGCTGGACTTCTACATGTCAAAATAAAACAAAATGACAACAAAAAGATCACACCCTACACAAAGTGAAACAAAAATGGATCACAGACCTTAGTGTAAAACAAAAAATGTAGAAAGCTTTTAGAAGACAACCAAGAACAAAATCTAAGTGCTCTTGTGTTTGGCAATAAAAAAATTAGATACAACACAAAAAATACCCATGATAGAATTAAGTAGTTATTGACCAAAATTTTAAAAAAATCTAATTTGTGAATGTCAATGTCACAAAAATGTAAATGTAAGCCATAGACTGGCAAAAATATTTTTAAAAGTAAATGTCTGATTAAACACTATCCAAATTATATAGAAAACTTTTAAATGTACACTGAGAAAACTAAGAAACCAATTAAACAATGACTATAATCTAGACATGGTGACACATTCCTGCAATCCCAGCATTCAAAAGGCTGAAGCAAGCAGATTTCTATGAGGTAAAGTCCAGTCTGGGCTATATGCAATGAGTTCAAGATCAACAAGGAACAAATGTGGTACCTTGTCTCAAATAAACCAAACAGTCAAAAAGAGAGTGTAATACCGCTATAGACACTACATCCAGAAAATCGGATATGGAACATAAGCATGTACAAAGATGCTCAACATCATAAGTCATAGGGAAATGAGAATCAAAATAGAATGAAATATTACTATGCACTACAATAATGGACAAACTGTGGAAAACTGGTAACATTCTTGCAAGTAACTAGAGCAACAGAAACTTATTTCTCATGAAAATACAAAATAGTATATGCACTTTAGCAATGAGTTTGACAGTTTCATATAAATTTAAATATGTTCTCTTCATACTGTTTCATATTTTCAGGCTTGTATACCAGTATAGAATATTACTATTGACTTATAAACACAAGTAAACCATTTATTTATCAAAAGTCTAGAGGCTTGGAGACCGAGGATCAAGAATCTGGCATCGTTTTATCAGAAGACTGATTTTTCCATTTCAGAGATGACCATCTTTTTCAGTGTCCTTGCATAGAAGAGAAAGGATACAACCTCTCTGTAATATCTTTTGAAAAATGCCATTCATAAGAATTCTATCCACATGTCCTAATTACATATTCAGGCTACATATTTTAATGCCATTTTATTGGGGCTTAGTATTTAATACGTGAAATTTTAGGGAACATAGACATTTCATTTATAGCATTCAATACTTCTTGTTCTTTACTCAGATGAGCTGATAACTTATATCCACTGCAAATCCTGCACTCCTGTGTGCATTATACCGAGTTTTGCAGCTAAAATGTCCCTCATTATGTAAATTCCTGAATAAACTATAGTATATGTAAACAATAAAATATTCTTTAGTATCCAATAAAATTCTATAGTTTAAAAAATATTTGGTTTTATTTATACGACTAGTTTATCTTAGTTCATTAGAACAAAGTTTTTGTTATCTGTTTCTTTCTAGTAAAGTTTTTGGTTTATGTCATTTCTTCTGAGCAACTACATTAATGATAATGATACACAGTATCACACCTATTGTTATTCTCTTATTATTTGACTATAAAATGTTTTATTTTTTTCATGAAATAAATAAATAAAAAAATAGAAATGAGTTATCAGGCCATAGAAAAACCAGAAAGAAATTTAACTGTATGGTACTAAGTAATAGGGTACATACTATGTTGTTACAAGTACATAAAATTTTGAAAATAGAAAATGATGGAAATAGTTAAGAAATCAAAGATTACCAGAGGCCAACAAGAGAGAAGATTGGGGAAGAATAATACAGAGAATTTTGTAAGACAGTGAAGATACAGTATATGACATTATAATTGTGAACGCTGGTAAGCATTTATGTATTTGTCAAATTCTATATCATAGAAGTACAAATTCTATATCAGCAAGTACAAACTAATGTAAACTCTGGATCTGGAATAATAGTAATGTCTCAATATAAGACTACTGACTGTAACAAATGTATTACTCTTTAGGAGTGTTAATATTGTGGGACTTTTTTAGGGTTTGGAGTCACAGTCTTATGGGAAATCACTGTAATTTTTACCAAGTTTTGTCTAAAATTAACACCATCTTAAAAAAAGTAAAGCCTGCTTTAAGAAATGCTGCAGCTTCCACCCAAGGGATCAGCTCAATAGTGATGAATCACCCTCTTTCCTATAGGGAAGATTGATGAAATATAATCTATACTTTTCTGTAGTCTGAAGTCACACATTTAGACATACATAAAGCAATTACTGCTCAAGATGATGATTTCTAAAGCAACAGTAATGCATTCTAACTCCAAAAGGATATTGTACAGTGTTTTCCTTTTTGGTACTGCTACTCAAACTCAGGACCTTGTGCTTGCCAAGCAGGCACTGTGCCATTGTGCCATGTGTCCTGCCCTGCACAGTGTTTTACCCCAGCATTACCCTCATACTCTGATATCATAATGCTAGGAATTTCACTATTTATGAGACATTTGAAACTCTGTTAACCCTGAAATGATTTTTCTTTTTATTTACCAGTGGAATGCAAGAACATGAAGTAGAGCACTGGAAACACTGTAAGAAGTAACTTACAGTGTAAGTTGCTGTAAGAAGTAACTTCTACAACATTTCAGTTACATAGAAGTTACTGTAAGAAGTTACATTGCTGTAACATAGAACATTGCAGTTACATAGAAGTTACTGTAAGAAGTAACACTGCAGTAACATAGAAGTTACTGTAAGAAGTAACTTCTACAACATTGCAGAATTACCTAGATATGATTATTTTCATATTGCTAGTTACACATGAGAATTACCAAGGACATTTAATAAGAATATTGGTGTTCAGAGTCCAGTCTCTAGAAAATATTATTTATCTACTTCAGGTGCATATATTTGTGAAAGCACTTAAAGTGATTTTAAGGTTGAGAAACACTTGAACAAGTACATAAATTAGAAGTACTGCACTGAATCATTAGCTGTGTTGAGACATATTGCCTTTTGTTCTCAATCCTCACGACTGAATTGGTGCAACATGAAATAGTGGCTCTGAACAACAGAACTACACAGGGAGTCAACATAGGAACACTGAGTTACTTATCTCTCATTGCTGAGACAAAATACCCAAGACCGAAAATAAAGAAAGGAAAAATTTGCTCAGCTCACAGTTTTTAATCAGTTAGTTCCATAACAGGGTGGCATGGCGGAGGGGCAACAGTTCATGATGGCAGAAGACAGCAATACAAAAAGAACAAAACTGCAGAGCCTTTTATCCTCCCTGCTATGGTTTGTGTCTGGAGGTCCCACTAAAGGCTCATGCAATCATGGTGTGGGCTTCTGGAGTTTATGATTGATCCATTGTCCAATGCTGGGATTATGGGTGTGACTGCTACATTTGCCCTGGGGTGTGTAGCTTGCATACAATATAAAGGAGGGAAAGAGACTTGCTCTCCCCCTGCACCACTGCTCCATTTTGCTCTTGTTGCTTTTGATGTTTTCTGCCACCATGAACTGTTGCCCTTTGCCATGTGCCATTCTGCCTTGGAGCCATCCAAGTAATGGACTGAAACCTCCACAAGCTGTGAGGTAAATAATCCTTTCCTTCCTTAATTTTCGGTGTCAGGTATTTTTTCCCCACAACGAGAGAAAAATAACCATAACACTCCCTTATACTGCTTGCAGGTACCTGCCTTTGGGTGAGTGTAGCATTCACATCACTAATCACAGCAATAGACAATAAATCAATCACAAACTCTAGATTCAGCCATCTTCAAAAAGCCCACTACCCTTGACTGTATGAAGGGATATCCAGGAACAATCCATAACATTCCAATCCTGGCTTTCCAAAGACTCATTTGCATTCCTTTACGCAAAAGGCATGTACTCCATATGTAAGAGTTGCCAAATTCCTAACAGGCTCAGCATTGCTGAACAGTCCAAGTCTTAAGTCTCCTCCAAGATATAAGGCAAACTCTTAGCTGTAAGGCCCTGTACAAATGATAGAAAAGTTAAACACTTCCAACATTCAAAACACAAGATAAACATTTCCATTCCAAAAGTGACAAACAGAGGATAAAAAGGAATGGGACAAAAGCAAATGTCAAATCCATCAGGGCAATATTAAGTCTTGTAGTTCCATGTTCAGCATCAGAGGTAGTCTGTGGCAAATTGTGAACTCCAAATAGCTTGTGTGGGTCTGGCCCTATAGCACTTCTGTAGATTATAGCTCTCATCCCTTTTCCATTGGGCTCCCTTTGGCCACATTCCTGGCTTCTCCAAACTTCTGGGATATCCATTGCATCTTTGGCTTAACTCTTTGAACCTCACATTTCCTTCCCAGGGACACACTGACTAGCCTCTTAGACATTGTTTAGTAAGGGTGGAAGCGTTTCTGACCCCACAAATCTTGCATACTGTACTTGCCTAAAAGCAATGGCATGTGGATGATGCCAAAGTCTGCTCCCAGCTGGAGCAGTAACCAGACTTCCTTCTCCCTTGGCTATATGGGTCAAGTTCCTGGATCACTAAGCATCCTGAATAAAATTCTGAAGAACAAGTTACTGATGTTCCTGCTATTCTGGAACATGGTGCTCTTCAGCTTTCCCCTCAAAGCAAAGCCTTTCACTTTTGCAATTTTGAGGCTGTGAAAGGTTAAGTCCTGTTGCTTCTTGTGATGCCCTCAGGCCATTTCTTCTATTCTCCTTTTCCTTTTCAGCAATCAAGATCTCCTCCGCTCTATCTTTGCAGAACTTCCCTTTTGACCAAAGTCTCAGTGTTTTAAATCATTGTTCTAGCCTTTCTGCTCTTGTTGCTTTTGATGTTTTCTGCCACCATGAACTGTTGCCCTTTGCCATGTGCCATTCTGCCTTGGAGCCATCCAAGTAATGGACTGAAACTTCCACAAGCTGTGAGGTATTCTCAACATAGATCTGGCTAAAATTACCCAACAACAGTCATGTGACCAGCTCAACATTAGACTGCCTTGAAATTTCTTCTGCCAGATTCATTAGTCCACAATCCTTAACCTCAGTCTCTGACAAAATCTCTGGACATTAGCAAAATATAGACAAACTTTTTGCCAAGCCATAACATAAATTATCTGGAGTTCAAAAGCCAATGCAGTCTTTCTTTCCAACAGAAACCTTCTGACTGTGACTTTTACTCGCAGGATTTCTATCAGCCTTCTTGGCTTCTGATCTCTGACCAGAATCTCCCATACAGAATTAAGGTATTCCAGCTCTACTCGTTCAGCCAGCATCTCTGAAAATTTCCAATCTCTTCTTACAGGCCATTCCCAAAGGGTCTTGAACCACATGGTCAGATATGGCAACATCCCTACTTCTCTGGTACCAAATTCAGTTTTAATTACTTTTCCCTTGTTGCTGAGACAAAAGAAAGGAAAGAAACGTTTATCTACCTCACATTTTGTGGAGGTTTCAGTTCATAACTGGCTTGCTGTGAGGCAGGGTGGCATCAAAGAGGGTTAGCAACTCATGGAAGTAGTGGACAGCTAAAGAAACAAGATCAGATGGGACAGAGCAAGCCTCTTTTCCTCCCTTATATCATTTACAGGCTACCTGTCCTATGGTGGATATAGCCCTCTTGCCACTTATCCCAGCAATTGACAATGAGCCAGTCACAAACACTAGATTCAAACACCTCCAAAAAGCCCACCCAGCTTACACCATTTCATCAGTCCTCCCACTGGACAACATCCTTCTAAAGAAGTCTCATGTCACTGTTGACAAAGAGGGACACAATAGTTCACCTATAGGGCCTGACATGAAAAAGCCCACCCTCCCTGGAGAGTCCTCAAGTTCAGAGTTGCCACCATCTTCTTGGCCTCTCACATTATCTACAGAGCAGCCAGTAGAACTAGTTTCAGCCACCAGTCCTTCTTTTGTTCCGAAACTCATCAGCTCGCAGTCCTTTTCCAATACCTTTGTTACACGCTGGTCTGCCTCGTAACCCCCAACTCCAGAGAGTCCCATCAGTCATTGCTTGCATGTGGCCACAAAGACCCTCCCCTGCAAGCTTTTTGCTTTATAGCTGGCCTTACATGACTATCTTGGTCAGATGGTGCCATCTAGCGCTGACTTGGGATGACTGTCAACAGCAACCCTTGACTCCACAGAAATGTTGCTGCATTTTGACTGATGCAGACAAAAATCTGGTTAAAAGGAGAAGTCCCTGCATGAATTGTGAACCCTGGTGGATCAGTTTCTATGGGCTTTCCCAAAAGTCACCCTGCCTAGGATTACAAAACTTCAGGAAGAAACAAAGCCACCCAGAGATATCATTAAACCCTTCTCAAAGACAACAAATTGGGGGCAAAAATTTAATCAACATGTTAAAATTTACTACCGTTACTCAGAAACCTGATCAAAGTCCTTCACACTTTTATGAAAGACTCTGTGAAGCCAACAGGACCTACATTCCTTTAGACCCTGAGGCTCCAGCAAATTGGGTAGATGGTAGATGCAGGCCCCAACAAATCTGGTAGATGGTAGATGCTGCCTTCATTGCATGAGTAACACCAGATATCCACAAGAAAATCCTGGCTGGTAGACAACCATACTCACTGGACAAAGACCAATGTGCAAGATACAAAGGCTATGAAAAGTAGAGAAATAAATGACCACTCAGACTAAAAGATAAGGATTCTCAAAAGACTCAATCTGGATTAGATGAAACACTTGCATTGATCTGACAGGCTCAGACTAGGCCAGAATGGCCTCCTTTCATCAGCTGGGCCTGCAAGTCCCCATGGTTCACGTCTGTATTGGGGGCCAATCTATGACTTTCTTGGTAGAGAGTGGCATGGAACACTCTGTATTTATGGAATGTATTGCTTCTCTGTCTAAAGGAAAGATTACTATCTCTCAAGCAACTAGGACTCCCGCCTCTGGCCCCTTCTACCAGGCAAGAACTTGCAGCACGGAAGGCATCTAGCCTCATATGTGTTCCTCTACTTGCCAGAGCACCCAATCCAACTCCTGGGGAGAGACATCCTATTGAAGTTAGAGGCCACCATCACCTTCCCTCCAGGGCAGTCTGCTTCTCTGTCCTTTCCTGTTCCACAAACACATTACCTGTTTGCCATCATAGTGTCCTGAGAGAAAAAGGTGATTGATGGATACACATACAGTTGAAAGTAACCCAGAAATTCTAAAGACTCTCTTTCCCTGAGCTTGGGCTGAAAAGTCTCTTCCTGATCTGGGCATCAGCTACCCACCTCTGATTATGGAACTCCATAGTGGGGCAACCCCCACCTGCATCAAACCCCATGACATGAGCAGCTCAACTATAAATTCAACCACACACTGAAAGACTTCAGAACTATGGAATGTTCATAGACTGTCAGTCACCCTGGAATATACCTCTCCTGCCTGTAAAGAAACCCAATAGGGAAGTCCAGTTCAGAATGCCTGAGCATTCAATGCTACCATGATTGCCCTCCATCCTCAGTCCCAAACCCCTATACTCTCCGCAGTCTTCTGCCACCGAGTCTTCTGATACACCTGCCTGTACCTAAAGAATGCCTTCTTATGCCTTTGGTTGACTCTGATAACCTAGCCCTTCTTTATTTTTGAATGGAAAGACCGCAGGTCTGGATTCAATTTGACATCATCAGAAATTTAAAATCTCACCAACCTCTTTGGGGAAGCCCTCACAGCAGCTAACCTCACTGGTTTCCCCAGCAAAGAATATCACTACACCCTCCTGCAATACATTGATGATCTTCTGGTTAGTGACACCCAAGCTGCCTGGTGACAAGGCACAAATGTTTTGCTGCAACATCTGACAGAAACTGGCTACAAGATATCTCTGGAAAAGGCACACACCTGCAAACAATCAGGTAAGTGGATTTCAATTAAATCAGGGACACCATGTCCTTGCACCAGAAAGAAAGGAGGTCATCTGCTCCATCTTGATCCCAAACCATGACAAAGGAAATGTGTAAATTCCTTGGAGCTGCTGGTTTCTGCAGAATATGTATATCTTGGTTCACACACACACACACACAAAGGCCCCTATATGATGCCAGGTCTAGAAAAATTTTGGGCCATTTTGATTGGAACCCAGAACAAGAAAAAGCCTATGATGACATTAAAAAGACCCTCTGTACACTCCCAGTCTTTGTCTACAGACTCTCTCTACAGCCCCAGATGCTACTCATTCATTTAATTTATTTTTTGATGGATGACGGCATGTGGCTTCAAAGATGTTTACTCAAACTGTCAGCCCCTGGGAGTTCCCAGTGGCCTAAGTATCCAAATACTTGGATCCAGTCACTGAGGGCTAGGCCACTTGCCTTGGTATACTAGTAGCCACTGTCCTTCTGATCAAGGTAGATGACAAGCTCATCTTAGGTCAAGGTCTAACCATCTGGGTGCCGTATGCTGTACTGCACCTCTTAAATTTCCAGGGATATCACTGTCTCTCCAACAGCCAGGTCACCCAGTACCAAGGACTATTATGTAAAAATCCTCTCTTGATTCTTGTGGCAATATAACCTCTGAATTCTGGCACATACCTGGACCCTCCAGACCATGACTTCCTGCGATTAATGGATGAGCTGTTTTTGAGCTGATCAGATTTAGAGATGGACCCCCTGATAGATGCTGAGTACACCCTGTTTACAGATGGAAGTGATAGGGCAAGAGAGAGTCCATGTAACTCCATTTTAGAAGTCATTTAAACTTTAAATGTGCTCAATTCTCCATTGCTTACCTTATAGTTAACAAAAGGACAACAGAGCTATACAATGAGAAACAAAGAGTTAAAACCAATTCTGGGCAAGCTAAAATTTAACTGTACTAACAAACCCATGGGAAATGTAAAATTTGTGACCATGATGTGGCATTTTTGTAAAATTCCTAAAGGAGGTAATGTGGTTACCATGGTTACTTGTAAAAGCATGAAAACCCAATATGAAGTTCTCAGGTAACCAACATCTTGTTTTTCTGATGTTTGATCAGTTGCGTTCTGTTACACACTTCAATAAAGCTTTGTTCCCATTTTCAGCTTCTCATGAGTACCTATCTCACTGAATCTTCCCATAACAGTTGGGCACCTTGGAAGCAGGATTATCCTCACAAGAAGGACCCTTCTTTCAGGAAGTCCTAGGTTTCCTAGCCTCATCAGCTGCTCTCTGGGTTGCAGGGCTCCCCAGCTGATTTCAGGCAGACCCCTGGAGGATGACTGTGAGGAGGGACAAGCCAGGCCTGTGAAATGGGAAAACTAAGCTCTGCTGTCAGACCTAGGTAAGATTTAAAATTGGAATTGTCTTTGGGTTTGCCCAGGGACTTGTTTATCTTTCCAGACTGAAAATTTGATGGGCCTGGGCTCCCAGATGTAGCAGCAGTATGGTCTCAGTGTAGCTGAGAATTTGTACAGAGCTTTGTCTCCGTATTTGGCACCAGAGTTTGTCTCTGAATTAAGTCAGAATTTGTCTTTGAGTTTGGTTTGGATTTAGTTTGTTCTGGACTCCAAGTTTTTTTTTTTCCAAATTGATGGTTGAAAGCAGTAAGTAATCCTGGGACTATGTTTGTCTCCATGTGTGTGTTTTGTGCTTTCCCAGATGCACCCATATTTCAAGATTGCTGTAGTTCAGGCTCTTGTTTGGATTGTTGGCTGAGTAGGGGAGGAAAGACTTGCTAAGGTCATCTCTGTTTTAAATTGAGCTATCATGGGCTCGACAGACAGTAGGTTCCCCATTCTGGTTTATGCATGATTAAGAATTTTGACAAATTTAAAGGTGATGTATGTGTGTGGATTTTCAGACCAAGTTCTGGCAATTAAGAAAAGGTCCCCCAAGCAGAAACTCCCTGTTTTGCCCTTAGCACCTGAAGATGATCCACCCTTATGTCTTGCAACTCAGCCATGGTCTTGCCTCTCCAGCATGCTGCTGTGATGGGGCTGGGAGGAAACGCTCAATCTACAATTGTAGAACTCAAAATCCACCTTTTCAGAGCAAACTCACACTTTGATTAGTTTGCTGGAATTATTGTTTAAAATTCACTACTCCACCTGGGATTATTGTCAGGAGATATTTTTAACTTTGTTTTCCACAGAGCAGAGGGAAAGGATTTTAAAGGAGGCTGAGAAACAAATAAAATTAGATACAGAAAAAACTACAAAGGACAAAGAAACTACAGCTGGGCTTATAACCCTGAGGAGGAGTTAAATACTTTTAAAAAAATCATTGTGCTTTGAAGAAAGGGCTTCTTTCTGTGGCTGAAGGCCCCATTAACCTACATAGGGAGGAAGAAGTGTTGAAAGCTGCAGAAATTGGAAGGTATTGTAGGCATGAACTTGTCCCAACTGGTGGAGACTGCCAAAAAATTGTTTCATAACAGAGAGGATGAAGAATGGAGATTTAAAAAGGAAAAGAGAAAGAAAATATTGACAGCTTGCATGAAGGATGCTCAGTCAACAGCTAGGAAAATAGACAAACAGGGAGGAGGTCATCACATTTCCCCTAGATCTAGACCAGTGTGCCTGTCAAAAGGAAAAGGAAAGTGTTTGTGATGGAATCAGAGGAAGTTCCAGATTTATGGGGTCATGGGTCCTTGTCTCTCAGCCCCAGGGAATGTAAGCTAACTGTCACTGCATCTGAAAAGCCTGTTAGATTTTTAATAGAAACCGCTGTGTATGTATGGGAAGTTACTCAGCCAACAGCCCCACTCCCAGGTCAAAAGAAATCATTATGATTCAATTTGGCCAAATTATATTTGAGTGAACTCTGATTTCATAAGCAAATTGTCTTGTGTGTCTTTCTTTGTCTCTCTATCTAATTTGTAAACAGCTGGTTTTTTTGTGCTCAACCAATTTTTCCTCTTTTTGCATTTTTTGATTTTTGAAGCAATTGTCTGTAATCCCATTTGGCTTACACATAAATGTTACGTAAATTAGAGATTTGCTTCTACCAAGTTGCTGGCTAATGAAAATGATGTTAAAATTGGTTTTATAAATGTAATGCATATTGTTGCTTACGTATTATGACTTGAAAGTCTTATTGATCAAAATTAATGTGTCCAGTACTGTGATTGGATTTCCATAGGACATCAAAAATTTGTTAAAATAATTAAACAAAAATCCTTTAGGGTGGGGAAAGACTGTTGAACAAGAGTGAAATTGATGAACAAAAAGCAGCTGCGCAGAGTAATATTAACCAGATTTTATTCATTAATAAGGAACCCCAATAATTTCCATAGCCTTATGGGAGATATCTCAATAAATATTGTTCAGAATATAGTATTGTGATATGCTTACATTGGCCATTGTCAGAAAGTTAAGTTTCCTTTTTGTTTTTTTTTTTGTTTTTTGTTTTTGTTTTTGGTTTTTCTCTTGTACTGGGAACCAAACTCACGACCTTGTGCTTGCCAGGCAGGCACTTTGCCGCTGAGCTAAATCCCCAGCCCCAGAATGTTAAGTTTTCAAAAAAAATAATAAAATAAGGATTTCTGATTAAAATATGCTCTTGGTACAAAATTAAAGCAAGAAACAAAATAATTATAATCCTTTATTGTTAATTTCATGGTTTATTAAATGTATTCATGCCTTCCAAATGAACAGCATTATAGAATATAAAACTGGGATTGTTTATAATGATAGATATTTTTTTTTAATTTAGACATCTGCCTTTCTCTTGTGCTCAAGATATTTATAAGAGGTTCATGTCAAGTCAACATAAGGTCATCATTCAAATGATAATTAATAATAGAAATCATATGAATTATTATTAGCACTAATTTAAGATGAAATATGATGACCTCTATAAATAGGTATCTGCGCTTTTCAAAATGCCAAAGTTTTCTTTCATGAGCAATTTCAGCGGTACTTCACTACTAACTTTGATTTTGCTTTATGTTTTTATTACTCTATAGTTAAGTTTAATTTTCATAAAAACTTGCCTTTTTATTTATTTTGAAGTGCTTTTATGCTACATGGTGGCATGCCTAAATATTTTCCTTTATTTTTCTTTCATGAATATATGATTTTAAGACTTTTTAAACTATCCATTGAAATTTAATAAGTCCTATTTGTCAGTTTATTAAAAAATATTACTATTTTAATGGTTAACGTACATAGTGTTTATTAGGATTATGGCTCTGGTTAGATAAGTTTCTCATAATGGCAGATTTTTGTAAAAATGAAAGTTATATAGATCCTGTTTAGCTATGAATATTATACAAATTTGGCGTTGTGTCATTTCATATATTACCAGAATTAATTTGTCTTTTTGTTAGACATTGTGCTAATATTTTACATTATTTTTTTAGTTAAGTTGCATGTGGACACGTGATATTTGGGTTTTCCTAGTGCTAAATTTTTGTGATACGACACAAATAATTTTATTTACCTTCTCTGGGCCTTTTATATTTATCTGTAGAAATGATACATTGAATGAACTGACTTTCCTGGTACTTTCCAGGGTACATTTTCTTTTAGAAGCACTTGCATATACAGATGTGTGATCAGACATTCTATTAAGAATTTAAAGTTCTGAAACATCCCTACTTAAAAGGAGCACATAGAGTATCTAGCAAAAACCAACCAGTTAAAATTAATAACAGCCCAGAATAATGTTACAAATTTCTTCAATGACATAAGGACAACAAATTAGGACAATGCTTCCTACGTATTAGATAAGGATAATTGTCTAGCAGATTATTCTATTCCAAGATGGAGATTTAAATGTGTTACAAAAATGTCATCGTGAATGTTATGTTATAATACTATGCTTAAATTTTCTCTGGAAATCTATATAATTGCTGGCTGCTAACATTCTACAGAGTTTCATCTATTAGAATATTCATGCTTGGTAAAATGTAACAGTTTTCTGGCTATGCTTTATATTTCAAGGCTCTTCTGCATGTTCAGCAACTGAGGTTTGGAGACCAAAAATTAAAAATGTAGATTGGCTAAAGGGATAACCAATATGGCCCTAGCCCTCTGAAAAATGTCAGTCTCCTTGGAATACTCCTTTTTGCTGTTTTACAATCCTGGAACAAATGGGTATCACCCAGTCCAAAACTTGCAGATGATAAATTCCCTGATTGTTACCCTTCACCCTACTATACCCAACCTCTATACCTTGCTTAGTCAACTCCCACCTATTCACCTATTCAGACTTGGTATACTGTGTTGGATTTAAAAGATGTTTTTTTCCTGCATTTCTTTGTCTGTTGCATCCCAAGAGTTGTTCACTTTTGAATGAGAGGATCCAGAGGGGGGCATGAAAATATACTTTACTAAGGGAATCTGATGGCCCTCATCTCTAGTTCCCTTTATTGACATCATGGGAGCCACCAGAGCATGACTATGACAAAACAATTGAGGCAAGTTACTTGGCCAGACAGAACCTATAAGACACACCCCTCTAGATCCCTGACTTGACACTGTTCTTCAATAGCAGCAGCATGGTAATCAATGAAGTTCAGAGGGTGGAAGCAATTGTTGTCACCCTTGAGCAGACTGTCTTGTCTAAGACTTTACCTCCTGGAAAGTTAGCCCAAAAGTCCAAACTGATGGCATTTACTTGGTCTTTGGAAATAGGGAAGGATAAGAGAATGACTATTTACACTGACTCCCAATATGCCTTTGCCACTTTGAATGCACATGGTGCCATCTACCAGGAAAGGGGTCTCCTGACTACATGGGGAAAATGACATTAGGAACTCTCAAGAGATATTGAACTTGTTACAGGCTGTGTTGCTGCCTGCTAATGTAGCTGTGATGCATTGTCTAGACCATCAGAAAGGAAATTCTTTAGAGGCCCAAGGAAATTGAGCAGCTTATTTAGTAGCCAACCAAGCTACTGTTGGAGACTCCCACCTTGTGGCCCCTCTCATTAAGCCACCCAAATATTCAGCAGCAGAACTTAAGTGGTCCACTAAAGAGGGAGCTACAGGACAAAACGGATGAAAAGTTTTGCCAGGAGGAAAGGTGTTCTTTCCTGAGGCTGTAGGACACTTTCTGATCCAGGAACTGCACAGCCACACTCACTTGGGAAAGACAAACATGACAGAGCTGCTTGGCCATCACTTCTATATCTCTAGACATTGGACCTCATGCACTTCTGTGGCAAAGCAGATACCCAGCTTGCACTCACATCAATCCAGTTTCTCACCCTCAGCAACAGCCTGATCTCTGGAGAAAAAGGACACTGCCTTTTGAGCACATTGAGGTGGACTTTACTAAAATTAAACCTACTAGTAAAAATACAATTATTTACTGGTTCTCATCTTCACCTACTCAAGCTGGGTGGAGAGCATCCTCAGAAGAACTGAGACAACTAGAGAGGAAATAAAAGCCCTGATGGAGTTGATCATTCCTCAGTACAGGCTTCCATGATGGTAGGTTTAGATAATGGACATGTTTTCATGGGTGAAATGGTTCAGAACATTTTTACAGCCTTAAGGCTGAAATGGAAGCTACACACTGCCTACCAGCCTCAAAATACTGGCCTGGTAGAAAGACAGAATCTGACTATGAAGTCTACTTTAGCCAAGAGATTGGGGTAAACTGGGTGACTGTGTTTTTCAATGGCCTTGCTGAGGTCCCGAGGCACCCCGTATCAGGATGGGCTCACTCTATTTGAGATCATGTTTGTCAGGCTTCCCCCACTTTTGCCCATTTTAGAAGGACTACAGGAGATAAGAACACTTGATGGACTGGGGCAGTACCTTTCTAATTACACCTTTGTGCACCCCCCAAGTGGACTTTATTTACCTTTGTCAAACTGAGTTGGCCTCACTGCATCTCCTATGGGACCAAAAAGATGTTATATTTATAATACCCAGATGTAATTTTTGGAACCCCCACAGGTGGCGAGAGAAAAACCAATCTTGAGACTCATCCTTTCCCCACATATGAGGTTCACAAAAAGGCAATTACAAGTGATAATGATGACATAGACTTGGTAAAGTGGGGACTCTATATGTGCCCAAAAATAATGGGCAGAAGATATGAAAGGAGTTCAGAATGTGGTCAGTCAGTTACATGACCAGGTTAATTCCTTGGCAAAAGCAGCAAAAAGTAGCATTACTGAATAGAAGAGGGCTCAATTTACTCTTTATGGAACAGGGAGGGCTATGTGATGCCCTTAAGGAAGAATACTGTTTTAATGCAAACAACTGTGGGGTCATCACAGAAATACTTGACAGGTTGGATAGAGAAACAAAGGAGAGGAGAAAGACATACTGCAGCCACAATGGGTGGTATGAAGGACTATTCAACTGAGGCCTGGAATAAACCCCCCTTATTACAGGGATCACAGTGCCCCTAGTGATTATTGTGGTGGTCCTTACTTTTGGGCCATGCATAATTAACTGGGTTACAATAGGATCCAAAGCAATGTAAACCAAGCACAAATGATGGTTCCAAAGGAGAGCACCAATTATAGAGTGGACACCAGACCCACAATGTATGAAAGAGGACTATATATGTCCTGAGAATGGAAAATATGTCCTTGAGGGTGGAATAATAGGGCAAGAGAGACTCTATGTAACTCCATTTTACAAATTACTTAAACTTTAGATGAACTCAATTCTCCACTCCCTCCTTTATAGTTAACAAAAGGACAACAGAGCTATACAATGAGAAACAAATAAAACAAATTGTAGATAAGCTAATGTTTAACAGTATTAACAAACCCCCAGGAAATGTAAACCTTATGACCATGATGTGGAATTTTTGTAAAATTCCTAAATGAGAGAATGTGGTTACCATGGTTACTTATAAAAGTATAAAAACCCAATACAATGTTCCCTGATTGCCAACTTCTTGTTTTTCTGACGCTTGGTCAATGGTGTCAGTCATGTGCTTCAATAAAGCATTGTTTATTTCCACACTTTCAGCTTTCCATAAATACCTGTCTTGTTGAATCTCACTGTAACAGAAGTAGTTCTGTTAGGAATGGAGTCTGATGGCTGGATGTGCTGCGATCACCTAGGATGAAGTTATTTTCACAGAAGCTCTCCCACGAGTATGATCTGCTCAGTGAGCTGAACTATATGCTCTCATACAGGCCTTCAATTGGTCTGGAAACAAAAATGTCAACATCCACACAGACTCTAGATATACCTTTTTCACAGTTCCTGTACACAAAATGATATATGTAGAGATTGCTTACAGCACATGGAAAAATCATTAAAAACAAAGAAGAAATTCTACTGCTTTTTGCTGCTCTCTGAAAACCCACCAGAGTGGCAATAATCCACAGCCAGGGATATCAAAAAATCAAAAATCTCAGCTCCTTAGGAAGCAATAAAGCAGACGAAATTTCAAAAGCAGCTGCTGAAGAAGCATCCTGGGACAAAAACACCATACAAACAAACCTAAAAGTACTAATGGGCATTCCTCCTGACTCCATCATGATAATCAAAAATCAATTTCCTGCGTGTACCAAGAAAGAAGATGAGTGGAAAACACAAAAGCAAGTCCCTAAGGGACTCAGTTTTTATCAGAGAGAAAAACTGTCATCCCAAAAATGATGGCTTATGCCTGGGTTCAAAAACACCACAATCTAACTCATGGAGGAAAATCACCTATGCAAGAACTCCTACACCACTGCTATTACTTCCCATTGCTGGCCAGCATCTGCTCCACTGTCTGCCAATGATGCCAAACTTGTACTCAAATTAATATGATTTAGAGGCCAAAGCCCGCTCCTGGGATCCAACTTATTGGAACATCACCCTTTGAAGATATACAAAGAGACTTCACAGAAGTCAAACACACCAAAGGATACTGATATTATCTGGTCCAAGTTTGTACTTTCTCTGGTTAGGTAGAAGCTTTCCTTACCCAAACAGAAAATCCTCCAAGGTCAGTCAAGCATTGCTCTAGAAAATCATTTCCAGGTATAGACTCCCTCTGTGCATAGGAAATTACAATGGCCCAACCTTTATAGCAAAAATAGTTCAAAACCCACTAAACTGCTCCAAATAAAATAAAACCTGCATACTGCATATTGGCCTCCAAACTATGGGAAGAGAGAACAGATAAATCAAACCTTGAAGACAACCCTAACCAAGTTCTACCACGAAACCAAATCATCATGAACTGACCTTCTTCCCATGGCCTTTCTTCATGTTTGATGATCATCTGGGCCCACTAGATTCACCCCAATAGCTGGTAAAGTTGCAGAAATCCAGCCTTTTTTATATCACACCCAAATGAAAAGAGCCCATCCTGCTGTCACTGAAATTGGGAGACTTCTCCTGATCCAGACAACCTCTTAAGAGGAAATATCCTCCATTCCCGAGAACTCCAAGCCCTGCTTCTGTCACATTCGGAGGTTGACAGGTCTATATACAGCCAAAGCCTGAGGATGTGATCTTTCGAATGTTTTAATGGCTTCCCTCCGCTTTTCTTCCTAGAACTCCCTAAAACTCCAATTTTGCTTTTGCTATAAGACTCTGGACTGTTACACCCACAAACTGGAAAAAATAGAAAAATGTGTGTTTTTGCTGTTATACTTGTTGTCCCACTCAGCTATTTGCAGGGGCAACAGGAAAACTCCTAACCTGAATGTTACTGGCACTGAAAATTCTATTACTCTCAGATTTGATGCTTACCTTATTACCTTGTTTTCAGTCCTGAAACAGAGCCTAAACGAGGCCTGTCAGGTTATAGCCCTGCTCTTTTTGGTATCCCATTAACCCCAATAGCCTCCTTGCTCAGTCAGGCCAGCAAACCTAAACCAGCATTTTAACACATGCATTAAAGGAAATGAAAGCATTGGCCTGAGTGTAAGTGACACTTCAGGATGTGCAGCCCCTAGAAACCTCACTGACAGTCCGAATTCATCCCGTGGATCTCACTACTCCATATGGAGATGGAGTAGCAGCTATGAAACAGGTCTCTGTATCTGACCCTTCTCAATGGCTGGAGTGAAATCTGTGCCATAGTTCAATCGGTTATTCCCTCCAAAATTTTTCACAGATCAATCTCTCCTCCTGATCCTTCCCATGCATACAGGAAAGGATACTAAAAAAATCAGCCCCCAGGTTCCTTTGACCCTACTATCTACATGAATGCAATTGGGGTCCCATGAGACATCCCCAAAGAATTTAAAGCTCAAAACCAAGTAGCTGCAGAATTTGAAAGTTCCCTGCTCTGGTGGGTCACTATCAACATAAATGTAGATTTGATCAACTATATTTATTATAATTAGCAAAATTTTATAAATTAAACCTGGGGTGCTATTAAGGAAACAGCTAAACAACTCAAGCCTGCCATCCAGATAGCCTGGAAAATAGACTCCTTCTGGACATGATTCTCACAGAAAAAGTGGTATCTATGTTTTAATAGGAACCCAATGCTCCACTTTTATCTCAAAGAACACTGCCCCTGAGGGCACAATTACCAAGGCTTTCCAAGGCCTATCAACCTTGTTAGAAGAACTAGCCAAAAATCGCTGGAGTTAATGACCCCTTTACAAGTTTACTAAAACAATGATTTGGTAAATGAAAGAGCTTAATGGCTTTCCTACTTACATCCCTGATCATTACTGTTGGGATTCTCATTTTTATGGGTTGCTGCATAATCCTTTGTGCCCATATTTTAACTCAGAGGTTAATTGGGACAGCTTTCTGGGAGGAGAGGCGTCCAGGATAACCAAGTTTGATGCACTTAAGCTCTGCCTACACTCCACAGCCCCTAATAGACTCGATGGTGATGCCTCTTAAAGACCATGAGGAGCATCAAGAGGGGGGAATGAAACAGATATTCTGATCTTACTGGAGACATTTTGTTCACTAAAGCTGCAATCATTCTGTTCTCTGCCACTGAACTCAGCTAAATCATGATTTGTCATCAAACTGAAACTTCTGTGAATGTGTTAAAAACAACTTTGCTACATAAAACTATGCTCACCACAAGACACCTAGTGTACTTCAGCTAAAATTTATGTCATTCTTGTAAGTTCTTTTGTCACCCTATGAAAAAGACAAGCTCTCTGTAATCAACACCACAGACTTTGGAGATTACTCCTCTGCAGTCTGCTTGTATCAATAAAATTTCCCATCTTCTTTTGAGCTCCTAGCTACTGTTGACTCAACTTTTCCCACAACAGCATCCTTCCTTTCTCTGGTTGTCCTTTATTGCATTGTCTGATCCATCCCATTTCTCAGAACCCTGAATATGCTTGCAGAACTGTGAAGAACATGTGAGACTATGGCCATCAGCTGAGTAATGATTGTCATATCCTTGCTTACTTTGGAGGTCTTATTGATTCACACATTGTATGGCCCCAATACATTCTATTACATCTTTATATTTGTACCCCTTTCGCTGTCATGAACAACTTCGATGACTCCGGCATTTAGATGAAAATGAGGCAATCATTGGTGGTTTAGCATTTGCAGAATTTTTTGTCAGTTTCTGATTGAAGTTTTCTCATTTTTAAGAGGAAATGAGAACATTTCTTATGATCTCCATCAAGAAGACTATGAAGGTCTGAAGAAACAGCCCTTCCAAGGGCCCCAAAAATTACTCCAATGTTCAGAAAGAAGGCTAGGGTAGATATAACTCAGAGCCCTGGGAAGCATGTTTCCCCACCTCGCAAGTTAAATATTGATATGTCCAACTAAACTGTCTTCAGCACTGACCTTTACATGAAACACAAACCACATATGCACATCAAATCTGTGTTGCTTTTTCCTCCTTATCTGTCCCAAACCTAGAACTGGAAACAGCCTTCAAAATACCATTTCACACCTTGTTTGAGATCAGTGTCAATTAGTGCACTGTATATACAGCAGAGATTCTTTTAGTCTGTGGATTTGTGTGTGTGTGTTTGTGGGTGTATGATGTGAACATGTTTGAGAAAATTTGCTTTGCAAATTGGCGTTTTAAGAGATAGTCATGGACAGTAATGGAATTATTCTAGGAGAGCCTCAAAAGAAGAAACTACACAAGTGTTTGCATTACTTTTAAGGTTTACTATACTAATATTTGAGAAAGTATTTTATACACTGTTAGTGTAAAATTGTATTTGAAATTGATCTAGTTGTAATATAATATCAATTTTAGGAATTCCATTTCTTGCCACTGTTTTATTAACTTCATAGTTGTTATTTATAGTGTTCCTAATGTTAGAATGGTTTTTCTTTGGTCATTGCTGATACTGTCTTTAACATTTTCATAGATGAGTTTTTCTAATGGAGCACATTTTCACATATATAGTACAGTATTTAGATGAATACTTTAGAAGTGTAATATGTTCAGGTCTAGTTCTCTGCAGTATAATGTATAATGTTAAAGTGTTTGCTTAGATTTCTATTTGAAGTTGTATGTCTGTTGTACACGTCTTCAAAATTCATAAGATGTTAACATTTTCCTGTTTAGAGGTTTAACCAAAGACCTAGGTATGAATTTAGGGATTAGAAATCCTTTATCTGTATATTTAGGTGTTAGGTGAAAAAGGTCTGCACAGTTTTAAGATCTCCCTTGGTACCTGTTATTAGAGAGAGTTGCCACCATCCTTTGGAAGTAGGTGAAATGCTTCAGTGTGCAACCAGGTCATAACATAATTTTCATTTACCACCATGTATGTTTCCACATATGTGGTAACATCTCTTGAGAAACAACTAAAATAAGCAGTAAGTGGCTTGTCATTTTCTAAGAACCTAAAATATTAAATATACTTTGTCATAAAGGAAAGCATTATTTTTCACTGGAAACCTGAAGAAAGTGACCTTAACCAAAAGGGTCAAAAAGATGCATTATGTTAAGTTTCAAACTTTCTGGTTTGTCAGCAACAGGGAAATAATAGTTTGAGTTATTTTTTAGATAAGCACAATAAGTCTATAGGTGCTGATGGGATAGCAGGGAACCACAAAGTCTAAAGCCAGATTCTGCATTAGTAGTATTCTGACTGGAACAAATACTTTTAGAGGTTAAAGTGTAAAGGAATACTGAGTTTATGGGAGAAGACTAGAGGCAATGCACTTGTAACAACAATTTATTGAAATTTACCTAATTTGAAAAGAAAAAAGGGGCTGTCTTTTCATTATCTGATGTCCTCTTTGATCTCCTTGTTAGAATACTCTAGTTTACACTGTAATGCTTTTTCATATATTTCCTTAGGTTGATACCTAAGTATTTTTCTTGATACTATTGTGTTTCACTCTCTTTTTTTTCTTTTTCTTTTTCTTTTTTTTTTTTTTTTTTTGGCGGTACTGGGGATTGAACTCATGACCTTGCGCTTGCGAGGCAGGCGCTTATGCCACTGAGCTAAATCCCCAGCCCCTCTTGATACTATTGTGAATGGCATTTTTTCCTAATTACTTTCTCAATAGGTTCGTTATTGGTGTTTAGGAATGCTATTGATTTTTGTGTGTTGATATTTTACCCAACAACATTGCTGAATTTGGGAATTCTAGAAATATTTTTCAGGAATTTTAGGGGTATATATGTAAAAGATCATGTCATCTACCAATAATGTCAACTTCACTTTTTTCTCTATATGTGTCTTATTTTTATATTGCCTGATTGCTCTACCTAATGCTGCAAGTATGATATTGAACATGAGTGAGAATAGTGGACATCCTTGACTTGTTCTTGAATTTAGAGGGGAAACTTTTGGTCTTTCCCATTTAATATAAAGTTGGCCATTTATCTCTAATAAGTGGCTTTTATCAGTTTAAGATAAGGTCTTCTACAACTATATTCTTTAAAGTATTTTTTATCATGAATGGATGCTGAGTTCATAAAAAATTTATCACTATTAAGATGATAATATGATTTTTGTACTTGCATTTGTTTATGTGGTGAATTACATTTATTTATTTGCATGGGTTGAATGATCCTTTCTTCCCTAGGATGAAGCATAATTTGTCATGATATAGAAATTTTTAATGATTACTGGCATTTTGCCGGTAACTTGAGGATTTTTGCATCTACATTTACTGAAGAGACTAGCTTGTAATTTTCTTTTTATTTAGATCCTTTTCTGGTTTTCAAACCAGCAAATCTAGCGTCCATGAATGTGTTTGTAAGAACCTTTTTTCTCCAATTTATTGAAAATTTTAAGAAAAAGTAGTGTTAAATCCTCCATGAAGATTTTGACAAATTTTGCAATTAATTCTACAGTAGCTGTGCTTTTGTTAGTTTGTAGGTTTTGAATCACTATTTTAATCTCCATGCATGTTACTGGATTACTCAGCGATTATATGTCTTCTTGGTTCAATTCATGCATCCATTTCAGCAATCTATTTCTTCAAAATAATAATTTATTTCAGTATGATTTTTCATAGTAGCTAGTTAAAATCTTCTTGATTTGGGTTTTTTGTGCTGTTATCTTTTTCATTTATTTTCTTTGTTATTTTACATTAAAACTATTGCTAGTGTAGATACAGAGCAACTGGCATTGCTATATATTACTGGTGAGTGAATAAAATGTTACAGCCACCCTGGAAAAATAGGTAACCAGTTTCTCATTGCACTAAGAATGAAGCAGTGATATATCTCAGCAACTCCACTGCTGAATATTTTACTCAGACAAATGAAATGTAAGGTCACAAAGCCTTTACACAATCTTTTTTGTTCTTTCTTTCTTGAAAAAGAAAACATTTTTATAACCAAACAGTAAGAAACAGTTGCTATTACACTGCGTATCCTTGTCTTCCAAGTATTTACTAAATACAATCATAAACAAAACTGATTCTTATAATTTTGGAAAAGATAAGCATGCCTGTGCTTGCTAGGGAAAGATGGTTGCAGTTGTGTTTGTCACCCAATGCAGAGTTTGTGCACACACACATACACATACATACACACACACACTTGAAAAAATGCTTTGGTTTACAAATATATAGTTTCTCATATTAGAGAAACTAAGATATTTGAGCTTGTGTATCTGACTTATTTCAATTAAATTGTGCTCTCAAGTTGCATCCATTTACCTAGAAATTCCTCAAGTTTATGTTTCTTTATGGCAGCATACTTCATTGTATATAAATATCACATTTCCCTTATCCACAATTCCTTCTGTTATTTCCAAGTTGTAACTATTATAAATTGTTATAAACATAATAATGCAACCATCCCTGTAATATTCCTAGTTTAACTCTTTGGGGGAGATAACTAGATGATGGATAACTATGCAAAATGGAATTTCTATTTGTTGTCATTTGAAGAAACTCCACACTGATTTCCACAGTCATTGCACAAGTTTATGTTCTTACCAATGTTAGAGTTCCTTTCCCCATATCCTTTCCAGAATTTTTATTTCTAGATTTTTTGATGCTTGCCATTTTTAGTGGAGTAAGACTGTAAGTCAATGTAGTTTTAATTTTCCTTTTTCTGATCACATGTAGCGATCACCATTTTTTCAAATATTTTTCAGCCATTGGTATGTTTTCTTTACAAATGTGTCTGTTCATTTTAGTTGCTCATTTTTGTTTGGTTGTTTTATTTTGGAATGTCCAAGTTTGAGCTCTTTATAGCTTCTTTTACTGGTCCTCTGTCCAAGGAATTGCTGGAAATATTTTCCCAAATTGTGCCTTCACTGTGTTGAGTGTTTCTTTTTCTGTCTAGAAGCATTTTAATTTGATATGATTCTAATTACTGATTTTCTGTACCTTTTTGTTTTATTTGGGTTCTGTTCAGAAACTGCTTGCCAATGGCCATGTTTTCAAGAATTGTACTTATTTTATTTTCCAGCAAATTGATTCTATTTTAACATTTAGATCTTTGACCCATTTACAGTTTAGTTCCATACATGGAGATATATAGATATAGATATAGATAGATATATATAAAACCTATATATAAAACCTATATATATAAAACCTATATATATATATCTAACCTTATATATATATATATAGCCTTCCCCTGTTTTGTCTTCCTCACCCAATATATATATATGGTTGTAGACTCAGTCATCTGCATGTGCCTATCTAGTATTCACATCACCATTTATTGAAGAAGTTATGTTTCTTTCAGTGTATATATTTGGCTCTTTTGTCAAAGATTAAATAGCTGTATATGCTTGGAGTTGTTTCTGCTTTTCCTATTCTGTTCTACTGATTCACGTGTCTTTTCTATTTGGGTTTTTTTGCCAGTAGCATACTGTTTTAGTCACGATAATTTAAAGCATAACTCTAAGTCTTGGACTATGATTCCTATGCTTTGTTTTTGTAATCCACAATTGCTTGTTGTATTCTGGGTCTCCTCTGATTCCATATGAATTTCAAGTTACTTTTCTCTATCTTTGTGAGAAATGATGTTGGTAGTTTGATTGGAATTGTATTAATTTTATTTATCAGTTTTGAAAGTAGAACCACTATTATGTTGTTTCTCCTACCCAGGAACAGGAAATATTTTTACATATGCCGATGTCTTTGTAAATTTCCTTTTTCTGTCTGATGCCATTTTCCTAGTAGAAGTCTTTCACTTCCTTATTTAGGTTAATACCTAAGTACAATAAAACCTTGAATTCCAAGTACCTTGCTCTTTGAGAGTTATGTAAGACAAGCAAACATTTCTAATAAATTTTCACTGATCAATGGATGTCTTGCAATATGAGTAGAACATGATGCTGAATATCACTTGATCACTACTAAGCCAGTAATTTTTCTGTCTCAGTGAGGGATTGTGCATGATCATCTCCCCAAAGCAAGAGGTTTGGAAGGAGATTTTACTTAAAGAGGAGGAAGAGAAAAGGGTAGAGGGATCTTTCAATTCCAATGCGATTAAGAATATGTGTAAAATATGGGAAATTGTCCAGTATTTTGTAGAAAACACCAAACACCACCTGAATAAGGCTGTAAATGCAATGCCATATTTCCATGAAATTCTCAAAAGGAGGAAAAACAAATGTGAATGATAGGTTCCTTGTTAAAGTTCTGTGAAATGAGAAAGTTTCCACTGAACCAGTATATAACAGTGATTCCATTAGTGGTATTCAAATTTGCCCTACATAATAACCTTCCCCTAGTTTGTCTTCCTCACCCAACTCATGAAGATTTTCAAAAGTGAGTGAAGATTAATTTATTTTACTCCATATTTTTATTTTCTTTATTATTTTTTATTATATATGTCTGTGTTGTGGAGTGAATCATCTTAATTTTTATTATTTTTTATGGGAGACTTTGCTTTGATATACAAGTGCTTTGTATCACAAATATATTTCCAGAAGGAATTATTCTCTCAAACCAAGCTTTTACTGTATTTAAATTATTCTTGGTGGGTTTTTTTTTCTTTTTTTTTTTTGTACCAGGAATTGAACTCCTGACCTTATGTTTGCAACACAGTTGCTGTGCTACTGAGCTATATTCTTGGTCCCCTGTATTTAAATTTTTGATGCTATTATAAATGGTATTTTTTCCTAATTACTTTTTCAGTGATTTCCTTATTAGTATATAGAAATGTTGAGTTTTACATGTATGTTCTTTTGTGTCCTGAAACACTGTTAAATTTATTTCCTATCTTTCATTTGAATTTTTGGGTCTTTAAGTAAAAGATCATCTACAAATAATAACTTGTTTCATCCTTTCTATATGTCTCCCTTTTATTTTTTCTTTTTCCTCATTACTCTAGTTTTGAGGACTGTTGAACCAGAGAGGTGATAATGGACATCCTTGTCTTGTTCCTGATTTTAGAGGAGAGGATTTCAGATATCCCTCATTTAACATGATTTTTCTAGTAGGTTGCTCAAAAATGGCTTTTATTATCTTGATAAAAGAAATTTATCTTCTTGATAAAGATCTTGTATAACTTTATCTTCAGGACTTTTATAATAAATGGATATTTGTTTTTTTCGAAGGCTGACTTTCGTCATTGAGATGGTCATGTGATGTTTTTCCTTATTTTTATTTATGATAATAATATTCATTGCTTTTTGTGTGTTGAGTCATATTTATTCCCTGAGATGAAGATTACTTGGTCAAAGTGTGTGATATCTATGATGATTTTTACATTTTGTTTGCCAGTATCTTGTTAAAAATGTTTGCACCAACCTTCATGAAAGAAATTGGCCTATAATTCTCTTTATTGTTTGGATATTTTTCTGTTTATGGGATCAAGAAAATGTTAGCTTCCAAGGAGAACTTTGGAAGAATTCCCTCCCTCTAAATTTCATTAAAAATTTGAGCAATATTGATGTTAAATTTTACCTGAATTTCTTGTAGAATTTGGCTTGGATACATCAGGGTTGTATGTATCCACGGTTGTATGTAACCCAGGATACATCTGGGTTTTTCTTAGTCAAGTATTTTTTTAATTATATCTACTACTGCTTAAATTTCTTTGCCTGTTATTGAACTATCCAATATTTTTAACTCTTTTGTTTACTTTTAGCAATTCATATGTGTCTAGGAATTCCCTCATTTTTTTTGAACTCTCCAACATTTTCACATGTATGTTTGTAAAGTAATCTCTACTAATTTTCTGTATATCAGCAGTGTCCATTGTGACTTCATCCTTTTCACTTCTAATTACATTAATTTGTATTTTGTCTACTTTATTTTTTCTTTTAAAGAACCACCTCTTGAATTCATTGGTTTTTTTTGTATAATTTTAATCTCCATTTCATTAATTTTTGTTCTGCTCTTTATAAATTCCTTCCTTGTACAAGTTCTGGGTTTAGATATTTTATTGTTAGTCATTTACATATATCACTAGATTATTTATTTTACCTCCTCTTTCTTAGATGTGGGAATACACTGATATAAACTTCCTTGTAGGACTGTTTTCATTGTGTCCTAGAAGTTCTGGTATGTTTTCCTGGCATTATTATTTAATTCTAGGCATTGTTATATTCATTCTGCCATCCAGTAATTGTTAGAGTGCATCATTTAATTTCCATATATTTGCATTGTCTCTGTGATGTATTCTGCTAAAGTTTTCTAGTTCTATTACACTGTGATCTAGTGATATGCATAGTAATATTTTGACTCTTATATTTGTTTGGCATGCTTTCTTTATTAGTGTGTGGTGAATTTTGGAAAAAGTACCATGTGTGGCCAAAACAAATGTCTATTTTTTTGTTTGGTAACACTCTGTATGTATCTTTTAAGTCCATTTGTTTGAAGGTTTGGTTTGACTCTGAAATCTCATTGTAGATATTTGGTTTAGCTGATCTATCCATATTTGACAGTAGTGAATTGATAAACCCCATTCTAAATGTATTGATGTTTATCTGATTTTTCTGCCCACTAGAGTTTTTTATTTTTTTGAAGTTTGCTACAGCATTTTGGTGCATAAATGTTTGCATTTTTTATTTCCTCCTGTTGAATAGTTCTGGTAACCAATATGAAGTGTCCTTTTTTGCTGCTTTTGAACATCTTTGATTTAAATTCACTGTTTTTGAAAATAGGATAGCTATTCTTTCTTGTTTTATCATTCCCATTGCAAGGACTAAAATGTTTCATTCTTCTGATTTTTGGTTTATGTTTTTTTTGGTGTTAAATGTATATCTTGTATAAGGCATAGCGTTGTATTTTGTTTCTTAATTCATTCCACTAATCTGTGTCTTTTGATTGGTAAATTGAGTGAATTTATATTGATAGCTGTAATCTATAGGTATTGACTTACTCTTGTCATTGTATTAATTTTCTTATTATTTTTAACTTTCTTTCCATTCTTAATTGTCCTAGTTGAAATATTCATTTTACTAGACATTTTGACACTGCTAGCCTGTGTCTTTCTAGGAAATCTTTGAAAATTTTTGTAGTGTTTGGTGGTCATGAGTTTCTTATTTTTTTTTTTATCATGAAGTTTCTTATTTTTTCATCAATTTGAAAAGGGAGTCTTGCAACACATAACAGTCCGGGTTGGAAGTTGCTTTCTTTAACAGCTTGAAATACTTCAATCCACTGTCACCTTGGCCTTTGGATTATGTTGAGTTGTAATTCTGATATACATGTATTACATTATAGTCCATTTTGTGATTTCTGTAGCAGACTTTTAAGACTATGTTCCTGTTCATTATTGCTGATATTTCAAATATTACATGGCATGAAGTATTTTTTTCTAATCATGGCTATTTGGGGATCTATATGATTCATTTATCCATATTTTAAATTATTTTCCATATCTGGAAATTTTCTGCAATTACTTTGTGTAAATAGATATTTTATGCTTTTTGTGTTGTGTTCTGATTTTTTGTTAATCCCAATTATTTATACATTAGACCAGTTTAGGTCATCTAAGAAATATTGGATTCAATTTTTATGTTTCCTTGTTATTTTTAAGGTATCTATCACCCATGATCATAAATCACAGCCCTGTCCTCTAGGTCTTACACTTTATCTTTGTATTGGTCTTTTCTGTTACCCATAACTTCATCATGAATTTAATCCCCTACATTTCTGTTTGGGACTTTCCTCTAGACTTCCTTTCTTTTCTAGGCTTGGTATTCTTGTTTTGCACCTCTTCATTTAGCTGCACTAGCTGTTTATTAGTGTCTTCCTTAACCTCACTGAATTTTTTTTTATTATAGGCTGTATATAGTTAGTTATGTGTTTTTTATTTTATTTTTTTTATTTTATTTTATTTTTTTTGTTTTTGTTTTTCTCTGGTACCGGGAACCGAACTCACGACCTTGCGCTTGCCAGGCAGGCGCTTTTGCCGCTGAGCTAAATCCCCAGCCCCTGTTATGTGTTTTTTAAATTCACCAATCTTATAGAAATGTTTTAACACCATATATAGCCTTTTAAACCTATCTGCTCTGTAGCTAATGGCATCCTCCTCACAATGCCCCCTGTACTGATTTTGGGAGGTTTTGAAGCCATTTTATTGCCTTTTCTTATTCATGTTTCCATATTTTTGTTTGTTTCTTGGTGTTAGGGCTTGCAAATTTTTTGGTGCAGTTCCTTTTTCTACAGGAGTGAGCCACAGTATTGTTTACTATCCCCTCTCCAGGCAATCAAGGTACTTGCATAGAAAGTAAGTGAGTTAACTGATACTTTATGTTACCTTCTCATTGGTTGTCAACTCTATTGCTTTTGATCTGGAGAACCTAGTGTCTGGAGGCAGGGCACATGATTCCTGTGTTATGATAGCACTGAAATGGGCCTCTGGTAGGTGGCAATGACAGCTTATGACAGGACACAAAATTCCTGGGACGTAATATCTCTTGCATAGGGCTCCATTGTGCACAGTGTTGGTTGCAGGTGGGAGTGCACCCATTCTGGGTTTTCCTGCTGCTGGTACAGAACTCTTACAGGCAATGGCTGTGGTGCGACAACCACTACCTGGGACCTTCTGCGTCCAGTATGTGGCTCTGGTGGGCAGTACTCTCTTTCATTTCTTATTGTGTTCATGTGCATCTTTTCTTTCCATGTTTTGTTAAGGGGTTGGCTCTTTTGTTTAGGCTTTCAAAAACCTGCTTTTCAATTTATTTATTAATTGTATGATTTTAGTTTCAAATTCACTAATTTTCACTTTGATATTTTTTATTTCCTACCTTGTTTGTGTTTGGAAAGATTCTTAGTTTTCAACTATCTTGAAGTGCATCATTTGGCTAATTTTGAGTTCATTTTGTTTTTCTAATGTGAGCATTCACAGACCAAAGCATCATTTAAGGATGCTTTAAATGTGTCACATTGTTTCTAGTATCTTGCAGTGGCATCATTTGATCCCAGAAATTATTTGGTTCTTTCCTGATTTCCTTCTGTGACACAATGAGTATCTAGATGTGTGTTATTTAATGTCCTGGTGTTTGTAAAATTTCTATGGATTCTTTTGTGCTTTATTTAGAAGTTTTTTATGTTATGATCCAGTAGTCTACAAGAGGAGATTTGAATGATTTATATTTATTGCAGTGTTCTTTATGGCCCAGTATTATGTTGAAGAAACTTCTGTGTGCTACTGAGGAGATGCATTTTGCTGTAGTACTGTTATAGGCAGCTGAGTTAGATAGAAGTATTATAGGCAGTCAGACAGGGCCAGGCCCTCGAAGGAGCCAACATGAAAGACAAGATAAGATATCTGTGGGCCAGACCTCAAGACAAAAGGACTAAACAAATGCACCCACATACCTCCCTAGGTGTGAACATCAGGGATTGATATTCCAAATAAGTAGCAATCACCTTCAAAAAGCCAGAGTCACTAGTCCAACCCCCTATAGGAAAAGCCCCTGTTCTGTATTCATGCTCAGTTGCTATGTGACTTACTTCCCCATTTGATCCTAGTTTACTCAAGTTTACCTGAACAATTATACTTGTAATCTTATTGGCTGATGATAGTTTTGTCCCACCTCATGCCCACCTTGTAATTTCCCATTTTCCCCCTATCTTGGACCTGCCTCACCTCAGGGTTTTGCTCTATAAATTCCCTGCGAAAGACAAGGTCCTTGGCAATGCACTGGGATCCCCTTCTGTCCCTCCTTTGGACAGAAGCTTTCTTTCCCCAATAAATATAGTTTGCCCTTAACATCCATTGTTCCTAAAATTCACTCTTCAATTTTAGAGAGCACAAACTCATCGCAGATATCATTCAGGTTGGAAGTTTTTATTTTCCTGTATCAGTAGTTTGGAACACCCTGTATATATCCATTATGTACATTTGTGCATAGGTGTGTTTCAGGGGGCAAATTTTTTTGTTACTATTTTGTTGAGTAGATATATCTATTTGTAAAGCTATAACATTGAAATTACCAATTATTGTAGTATTTTGTTTGTGTTTATCTGATCTTTTATGTCCACAAGTGTTTGATTTGTGAAGTTGGTGGGACAAATAATCAGTGCATAAATATTTAAAATTATTATCATTTTCTGTTTAATTATTCATTTACTTAAACTGTAATGACCTTTTCAGTCTTTTCTGATCAGTTTTTTCTTAACATACACTTTGTCTGAAAATACAATAGCAGTTTATGCTTGGTTCTGGGCTCCTCTGTCAAGGAATTTTTTTCCACCAATTGATTTTACTCTATGAATTTCATTTGAATTAGATGAGTCTTTTGATTTTAACAGTCATTTAAAATTTCTTTTTTGACCTAGTTTGCCTGTATCTTTTAATTTGGGAGTGGAATCCATTTATGTTGTGAGTTATTACTGGAGGTTTTTGACTAATTTCTGTCACTGTATTATTTTTCCATTATTGATGACTATGTTTTTATTTCTTTTTCATTTAACTTTTCATCTTGTTTGATGTATTCATTACACATGATGTTTTGACTTGTTGGTTTTATTGTTTTTTTTATATTGAGTAATTTTGGAGTGTTGGTTGATTTGGTGTTCATAAATCAAAGTGCTATACATTATGGAAAGTCCTTATTTCTCCATCAATTTTGAAAGGTAGTTTGGCAGGATATATGAGTTTGAGTTGAAAATTGTATTCTTTAAGACTAGAAACACTTCAGGCTTTCTAGGCCATTAAATATGTGTTGGAAAATCTGTTGTAATTACAATATATTTATCTGTACATGTGATTTTTTATTTCTTTGCCAGCTGTTAAGATTCTGTCTTTTTACTGGGCTCCAGGGATTTTGACTGTGATGTGTTTTGAGGAATATATTTCCTCATTATAGTTACTTGGCAATCTGGCAGGCTTTTTACACGTATGTTGAATGATTTCCCCATACTTTGGAAATATTATATGATTTTTGTAAACAGGTTACTTATTCTGAGTTCTGTCTTCTAATTTCTCTCTAATAAAATTTAGCCCTACATTACTTTTCTGAGTGTCATTTCTTAGCAGTTAGATGAATTATCACTCCTCTCTTATAAGTTTTAGGGTTTGTATGAGCATATCATCACATAATACTATTTTGTCATTGACTTCTGAAATCTTTTCCTCACATTCATTATTAGTCTAGCTTTGCATTGAAAAGAAATTTTTGTCACTGTTATTTCTTTTTGAAACCATTTTACTCAGTCTGGTTTTTTTGTTTGTTTATTTTTGGTTTTATTATTTTTTTTCCAGTACCAGGAATCGAACTCATGACCTCATGCTTGCCAGCCAGGCTCTGTGCCTCTGAGCTAAATCCCCAGCCCCCACTCAGCCTGTTATAAAATTAATTCATTATTCATATTTTGAACCATTTTCATCAGATTTTGTACATTTTTATGTTTCTTTCACAATGACACCTCTCAGATTGTTTTCTATTTTCATTATATTTTATTTATTTCATCTTTGAGCTTAATAAAGAGATTTTGTTATTGATATGAGGATCTCCTTTGGTAGGTTCTGATTTACAGTGTGCTCTTGCCTTTGATTTTTAGAGACATTGTTTAGTACTTTATGCTATTTAATTTAATTGAGCTGGAACCTGTTACTCTGTTGGTAAAAGAGAATTTCTACTATTACAACAAATCAGCAGACTCAAACATATAACAATCATAAATGGCAAAATTTTATTTACACTTTTGTCCTTTTTAGGGTATCTTATAGTATACATGACTCTGTCATTGGCAGTTATTCTGTGATGTCTAGGGAGAAGTGAAGGAAAGAAAGAAAATGATGACATAAATCAGTAGGAGAAGTGGAGATAAGAGAAATATTAATAGGCAAAAAGAACTAGATGGGAGGTCAAAATATGAGGTATTTTTCAGTTGGAGCTAAGAGTTTAAGATAATATTAGTGAGGGAAGGGATGTGATGGAGAAAGATGTGCAAATAAAGACAGGGATTTAGTGAGGATGTTGGAACCTGTTAATATTTGTGCTTAGTTTTGTTTGGATCTTCTAAGCATAATTCTGTTAAGGCTTACTTGACCATGAATGGTACAAGTCTAGTTAAAGCACTGCTTTACCATTATTCTCATTTTTATATATACAGATAAATATTATATGTATGTTAAATGGAAGGGAGACAAAAATGGAGGAAAGAAAGGATGTGTAAAATAAGGAAATGCAAAAGAATAGAATAATATGAAAGAATATCTAAAACAAAAAAAGGAAAGACAATGTGAGAGTAGAATATAGAAAAACTTGAAAAAAGTAAAAACAAATAAATGAAAAGATAATAGTCTGCAGAAACAAAAATTAAAGGAAAAAAATAACAAAAATAGTGAGTGACTATAGAAAACCAGGTTAATATTATCACTTCGTTACTGCAGGCTGATCAGGCCTGCAATCTTCCAAGTGAGTGGAAGGTGAAGGCTTTAATAACTCAGACAATGGCAATAATTTCAGGGCTCCAGTAGGGACTAACTCTCTTACAACTTAAATATTCTTGGAGTCTAGATAAAGACTTCTCAGAGCAGCCCATATTTATTTGGTTTACAAGCAAAGGAGGAGGATACTCGAGAAAACATGGGAATCTGGGCAGGACTTTTCCAAGTAATATACTATGTTAATTTAGGAGAACTATGTTATCTCCATGAAGACCTTCACAGCAAGAGTGAGATGTCTGCAGTTACAGTCTCCTTTAATTTAATTGGGGTTGGAGCCAGAAATCCTCAGCTGTGACCTTCAGACAACTCACAAGAAAACATGGAAAGCCAATTGGTTAATATAAATTCTGTTCAGATCCACTTTGTAGTGGTCCCCAAAAAGTGACAAAAAGAAAACAAGATATAACCAAGAATAGACTTACAAGGAACCCCCCCAAAATACTTCACATGGCTGCTATACTGTATACCAAGATTATCCACAAACTTCATCTATTGTAGTCATAGTTCCCTTGTCAGTAGCCTCCCAAATTCCACCCCGCCCCTACATAGGGTTAGAATAAAAGACATGGTATCTTTTAGAGGGAGGAAAGGAAAAACAGCCTCTGTGACTAACAGCAGACAGTGAGGAGATAACCTTGGGTGGGCTCTCAAAACTACTCTCCTCAACCTTGTGGTTTGAATAACCTGAACTATTCTTGAACTGTGTGTTATAATTATACTGATGTACTGTATGACTTTAACAGTGTGCCCATTAACCAGTTAATTGCAGACTGTCTGGATGGATATGGCCCCTATCCCATAAAACAGAACCGTTCCCCTATATTCAGTGGTCACCTATCTCTGGGTCCCCGACTCTCCTCTGGAATGGCTTTGGAGTACTTCAGCAATAAATTTACTTTAATTTGCTGCAATAAATCTACTTTCAGTCAGTAATGTGACTTCTTACTCCATTTACTCTTTCCTCTTTGCAGAAAGAGAAAATCCTGGGAAAAGTTTGGGAGTAGACTGGTGACACCAGCCCAACCAGAAGCAATATTTTGGGGGCCTGCCCAGGATTACAGAAAACAGTGAAGACAACTGAACATGGTCAGTATAACCCATACTACATGGCAGTATATGCAAGAAGGCATTCTGTCCTCTCCTTAGATCAGTTTCTAGAGATATCCCACTACAATCTAGCATGTTGGAAATCTCTTGGATGGGCACCTTCAGGCCTTAGGGGACCATAGATTTAGGAAGATTGATAACAGTTTCTGACAAAGGGCAGAGGAGATATGGGATTTACACTCATCTGGCTTTCTGAGGACTTCTTTGTTTGCTCTGAGCCAAGCAACTACTTGTAATGTTTATATTAATATGTATACGCCCAGAGGAGGCACTTTTGGCTCAGTGAGATAAGAGTGCTGTGTGAAAGGGAGGGGAAAAGGACTCTCATCATGTCCCAGTGGCCCCTCTGCCCATGCACTTTAGCCCAAATTTCTTTCAGACCCCTTTCAAGATGCATCTTACAGAGAATGATGCATGTCTTCTCCTAAAATTAGGCTTCTTCAGCCAAATCTGCCCCTTTTTGTTCTTATACTATTAGGAAAAAATGGGTCTTTTCAGATTGGACTCTGGCTAAATCTAGAATACTTCCTCCCATTTATGTCTCACTTTTTCTGCCAATTTCCACCTTGACCCGATGAGTTACATAAGGACCTCACATGACAAAAGGGGTGCATGAGAGAACATTACCCAGGGTGACCACCTTGTAGCTTGGCCTTGATGGCCACTTGCACTCACCCTGTGATAGATGAGTTCTGTTGAATTGTTTCTCCCCATTCTGGCCCCAACAGACACCCTGGTTGATTTGGGACAGGCTTTGAGGGCTAACTAATCCTTATGAGGGAGAGAGTTTCTGGTAACTCGGTGTGTTTAATGAATTGTACAAGCAATAATCTAGGGGAATAAAATGCATACAAGTGTCTGGGAACCAAGCCCTGCAGCAAAGCACTGTAAATGGTAACATAGACTGGACATAAAAGGGGAGCTATACTCACTAAACAATACTACAGTTAAGGTGACAAGTCTTGAGGAATAGATTCACCATTCCTGGGTGAAACTGTGAACTGCTTCTGGAGATGCTGAGAGTGATTCCCTTCACTACAGCACAAAGTAGTACCTGAGTCCATGCACAACCATGAGCACATGGAAGATCTCAAATTTCTCTTTAAAAGACAATAATATAATTAATCATGATGGCCTCAAATAGCTTCTTCTCTGCTTGTGGTTAGTTGCTGTGGACCCTGCTTGCAGTTTTGATTTATCTTCAATCTGCTTGCTTCCTGTCTTCAGGATAAGATCACTTCCCTCATTCTAAATGAGATGCTGGGTGTAATTCTTATCCCTCCTCTTTCTTAGCGCAGTGTCCTGCTGATCCAATGAGGGCTACATAAAGGTAGTCTCAGAGCTTTTAACCAGTCTTGAATGGAGGGGATATACTAGCAGTTCAACAAGAGTACTGACATGGAAATTCCAAAAGCCAAACATTAACTGGTAAGACTTCTTGCACTGGCTATTACTGCATTAAGAGCTACCTTGAGAGGACTAAATTATGAAGGGGTTACTTACACAGTCCAGTTTCAAAATCTTGCTGCAAAAGCAGCAGAGTTGCCTCAGTCCTCCGGCAATAACTTCAGGGACCTTAAGTGGTCTCTTCACTCATTGGTTAATATGATCATAGAACATTGACAGTTATTAGAATGGATGCTCACTCACCAAGGGAGTATCTGTGCTATCCTCCAGTAGCACTTGTTTAACTTACAACAGCAGCTCTCAAAGATCAGGACGTGGACAAAGATTATATTAGACAAAACAATATGGCTCCAGGGAACCAGAGACTCTTTAACAACACGTCTTCAAATCAAAACATGGTTTCTTCTGTATTCACCTGGCTCCTTCCTCTCTTGGGGACCCATGGATGCTATGTTATTGCTGTGCCTGTTTGGTCCAACTGACTACGTTACTCAGCTCATTTCAAACTACATCAATGCTGTAAAATGCAGATGTCCCTTCATATTGTGCCAGCTATGAGGGTTCCCCCTGCCTTCCACCATGGCCTGTTAGATTGACCTCCCAATGAACATCATCATCTACTACATCTGTAAGTACCACCTTCCAGTTAGAAGTATCCAATGTTGTCATCACCCTTGATCTCAACACCAGGTATACAATCATTTCTGTGTGGGGATATAGCAAAGGATGGGACCCTAGGTAAGGTTAGAATAAAAGACACAGGCCTTTTTAGAGAGTAGGAAAAGTAAAACAGCCTCTGTGACTAACAACAGTGAAAAAAATAATCTTTGGCTTACTCTTGAAACTGCTCCCTTCACCCCTTGTGTTTTGAATACCTTAAACTATTCCTAAGCTGTGAGTTGTAATTACCCTGACGAAATAAATGTCTTATACCTTTAGCAAAGAACAGTTAATTTCAGGCCCTCTGATCGGTTGAATTGGCTCTTACCTATAAAATAGGACTACTGTCCATATTTAGTGCCCACCCAGATTTGGGTCCCCTACACTCTGGAGTGGCTTTGGACCACTTCTGCACTTTACTGCAATAAATCTACTTTCAATCTGCACTGTGAATTCTGACTCCTCTTCCTTTCCCTATGTTGGAGAGAGAAACAAGCCCAGGAAAGTGTGAGGGTGTGCTGGCAATCTCAGCCCCTTTACATACAACACCATGATGCTTTCTTGGGTATATCAGTGTCTCTGGGCCAATTTCCTACCTATAAGTTTTACTTTGGGTAAGGTTAACTGCAGAACTTTGTCCTTGTATAAGATCCAATCAACAAAATTTGGGATCTGGCAGGAGTGAAAATTTTGCCTGACACCAGACTCTCTGTGGACTTTGCCAAGTACCTATCACTCCTGCTCCCCTTGCTTCCAGGTAAAACCACCATTTATCTCCTGTTCCTGCTGGTATAGTGCCAGAGTGCCAAGTCTCAGCCACCCCCTCTATTCTTTGCTGCCCAGATCCCTTCAAAATCTCTGCTGTTCAACCCATGGTTCTTTGTGCCATGACTGGGTTTGACAGGTCTCCTTTCCCTCTGTGAGACATGCTGGAGATGATTAAGACTTCCCACTGAGCCAGATATTTCCACTGTTTGGGACAACAAGAAAATGCTCATTCTGGATGGACACTTCAATCACTCTCCATTCTGCATGTCTTTGGGTATATGAAATCTTGGTCCTTTCCCCAGTTTGTGGAATTTTGCCTCTCTCTTCTCTTTCTTTCCATTGGGCTTGTAACTATGACTTATTTTTTCAGTGGGTGGTAGGTGATGGGTAGAATGTAAACTCATAAAAATTTTTCCTTGGTGTTTGGGAGGATGATTGGGGAAAGGACAGCCCCTTTCCATGTGTCTGTCTCACCTTTTCTCCCAGTGATATTTGAGGTTCCCTGGTAGCCCTAAGAACAGCTAATTCTCATATTAGGTTTCCACTTTCAGATTTGAGGGACAATATATGAGGAGCGAATCTCAGTTGTCTGGGTTTTGTAGTGCTTACTCTTTTTGTTATCTTGTTAGAACCTCTCATAAAATGTCTAATGTCATGTTCTAGTGGCAAAGTATTTGGTGTCATGGAAGAGGGGAAAGGACCTGTATCTGGGCCATTTCTCTTTTTCAACTACCCAGATATCTGGATTGATCTAGAAGACTTGTCCTTCAGATTCTTTTTTTCTGTTTCTGGGTGTGGTTTCCTCCATTGTAGAAGACCTGTATTATTTAGTGACACTTTGCTAAGTATCTCTAGTGCAGTTCATTTTCTAGCCAGCCATTCTTTCTCAGACTCTCTTTAAATAAGGAATAAATACAGGACATTGCTCATTATAATGGTAGTGACATTCTAGATATTCCTTAGAATCTATAACACAAGACTCTTTGAATTAAAGAGCATGAGAAGGGTTTGCTGCCGAGCTCTGGAAGAGCAGGGAATGCTCCATTACCAGTCTGGGAATCCCAGAGAAGTGACCTGCTTTCAGCCACCATTGCAGTGCTTGTTGGAGCCCTGAGAGAGATTGGTGTGTTCTGTGAACTCTATGGTAATCCCAGACTTGTCACCCTATTTCTTGCTACCCTCATGGGGCAAGTCTGACACTCAGAAAACTTCAGGACATTCAGGACCTTTGGTGAGCTGCCTGGGAAAGGTGAGGCTTGATGCTCTGCCTCCAGCATTGAAAATGACAACACAAAGGAGCAAAATGCAATCTGACACCTCCATGCCACCCATAACAAGTCCAGGAGATATTGATATAGGAGAACAAGGAAGGCACATACCTGAAATCTCTGAAGTGATCACAAGTGAATAAAGAACCAACTCCATTAAACCATAGAAGAAATCATATCAGAAATAATCTCTCAGATAAAAATGAAATGAAAATACTATTGAAAGAATTGTTCAACACATCCAAACAAGACATATATAAAAATACAGGACCATACAAGAATGATGGAAACATTGAATGAATAGTATAGGAAAGAAATAGAATGCATGAAACAGATTCAAAGAGCTATCCACTAAATCAAAACTTTCATCAAAAACTGGCAAAACTGCTTGAATGAAGCCATAGATAAACTTTCAGATCTTGAAGACAGCATTGTAGCTAATGATCACGAAGGGAAAGATCTGTTAAAAATAACAAGGAACCAGGACATATCAATTAAACAGCTACAAGATAATGTAAAGAGAAACAATGTAAGACTGATAGGTGTCAAAGAAACAGTAGGAGTCAACACAAATTACATAAAAAGAATGTTTGAAGAAGAAATAGCAGAAAATTTCCCAAGCATGGAAAAAGAGTTAGACATACAAAAAATTGAGGTACATATAACTCCAATTAGCCATAACCAAAATAAATCTACACGCAGACATAATAATCAAGATCCTAGAAATCAAGCAAAAGAACAGAATGTTAAAAGATGTAAAGGAAAACAAACAGATGTCCTGTAAAGAAAAGCCCATCAGAATCAAGGCATATTTTGCAACACAAAAAAGTCAAGTGAAGAACAGCATAGAATGAAACATTTCAGGTCCTAATACCAAACAAATTCCATCCCAGACTGATGTGTCCTGCAAAATTCTCCTTCAAAATTAATAGAGAAATAAACTGAACAGAAGAACTTCATGAGTGGCAAACCAACCCTACAACAGCCTACTAAAAGATACTCTAGAAAAAGATAAAAATGACCACAATTTCAAGAACATTGATAGAAAGGAACCATGAATCAGAGCAAGCGATTTAACAGAGAGAAAAAATAGGAAACCAACAGCAGGTAAATAACATGACAAAAATAAGCCAACACATATTATTTATAACCATTAATGTAAATGGCCTTAATTCCCAAAGAAAAAGAAATGGACTGGCAGAATAGATTAAGAAACAAAATGCAACAATGTGCTGTATACTAGAAGCACATTTAACTCAAAAAGGAATTCATAGAGTGAAAGTCAAAGGATAGAAAACAATTCTCCATGGAACAGAAACCCAGAAAAATGTGGGATAGCTATTCTGTTTGCAGACAATGTGAACTTTAAATCAAGAATGATCAAAAGAGATAAAGAAGGTCATTACATACCTGTTAGGGGAACATTTCAAGAAGATGAGATAACAATTATAAATATGTATGCACAAAATATGGTAGCACCCAAGTGTATAAGACAAATCTTAATAGACATGAAAAACCAAATAACTAATAACACTATTGTAATGGAAGAACTTAACAACCCACTGACACAAAGAGATAAGTCAACTAGACAAAAAAATCAGCAAAGAAATAACAGAACTAAAAAAATGCTTGAACAAATGGACTTAATAGACATTTACAAAGTAGTACACCCCAGAACCTCAGAAGACACATTCTTCTTTGCTGCACATGGGATGTTCTCAAAATTAGACCACATACTAACACATAGAACATGCTTAAATAAACATAAAGGAAGTGAAATTACCCCATGCATATTATCTGATCATAGTGCAATGAAATTGGAAACTAATGACAAAAAGCACCACAGAAATTCCACAAACACATGGAAATTAACCAATAACCTACTGAATGGGTCACAGATGAAATTAAAGAAGAAATTGAACAATATCTACAAACAATGAAAAACATAAATTCAATTTACCAGAATCTGTGGAATGCAATGAAAGCAGTCCTCAAGGGGAAATTTATAGTGGTGAACTCAAACATCAGGAAAACACAACATGAACAATAAACAGCCTAATGCTGCACCTCAAATTTTAAGAAAAAGAAGAACAAGTGAAGGTCAAAGCCCAAAGAAGGGAGGAGACTATAAAGATCAGGGCAGAAATTAATGCAATTGAAATGAATAACACAATACAAAGAATTAATGAATCAAAGAGTTGCTTCTTTGAAAGAATAAATAAAATTGATAAACTCCTAGTCAACCTTATCAAAAAAAAAGGAAAAAACCCTCAAATTTATGCAATAGGGAATGAAAAGGCTGAAATCACTACAGATCCTGTACTAATTCAGATCTTCAATACCTACTGTGAAAATCTGTACTCTCCTAGGATGGAAAACACAGAGGAAATGGACAGATTCCTAGATATGTACAAATTACCAAAGATGAATCAAGAAGATATCGAAGTTTTGAATGACCTAATATCAATTCATGGAATTGAAAATGTGATTAAAAACTTACCAACAAAGAAAAGCCCGGGTCCTGATCAATTCACAGCTGAATATTACAAGATATTCAGAGAACATTTAATACCAATACTTCTCAAATTCTTCAATGAAATTGAAAAAAAAAAGCCATTCTCCCTAACTCATTTCTTTAGGCAAGCATTATACTGATACAAAAACCAGAGAAAGACCCAACCAAAAACAGAACTATAGGTCAACCTTTCTACTGAACATAGACGTAAAAATATCAATAAAATATTACAAAACTGAATGCAGGTTTCCAAAGAAGATTATACAAAATGACCAAGTGGGATTCAGCCCATTGATGCAGGGATGGTTAAATAAATGTGATTTAATCAGTGTAATATACCACATCTACAAAGCCAAAGACCAAAACCACATGATCATCTCAACAGATGCAGAAAAACCTTTTGACAAAGTCCAACATTCATTCATCATAAAACCGAAGGAAAACCAGAATAGATGATCTCTCCCTCAACCTGATCAAAGCCATCTATGGCAAAACCAACAGCCAACATCATACTAAACAGTCAAAAACTGAAAGCTTTCATTATAAAATAAGGAACAAGACAGAGATTTCCACTGTCACCACTCCTTTTCAAAATATTTCAGAAAATATTTGCCAGAGCAATTACATGAGATAGAAAAATAAACGAATAAGGACAGGAAATGAAGAAGTGAAATTATCATTATTCACATATGATATGACACTCTATATGGAAGATCCCAAAAACTCCATGAACATACTGCTAGAATTAATAAACAAATTCAGTAGCACAGCTGGATATAAAGTCAACACTCAATCATGAGCATTCCTATACACAAACAACAAACACACAGAGACAAAAATTAAGGAAACCATAACTTTTAAAACAGCATTGAAAAAAGTTGAAATATTTAGGAATAAATCTGACAAAAGAAGTAAAATATCTATATAGTAAAAAGTACAGTAATCTGAAAAAAGAGATCCAAGAGGATATCAGAAAACAGAAAGACATTCCTTGCTCATGGATAGGAAGAACCAATATTGGGTAAATGGCCATTCTTAAAAGATTTTTATTCAATGCAATGTTGATCAAAATACTGTTAACATACCTCATAGATCTAGAGAAAATATTCCTAAAATTCATCTAGATCCAGAGGAGACCCAGAATAGCAATAGCAATCCTGGGCAACAAAGGTAAGGCAGGTGGCATCACAATCCTTGAATGGAAATTATACTGCAAAACTACTATGATTAAAACAGCATAGTACTGGCAAAAAAAATAGATCTGAGAATCAGTGGAACAGACTGGAAGATGCAGCCCCAAGCAGAAGCACACTTAACCACCTTATCTTTGACAAAGGGGCAAAATATGTTCACTGGAAGACAGATTCCCTTTTTAATAAATGGTACTGGAAAACGTGCCTCACTGTATGCCAAAGACTGAAACTAGACCCATGTCTACTACCAGGCACAAAACTAAAGTCAAAACGGATCAAAGATCTAAATATTAAAATAGAAACACTAGATCTACCAGAATAGAAAGTAGGTAAAGGGACTGGGGATATAGCTCGGTGGCACAAGTGCTTGCCTGGCAAGCACAGAGTCCTGAGTTCAATCCCTGGTACCACAAAAAAAAAAAAAAAAAAAAAGAAAGTAGGTAAAAATCTTGAATTACATAGAGGTAGGCAGGGAGTTCTTGAAAAAAAACCAAACAGCTTCAGAAATACTTCAAAGAATCAACAACTGGGATCTCATCTTAATGAAAAGTCTTTGCACATCTAAGGAAATCCCCAACAGAGTGAAAAGAAAGCTCAGAAATTGGGGGGAAAAAAACTTTTAGTCAACTGTCCTTCAGACAACAGACTTTTATCTAGAACATATAAAGAATTTTTAAAAATCAGGATTCCCATATTCAAAAACCCAATCCAAAAATTGGCATCTGAGATGAATACACACTTTTCAGATAATGAATACAACTGCCAACTAAATACATGAAAAAAATGTTCAACATCATTAGTCATTCAAGATATACAAATTAAAATAACACTGAGATTCTATCTCACACCAGATAGAATGGCTATCATCAAGAAATCTACCAATAACAAATGCTGAAGGGGCTTCAGGAAAAAAATGTAATCCTATTACACTGTTGGTGACAGGGTAGGCTGGTGCAATCACTGTGGAAATCAGTCTGGAGATTTCTCAGTAAACTAGAACAAGAGGTCCCATTCAACCTAGCTATTCCCCTCTTGGGTATTTATCCAGAAGAACTAAGAATACCAAACCACAGTGATATGTGTGCACCCATGTTTGCAGCAGCACAATTTGTAATAGCTAAATCATGGAAATAACCCAAATGTCCATCAACTGAGAAATGGATTTAAAAAAAGTGTGTAAACCCTTAGCCAACCTCATCACAAAGGGAAAGAAGACTCAAATTCATGCAACAGTGAAGTCACTACAGATCCTGTGGAAATTCAGAAGATCATCAATATCTACTTTGAAAATCTATACTCTCATAGGTGGAAAACATGGAAGAAATGGATAGATTCCTATATACATATGAGTTATCAAAGTTGAAACAAGAAGATATAAAAATTCTGTATAACCCAATATCAGATAATGAGATTGAAAATAATTTAAACTTACCAACAAAGAAAAGCCCAGGTCCTGATGGATTCACTGCTGAAGTCTACAAGAAATTTAGAGAAGATCTAATGCCAATATTCTTGAAACTCTTCAATGAAATTGAATGAGAAACAATAATCTCTGTCCCTTTCATGGAGGCAAGTATTATCCTGATACCTAATCCAGAGAAAGATACAACCAAAAAAAACCCTACATGCCAATCCCCTAATGAACATAGATGCATAAATCCTCAATACAAAATTAGCAAACAGAATATGACAAATCATGAAGAAGATTATACATGATGACCAGGTGACATTTACATCAGGAATGCAGGTATGGTTCAGCATATGCAAATCAATAAATGTAATACACTATGTCAACAGGGCCATAGACACTAATAACATGATTATCTCTACACATGCAGAAAAAGATTTTGATAAACTCCAGCACTCATTCATGATTAAAACCTTACAGAAAAGTGGAATAGATGATCTTTATCTCAGTCCAATAAAAGCCATCTATAGCAAACCAACAGCCATTATCATACTAAATAGTTAAAAATTGAAAGGTTTCACTCTAAAATCAGTAACAAGGGAAGGATGTCCACTATGACCACTCCTTTTCAACATTGTTCTGGAAATATTAGCAAGAGGATTTAGACAAGAAATAGAAATAAAACAATAAAGATATGGAAGGAAGAAGTGAAGTTATCATTATTCACAGATGACATGATACTTTATAGAGAAAACACCCAAAACTCCAGCAAAAGACTCTTAGAGTTAATAATGAAATTCAACTGTGTGGCTGGATACAAAGTCAATACTCAAAAATCATGAGCATTGTTGTACACACAGAGAAAAAACAAAATACTGAGAGAGAAATTAGGGAGGCAACATCTTTCAAAATAGCACCCCAAAAAATGAAATAGTTAGTAATCATCCTAACAAAGGAAGTAAAATATTTATATATTGAAAATTACGGTACTCTGAAAAAAGAGATTGAAGAGTATATCAAAAAATGGAAAGTTATCCCTTGCTCATGGATAGGAAGAACCAACATAGTGAAAATGGCCATACTTTCAAAATTGTTATACAGATTTAAAGCAATTCCAACCAAAATATCATTAGCATATCTCACAGAAGTAGAGAAAACATTCCTAAAATTTATCTGGAACCAGAACAGAGCTAGAACAGCAAAGGCAATCCTGGGGAACAAAGACAAGTCAGGAGGCATTACAATGTATGACTTGAAATTGTACTACAAAGCTACTGTGATAAAATCAGCATGGTACTGGCAAAACAGTTCTGAAGACCAGTGGAACAGACTAGAAGATGCAGAAAAAACTACAAACACACTCAGCCACCTTATCTTTGACAAAGAAGTCAAACATGTTCACTGGAAGACAGATAGCCTCTTTATTAAATAGTGCTGGAAAAACTGGCTATGTATATGCTGAAGACTAAAACTAAATCCATGTCTATCACCATGCACAAAACTAAAGTCAAAATGGATCAAACATTTAAATATTAAAGCAGAAAGATGAAATCTACTAGAAGAAAAGTAGGTCAAAATCTTGAAGACAATAGGCACAGCCTTCACGAACAAACCCAAGCTGCACTGGAAACACTTTAAGAAATCAACAGCTGGAATCTCATCCTATTGACAAGCTATTGTACACCAAAAGAAATCACCAGTAGAGTGAAAAGAAAATTCATAGAATATGAAAACATTTTGGCTAACTGTCCTTTAGACAGAGAACTTATATCTAGACATATAAAAAATTGAAAAAATTCAGAACCCTCAAATGCCATGACCCAATCCACAAATGGGCATCTAGATGAATATACAATTCTCAGATGAAGAAATAAAAATGCAAAATAAATACATGAAAAAATGTTCAACGTCACTGGTCATTTGAGACATGCAAATTAAAACAACACTGATATTTTCATCTCATCCCAGTAAGAATGGCTATAATCAAGAAATCAACCAACAAAAATGCTGGATGGACTGTGAGGAAAAAGGAACTCTTCTCCACTGTTGGTGGCAGTGTAGACTGGTGCAACCACTTTAGAAATCATTCTGGAGATTCCTCAAAAAATTAGGAGTAGAGGTTCCATTTAACCCAGTCATTCCTTTCTCAGTATTTGCCCAGAAGATTTAAAAACATCATTCCATAGGGATATAAGTGCACCCATGTTCATAGCAGCACAGTTTGTCATAGAAAAATTTTAGAAACAACCCAAATGCTCCTCAACTAAGGAGTACATATGAATATGGTGGTACTTTTATACAATGGAATATTATTCAGCTTTAAAGAGAAATAATGTCAAGGCTTTTATAGGTAAATGGATACAACTAGAGACCATATTCATAAGCAAAATAAATCAGACTCATATATGTAAACACCATGCTGTCTCCATCATATAAGAACCTGAAAGAGTGAATAAAACTGAAAGGTACCATAGATATTGTGAAAGGGAAACAAAATGCTTAATAGGAAAGAACAACTGGGATGAGGGTAAGAAGTACAGAATGAAAGAAGGAAGTAAATATATACACACACAAACACATACAAGTTAGCTATGTTAATGTTACTACTAATTTCTATTGGTTTATTGAAAGGAACGGTTAATATTTAATTGTTTGATTAATCTTGCATACGTATATCTGGTAATATGAGAAATTAGTTTGAAGATAATAACTAGTACAAAACCATTGTCGATTTGCTATCATCTTGTTTTGAAATTCTGTAATGTTTTTTATAGTTTTTCCATTGTTTTATTTTTGTCTTTCCTTATGTTATTATGTTTTTGTTCATTTCCTTTAAAATAAAAAGATGTATTTTTATATAATGGAATATTACTCAGGTATAAATAAGATAAACTTGAGGCTTTTATAGGTAAATGGATGCAACTAGAGACCATACTCATGAGTGAAATAAATCAGACTCATGTGTGAATATGGTATTGTCTCACTAGTGTTACAATCTGAAACAGTAAGTAAAATCTGAAAGATACAATAGATATTGTGAAAGGGAAAGAAATTGCTCAAAAGGAAAGAACTGGGATGAGGGAAAAGAGTTCACAATGAAAGGAGGAAGGGAAAATATGTATATATATGCACAGGATAGCTAAGATAATTGTAATACTAATTTCTATTGCTTTATTGAATGGAATAGTTAATGTTCAATTTTTTATCATAATTACATGCCTATATTTGTTTATCTGAGTAGCCACTTTGAACATAACAATCATTGCTAATTTTCTATCAACTTGTCTGAAATTCTGTATTGCTTTTATTGTTTTTATGTTGCTTTGTTTTTGTCTGTGTTTTTGTTAATTTGTTGTGGTTCTTTTCTCTTTAAAATAAAATAAAATGTATAAAGAGTATGAGAATCACATGGTACTGGAATGTATTTCATTTTGCAAAAAGGGAATCTTTTAATGAAGGGAGACAGTAATTGTTGTAGACTAAGCACTATTGTCTTTAATAAATGAGACTAAATAATCTTATCAAAATGTACAGAAATGGTTGTGTTTATCTTTGTCCTGAGCTACAAGTGAAATATTTCCATTATATATGCTGTTGAACATAATAATTACATTCATTTTAGATGAAGCAAACATATACACATGTTATATTTATCATATTTTACCCTCTATTTCTCATATTTTCCCCATTCCTATTTTCTGTACTTCCTCTTCCCATCTTTACAGTTTCTACCTCTATTTTCCTACCATTTTCTTTTATTTTGCTATTTAATTATTTATTCTTAAGACTTGCATATTAGAAAATTCATGCAATGTATAAAATTTTGTGTCCTGTTTATTTTGCTTAGTGTTATGGTCTCAAGATCTATTCATTTTTTACAAATGTATCAACCTTTTCTTCTTTATGACTGAGTAGTTCTCCATTGTGTAATGTACCACATCATTTTTTCATTAATCTATTGATGGGCAGGCATATTGACTACTTTTATAATAAAGATATTGTGAATTATACTATTATAAACATGGGAATGAAGTAGGAGACATGAAAGGTAAACAAAGTAGAAAGGAGAGAAAGAAATTGAGATTTTAAAATTTTACTTAACTGCAACTTCAAGACATAAATGTTACTCAGGCTCTTTTTCCTTCCAGAGAACTCACCTACCCCCATAAAATTTCCAAAATTTCTTAAAGAAAATTAGCCCATAAATCTGGGCACTGAACTTTTCCTTTTTACATGTAAATTGCCCTTCTTCCATTCCCAAGGAACAGCAATATTTGTAGGCAGTATATTTCAACTTCAAACCAAATTATGGCTTGCATTATAAGACAGCAAGAATACATATCATAGATTACCTACCTTGAAGAAGACGCCCCTTAAATATATTCAACTCTGGGTCATAATGCATGTCATTTCTCTGAGTGCCCACACTTCATTCTTTAGTGCACCCTAAAATCTCTAATAGACCCTTATCTTGCCTCTTACTTGCACATTGTGTAAGTTCTTTTTTGCACAATGAGTGTCAGTTTCTATATTCTCAGTCTTGTGGAAACTCAGAGCCAGCATGGTGACATATCTATATATGATGTTAGCATATATAACAGATATGACTTTAATGACTTTTTTAGATGATGAGGCATGGCTGTGTTTACAAATTTATGAACCAGACTTGTCAAGCCACCTTTAGGGTGAACTTACCCATAGTGCTATACCATGATTTTTTTGCCATGCACCTTGTTGATATCCTTTATAACCTTCTGATAATTGAAATAAAAATATTGCTGCAAACTCTCTCAGTTTATGAAATGGCCAATGTAAATAATATGTGTACTCAATACTTAATCACTGTAGTGATTTACAGCAAAACAAATTCACAGTTACCTACACAAGTGTTAATCTCAGAATGATAAATATATTTTTACAAGTATTTTTAAAATTATTTTCTAGATTTGGAAATGGTATCATTATTGTGAAATTATTAATGCAGATTTCTCTTTCCTAAATGTTTTATACTGAATGGGTACTCATTTCAATGATTATTTATTTAATATATATAGGAATTACATGTGTCAGATTTATAAACGTTATATCAGACTTAAAGGAACGTTTCAAATAGATTCCAGCAATGCAATATACCTTTCACGTACATTTTCCAAATATTAACCTTCTGTTTCATTTTGTTTCTTTCTCTCTTACATAGGAGATATTCCTCCTAAGACATTTGAGAGTACATTGTAGATTCATTTTTTACTTTTAAATATCTCAGTGTCTATTTTGTAAAACCTAAATGATGCTTGAATATAAGAGTAATATAATTATTAAATCAAATAAATGACATTTACATATTAATTGGTATATGATTGTATTATATAAAAATTACACTTGCTTGGGGAAGTTTGCACATTTTATATGTATATATATATATATATATATATATATATATATATATATCACATCTTGATCTTTATAAATCCTCATTACCCCTTAGAAATTAACATTTTTAAACAAAATAAAATAAATTTAAATGGGGTAAAGAAAAATGTATTTTCACAGTAGCATTTTAACTTGTAAATGTAGAAAATGGTGAACACTCTAGATAATTACAATTTATCAACTGCCATGGTAACAAATTGTTTCAATCTTGAATCCTCAATAATTGTTAAAACTATCAAGCAAAACTACAATGTATATTTAAAAAAGCAAGCGTTTTGTAGCTGTATTCTCAGGACATAGCACTTCACTTCATTTACTCTGGGTTATAATTTTATCTAGCAATCATTTCTTCTGACAGAGTGTCTTCAAATTTAATTAAATGGTAGAAGTAATCAGAATTAATACATACCACACAGGATAAGTGTTCAGTTGCATAAGACAGCTTCCAAGTATCAATTGCAAGTTCACATGGTTATCTGCAGTTTTCACTGAACAATTGGCTGCAAATTGGAAAGTTGAGTGACCCTCTTTTCAGATTTAATCATTTACTCAAGTGACTTTCAGAATTCTGAAAAACATTTTACTTCGCATTGTCAATTTCTTATCAAATGATACAATTCAAAAGAAGCCAAAAAGGAGATATCCATACAGAAAGGCATAGATTAAAACACGCAGACTTGCATGTCATCTCAGATCACAGCACTATCCACGTGCTCAACAATCTGGAAGTTCTCAGTATCCTCTACTTTAGAGTTTTTATTAAATATTTATTATATAGACACAAATGAACAAATATTTTTCCACTGATTCTCATTTTAAACATCAGCTCTTCTACTTTCCTTAACGGATGAAGGTTGTGCTCAAAATCCCAAACTTGTAAACACATACTGATAACCTATGTCTCTTTGAGATAAATTAGGAAACCTCATACATAAGTCATTTCATTAACATACAAAAGATATAGTCCTTTTCACTTTGGAGATTCCAAGGGCTTTAAGAGCTTTATGCCAGAAAATGGAGATGCAAAATGTAAGGATTTTTTATTATAAACACAGTATCCCAATATGAAACAGCATAACCCCACGAGCAAAAATTATCTCCCTATAAAATAAATATTTTTTAAGGATAGTTGGAATAGGCATATTGCTGATGTCTGTGGTTTATTGAGAGGAACAGTCAATGCTTAAAATTTTCTTTTTTCTTGACCAATTGTGCACGCTTGAATTTGGTAATCAGAATGGCTGATCTGAAAACAATATGCAGTAGAAGAACCATTGTTGAACTCCTACCATCTTGTATGGTGAAGCTCTGCATCATTTCCAATGTTTTTTATTTTATTGTATTGTATTTTTACTTGTTACTGTCTTTGATTGTTTGATCAGTTTTACATTCTTATGTCTAGTGGCCTGAGCAACTTCATTGAACATAACAGTATATAATAGGGCAACCATTGTAAATTTCTAAATTTCTATCATTTTGTTTTGAAGTCTTGTATCATTTCTGTTGTTTTTACGTTATTTTGATTTTGTCTTCATTGTTGTTTTGTCAGTTTTTAATTTTTAAAATAAAAATATAAATATTACTAACAAATTAAAAATAGTAAATACATTGGAGAAGTAAGGCAGAAATCACATTAATCAAGAGATGAAATTTGCAGATACCAGTAACAGAATAAATAGATACTGTGTGTTTCCTGTATATTCCACAAGAAGAATAAACCATCACTTTTTAAATATTCTTGCTAAAAACTGTCATTATGAAAAATTCTCAAATGCCAAATAAACACATTCTATAAAAGTTGACCTGAATTATGGCAAAATATTAATGTTCTCAATGTCATGAAAAATAAAAAAAGGTTATGGTTTTAGAACAAAGTATGTTAAGGAGGCATGGCAATTAAAAGCAATACATGATTCAGAACTTTATTTTGCTCTGAAGAATGTTATTAGGACTGTTATTCAGGTCTGGAGGGCTGTAGTCTCCTATTAGAAGTTATTTCTAGGTCCTTTCTGCCACAGACAAAGAATTGAATGAAACAGGTATAAATGGTAGCAAAAGTTTCCATTTATTAAAGGTAAGAATATAATATAGAGGGAGGGGGAAACCCAGTTCTGTAGAGTGAGTTAGGGCCCAGTAAAAAGGGAGGGAAAATAAAAATAATATACCCTACAGCAAACTGTGGTTACTCTGAAGAGGCATGATAGTAATGATTTTATGGCAACTGTCCTTTCATTATATTTTCCAATGCTGATGTTACATCTAGGTCATCCGAACAAAAGTTTCTTCGAGGTTTTATGAGAAGTTTATATGCAGGGTTCACAGAATTTTTCTGCACTTGAGTAGGATCCTGCCGTTCCTCCTCTCCTAGCTAGTTTTAACTATATGCTATCTTTTTGTCTCAATTCCTCCTGAGAGACACATATCCACATAATTCTTTATGAGGTGCTGAAGAAGTGAATGTCTCTGTCTTCTTATTGTTACTTCTGGATGGATAGGGCTGTAAGTCCTTCCTACTGCGGATTGTGTGCTGTTCAACTATCAAGGATTTTTGTTTGTTTGTTTACTGGCTGGGTTGAAGAGGAAAAATAACTATTAGAAGACAGCAAGAATTATTGACCACTGAGCTGTCTGTTTGATAGGAGAAATATTTATATAACTCTGAATATGAGAAGCAGATTAGATTTCCATGCTTCCTTTGGAGGACCAATGTGTGTCAAAGAGCGATGTCAGATAAATTATGCAGAGCCTGAGGGCAATGGCCTCAGCAAAATCTCATTTACTTATCTGTAGCAACACAGGAGTCTTGGTTTTGGAAGAGAAATATCAAGTCTTCCTGAGACTCACAGGAGAATTTTTTTCTTTCTGTTTGGTTTTTTTCTTCCAAAAGTTCAAGTGGGTCTGGTTTTATCATACAAAGGTGAATCCAATTATCTATCTTTATCAACTTTACTGCAGTGGGTGTTGCAAAGATCATGGCAAAGGTATCCTTACCTATTGATTTTAATTGGTCTATGGGAATCTATTCCTTCCAGGTTTTATGATCATGTGGCCGCCAGGTCAGACAGTAGGTGATCCCTCTGGCCCTGGAGCTGGCAGGACTCTATTACCATATACTTGGAAATCCTGTTTCACGTGACTTAGATTAAAATGATACAGTAAGACTCAAGTATTTTTTTATCTACTACCATATCAAAGGATAGAAATGGCCTCCCATAAAACATTTCAAATGTACTCATATTTAGCCCAGTTTTGGGGGTGCTGTGAGTCCGCACATTGCCAGTAATCAGATTCTGAATTCAGATGTCCCTTGCCAAAGATTTGTCAGAGCTCACTTTAGGATCTAGTTGACCCTTCCACCTTTGACAGCCTCATATAAAATCTTTGCTATTAGTCCAGAGATAGGTATCCAGATTCAGCAGAAGCTGGTAATTCCCAGGAAGGAACAAAGTTGCTGTTTGGAGACAGGAGATAGAAGAACACACATAGCTTGGTTCTGGTTCCTAGACAGCTGTCATTTCCCAGGTCTATGAATAGCTTCCTTTGCTATTCTTGCCAAACACACTGCAGTAAAAGTATCAGAGATAGATAAATGGTTTCGTCTCTCTAGGATAAAGTTAGTGACACTTGAACTGTCTGAAGAAAAAGATCAAGCCATAGGGTATATTTTTATATTTTCCCTCAATTTTACTTCACTTTTGACTCAGGCCAAACTCACTGTTTGGAGCTGGTTTTTCCCCTACCCTTCTGCTAATTTTCTACCTTTAATACATATGAAATACTGTTATCACATATGTTTGTTTCACTCAGTTCTTTGGGACAGAAAGGACCTAGAAATCACCCCTAAAAGGAGACTCCAAAACAACAGAGCGTGGCAATAGTATAAATGATATTCTCCATGCAAAATAAAGATCTGAATCTTTATTTGCACTTGCCAGGCGGGCAATGTGCCACTGAGCTAAATCCCCAGCCCCAGGTACCTCTTTTAAGAAAAGAAAAGAAAAGAACAAGGATGATTAAGAACAAGGATGATTCTGGTTTGGCATACTCACGTCTGCTTGAGTTAAGTTTTATGTATCGTCTCCACAGAACATCAGGTATATGTCTATATATAGCCCAATTCAAAACAAAAAAGGAAGGAAGCCCAAATGCTTCTTGTAATTGGAAGTGTAGTTCCTAGCTACAAAGGTGAGATTTTTGGTGACCATGAGGCCAGCAGAATAAACAAGGTAAACTATCCGGACAGTGGCTAATCCCAAATGATGCCCAGTCATGTGACAGAACAAAGTCGTAGCCAGTAATGTGATGAGACAAAAGGGCCACCCTGAGATAACACCCTGATATAGAAAAGGTCATCTGGGAAACGCATGGATGGGACTTTGACCTCAAAAGAAGTAAACTGGGGGCCCAGGGATATAGCTCAGCAGCACACTGCCTGCTTGGCAAGTGTGAGGTCTTGAGTTTGCATCCCTGTAACAAAAAGAAGTAAACACCGGTAGGCAGACACCAAAATTATTTCCCCAAAAGGTAGCAAAATATCATGGAAAACAGAAATGCAAGGAGAAAAGGGCATAATTACAGGCTCTATGGCTACTTAACTTGTACCTGCAGAGTGACCACACATGGGAAAAAAGAAAGAGGGGAGTTAAGCATGGGGTGGGTCCACAGGCCTCGTATAGCTGAAAGAACAGAGAGTCCTTGCACTGCCTCTCCTACATGCTGGAAAATACAGGAACCAGTCCTTGCACCAGGTTGCCCAGCCTAGGGGAGAGAGAGATACATTTTTAAAAAGTGCGCCAAGGATTTTACCTGTACTCTGGGCTGTCTTGGAAAAATATGTTATTTTATTTTTTTGTTTTGTTTTTATCCCGGTTATTTTATTTTATTTATTTATTTATTTTCTTTTGGGTTTTTTCCAGTGGAAAAATATGTTACCAGGGTCCGTGGTGCTTGCCTCCTTTTAGAGATGATTTCTAGGTTCTGTCTGTCCCAAACAAATAATCAAATGACAAGCAAAAATGGAAAAAATTCACATTTATTAAAGGTAGAGAAATATAAGAAGGGTAAAGAAAAACAGACTCTACAGAATGAGGATTGGAGAGAAAAAATAAAAGTATACCCTCCCATGAAGAGCCACGATAGCAGGTATATTATGGTGACTGTCCCTCTTTTATATTTCCCACATGGACATCATGTTTAGGGCATCATACCAAAAACTTGCTCTAGTTCTTATGAGAAGTTCACATACAAGGCTCTGAGAATTGTTTTGTGTCTGTGTTTGAAGATCTTCCCATGCCTATTTTCTCAGCCAATTTTAGCCATACCCTATCTTCCTGTCTCAAGACATCAATACCTTCATATTTCATTTTCATTTCGCTTCAGTATTACTGCATTTTTGTTTCCATATTGGAAACAAATTTAATTTTTAGGATGTTAAAACTGTTTGAATTACTTAAAATAGATTTATAGATATCTGATCACCTTAAGATATCAAAAGACATTTAAAACAAATTAATCCATAATGCTTTAGTAGAGGAATAATAATGAAAAGATTATTGTCATTTGAAGGGAAGCAATGGGTCCATCAATGTCTAACTTTTGACTAGTTTCATTCACTGGTGTTTGAAATGCTAAAAGAAATACTATATGTTTTAGTTTAAGGGGATACTTGTTCAAATGTTAATCACCCATTTCTCAAACCTTTGTAACATTAATGTATATGGAGGTACAAAGAGTCACTCTGAATGAACACAGAGAAAGAAATGATTAATGAATTTAAGTACTGAATCGAGATAACTTCAGTGTATAATGAGGCTGAAGTTAAAGAACAAATGAAATCAAATTTTATAGCTTTTATACTTATTCCTGTATGATTTTTGCCTTTGAAGCATTTCAGACATGCCATTCCATCGTACATTTTAGGATATCTTGTATTTAGACAGCTAAGTTAGGTAGAAATATTATAGGCAGTCCGACAGGGATGGACCCTCAAAAGATTCAGTGCAGAAGAGGAAAACACATTACAACTATGGGTGGAAACATATTTGTTGAAGGCCAGGCCTCAAAACAATAATGAAGAGACTAAACTTACATACTTTCCTAAGGGAAAATAATAATGATTAATCTTCAAAATAGACATTAGTCACTTGAGTGGGGGACCAAGACCTCTTTGACCTATCCATTCCAGGAAAGATCCTTTTACTTTCCATGCACAATTGCCATGTGACTTGGTTCCTCATTGGATCAATATTGCCTAAGAAACTGTACTTGTAGTATTATTGGGTGATGATAGTTTTGACTCACCTATACCTACCTCATGATTTTGCTCTATAAAGCCTCTCTTGTAAGTGGAGTTCTTGGCAATCCACTTTCTGTGTCCTCTTCTGTCTCTCTTAGGCAGAAGCTATCTTTCTGTCAATAAATATTTCCCATTCTTAACCTGTTGTGTTTTTTTTTTTTTTTTTTTTTTTTGGTACCAGGAATCGAACTCACGACCTTGTGCTTGCCAGGCAGGCGCTGTGTCCCTGAGCTATATCCCTGGCCCAACCTGTTGTGTTTTCTAAAATTCATTCTTTGATTTGGGGGAGAACAAACTCAACATTTCAGACATGCAGCAGTTATACTATATCCCTTATAATCATTTGGAGATCCTATATCATTCTTAGATTCTTTAATAGAAGAAAAATTGTAAAGAAGTTATAAATAGTGGAAATTGACTATTTAATATTACAGCTAAGATCCAGTCAATATAGTATTTGCTTTGTGAATATTACACAGGAGATTGGATTAGCCTGGGTCACAAACTAGACTTGCTTTCTAAATTAGTTCTGCATCTTGGTACAGCTTACTTCTCCTTGCAGAAAGCTCATGGCAAGGATATCTATCTTGCTTGTGCTTATTAGCATCAATAAAAGGGCTAAAGCAAACAATGTTGTTATGGCTTGTGTTTAGATGCTCCCCAAAAACCTCATGAAATCATAGGTAGGGCTTTTTCAGAGATGGTTGGATCTAGAGTAGAACGTGACACTGGAATTGATTCATGGTTGTACAGCTTATATTTAAAACTAATCCATCTTACATATTTGTGACTTTACACCACCAAACAGCTCATTTTGTTTCCTCATTCCCCAATAATCACCATTCACTGTGTGCTTATGAGTTTTACTATTTTAGATGCTTTATCTAAGTAGAATCTGCATTATTAAATGGTATTTTTTCTCTGACAGTCCATTTCACTTGATGTAAAGTCCCCTAATGTTTATTCATGTTGTATCATATGTCACAAATCCTTCTAAATTGTGAATAATAAGGATATTTTATGTACATACAAGATTTGTCTTTTGCATTTGTGGATATTTATGTTGATTCTACATTTTGATATTGTGAATAATGCTATAATATAAATGAGATTCTAGATACCATTTTGAATGCTGATAAGATTTTTGGTATGTATACTTTTGCTTTCCCTATATTAGCTAATAGATTATATATAAATAATTGTTAATTTCTAATAAAGATCTATATCATATTCCACACTGATATACCATTTTCTAATCTTATCAAGAATTACAGGGCTCAATTTTACTATATGGACAAAAGCACTTATATTTTTAAATTAAAACTGATGGGTAAAATATAATTTTAGATTTTTATCCATCCAGTTTTGAAAATATAGTGGTTACATTTACCTTGTGGGTCTAATACATATATTCTTGATCATTTTTACTTGACCTACCTCCACCAACTCTCTTTCTTAGCAATTACCAAATACAATTAGCAGTTACTTAGAAAGTCTACCTCTGTTTCTTAACATAACTCTTGTTATTGCTTTTTAAAGCAATTTATTGTTATTTATATTGCAGATTTAAACTGCAATGCTTATATTGCAGAAAAATTTGTTGTTTATATTGCAAATCTATTATATAAGCCTAATTATGTGATATTTATTCTTTTGTGACCAATGTGTTTCACTGAATATTATCTCAATTTCATCCATTTTCATACAAATGATTCAAATTTATTCCTCTTTATCCCTGAGCTATATATAGCCCTGTTCTCATCATTGTCTTTTTGTTTTTTGCAAAACTTTTGAATGTAATAAAATATCTTTAACATTCTTTGTATTGCTTTTTAATTTCTAGTTTTACCTGTTATATTAATGTATTTACAGAACATAAGGATTACATTCCCCATAAGGAATTGGTGTATGTACATAGCAAGTCTTTTTTCTTTTGTAAAACAGACAAAATGTGAGATATGTAGCTGTTCTTCTGTTTATGTGTATGTGGACCAATTCCATGATATAGCAATTGTGACTTGTGCTGCTCTAAACATGGGTATACAAGTATCAGTGTAGTACAATGACATAATTCTTCTGTGAAAAACTCTATCAAATGGAGTTTCTCTTTTTAAGTTTTTGATAAATCTTCATACTTATTTGCAAAGTGGCTGTAGTAGTTCTACCAGTAATATCTACTAATTCCCAATTCTAGGAACCTTGCCAGCATTTATTTTATGAGCCAGTGAAACTGGCAATTATAACTTACACACATTTTTTTCATTTACATTTCTCTAATGGCTAGAGATGGTGAGCATTTTTCATGTATTTATTTACTAGTTGTGTTTCTTTTAGGAAATAGCCACACATTTCAAAGATAGATTTTTGATTGGGCCTTTTATTTTGGTAGTGTAATTTTTTGAGTTGTTTATGCATTTTTTTATTAGTCCTCTGAGGAGTAGCAGGTAATTCTTTTTTCCATTCTGAACATTTTCTTTTCATCCTCTTATTTTTGCAGAAGGTCTTTAAATTTAATAAATTTTATTTTGTTGATTCTTGGTAGTTTACCTTTTCATTTCCATTTTGCATCTTTTTTTGCTGCTGTGTTTGCAGTACCTAATGATTGCATGCCTCTTGAATTGGTATATGTACATAACATGTCTTTTTCTCTTTTTTATCTTACAAAAGTACAAATTCCATGACAAAATAATATGACAATAGCCATAGTTAATAAACTGTTCATCAATATTTTAAAAGTTATTACTGAGAATATAAGACATCAACAAAAAAGATTCTTACAACGAAAACGGTATTAATTCCTGTGTAATTTGAGGTTCTGTTTAGAAAGTCTTTGCTTGTTGCCGTTTTCAACACTTTTACCATTTGTTTATTATAGTACATTTAGGGCTTCTCTTTTCATGTATAAAGATCTGTGATTGATTTTAGTTTGAATTTAGCCATGTGTAACAGATATGGATCAAGGAAGATTCAGTGTTCTGCAAATGGATTGACTGCGTTGTATATTATTTGTCCCTTCGTTGAATGTTAGCAGGCCTGGGTGCTTGGGGCTGATTGTACAGTCTCTCCTTGATTTCATTGGTCAGTATATCTCTTTTTATATTAGCATGAAGCTGTGTTTACAATTCTTTCTATGTTATGCTTATTGTTAAGTATTGCTTTGGCTAGTCTTTTCTTTGGCTAGTTTTCTTCTGTTTTCATGTAAATTTCAAAGTTATATTTTACAGCTCTGGGAACAATCTTGAGGCTATTTTGATGGGGAATGTATTGAATTTGTATAATTTTGATAATATGATTGTTATGACAGTGATAACTCTGCCTATCGAAGAAGAATACAGTATTCTATGTAGAGATTTTTCACTTTCTTAGTTATGTCACATCTGAGGCATTTAATTTTGGGGGGTACTGTGAGTAGGATTGTTTTCCTAAATTTCCTTCTCTGTAGGTTCATTCTTGATGTATAAGAATTGCACTTACTTTGGTGCATTCATTTTGAAACCTGACAATTTGTTAAATTTGTTAATTAGTTCTAATTGTCTTATGGTGGAGTATTTTGGGGAATTCAATTTAGAGGCACATGTCATTTGCAAATAAGGGTAGTTTGACTTTGTCCTTATCTACTCAGATCCATTTTATTTCCTTTTCTTGCCTAATTGCTTTTGCTAAAGTTTTCAGTACTACCTATATTGAACAAGAATGGAGGGAATGGAAAATTTGTCTCATTCTTGTTTTCAGTGGGAGGGATTTAATTTCCCACATTCATTATCATGTTTATAGTGTGTTTGTCAAAAAAGATTTTAACTTTTAGTCTTTTTATATTAATTTTTCTTAAGATATTTTTCATGAGTGGATTTTCCAGTATTTTTCTGAATCTGTTTAGATTATGTGATTTTAATCTTTACTACTATTTATGTGGTATATACATTTATCAAATATACCATATTTTTGAATCATTCATGGATTAATGCAGGTGGAGTACATGTTTGTGGTACATAATCATTACACTCACTGTATGAAATTGATGGGTATACATAACATATTTCAATTTTTGTTCTCACTTTGCTCCATCCCCTTTTACTTTTCCAGCATCACATTCTTTTATCTTAGAATACCTTATAAAGTTAATCATCAATATACAGATTGAAAACCAGACTAACAAGCTAAAGAAACTATAAACACATAAGATAAATACAATAAGTTAAGGTGCAATTTTACATATGTTGGCCAAGAAGAATTACAATTTATTTTCACTCTGTGCTTTTTTCTATTATCTACACTTTAAATCTACACTTGTCTCTACATTTTAATCTCGAAATATGTGATTTGTAAGCTTGTGTCTTTGTTACTTCACTTACCATTATGATCTCAAGTTGATTTTTAGTTTTAGTTTTATTAATTTCCAGTTTAATTTTTATAATTTTGTCTTCTGTCATCTTTTTATTTAGATTAATTTTCTTTTTAAATCTTTGGGTGCATCATTAATTTATTTTCTTGGATAGTTCTCAATTCAGTATTTTTTGTTTCTGTTTTTGTTTTTTTTCCAGTAC